>NC_060273.1:102542276-102875133 GCF_021613505.1 Equus quagga
ATATGGATTACCTTTCCATTTCTTCAAGTCTCCTTCCATTTCTTTCAATAATATCTTATGGTTTTCAGTGTATAGGTCTTTCACCTCCTTGGTTAAATTTATTCCTAGGTATTCTTTTCTTTTTTGTTGTGATTGTAGATGCGATTGTATTCTTGACTTTTCATTCTGCTAGTTCATTATTAGTGTATGGAAATGCAACTGAGTTTTCAGTTTTGATTTTGTACCCTGCAACTTAACTGTATTCATTAATTATTTCCAATAGTTTTTTGGTGGATTTTTTAAGGGTTTTCTATATATAGAATCATGTCATTTGCAAATAGTGACTATTTTACTTCTTCCTTTCCAATACGGACACTTTTAATTTTTTTCTTGCCTAATTGCTCTGGCTAAAACTTCCAATACTATGTTGAAAAAGATTGGTAAGAGTGGGCATCCTTGCCTTATGCCTGTTCTCAGAGAAATAGCTTTCGGTTTTTCACCATTGAGTATGATGTTGGCTGTGGGTTTGTCATCTATGGGGCCTTTATTATGTTGAGGTACTTTCCTTCTATACACATTTTATTGGGAGTTTTTATCATAAATGGATGTTGAATCTTGTCAAATGCTTTCTCTATGTTTGGTTGATTGAGTTTTGGATGTTGAACTACCCCTGCATCCCTGGAATAAATTCCACTGGAGTGTGGTGTATGATTGTTTTAATGTATTGTTGTGTTCTATTTGCTAATATTTTGTTCAAGATTTTGGCATCTATGTTCAACAGTGATATTGGCTTGTAATTTTCCTTTTTATGTGTTATCCTTGTCTGGTTTTGGTATCAGGGTGATGTTGGTCTGGTAAAATGAGTTAGGAAGCATCCTGTCCTGTTCAATTTTTTGTAAGAGTTTGAGAAGGTTAGGTATTAAATCTTCTTTGAATGTTTGGTAGAATTCATCAGAAGCTGTCTGGTCCCGGACTTTTGTTTTTTGATTACTGTTTCAATCTCTTTACTTTTGATTGGTCTATTCAGATTCTCCATTTCTTCTTTATTAAGTTTTGGAAGGTTGTATGATTCTCAGAATGTATCAATTTCTTCTAGGTTATCCAGTTTTTTGACATATAGCTTCTCATAGTATTCTCTTATAATCCTTTGTATTTCTGTGGTATCTGTTATACTTCCTACTCTTTCATTTCTAATTTTATTTATTTAAATCTTCTCTCTTTTTTTCTTAGTGAATCTGGCTAAGAGTTTGTCAATTGATCTTCTCAAAGAACCAGCTCTTAGTTTCACTGATCCTTTCTACTCTTTCTTTTTCCATCTCTGTTATTTCTGCTCTGATTTTTCTTATTTCCTTCCTTCTACTGACTTTGGGCTTTGTTTGTTCTTTTTCTAGTTCATTTAGGTATAGTGTAAGATTGCTTGTTTGAGATTTTTCTTGTTCATTGAGGTAAGCCTGTATCATTATAAACTTCTCTTTTGCAGCATTCCAAAAGTTTTGGAATGTTGTGTTTTCATTTTCATTTGTCTCCAGGTATTTTTTTAATTTCTCTTTTGATTTCTTCATTGATCCAATAGTAGTTCAGTAGCATATTGTTTAGTATCCACATATTTGTGATTTTTCTTGTAGAGCATTTCTAGTTTCATACTATTGTGGTCAGAAAAGATGCTTAATATGATTTCAATCTTCTTACATTTACTGAGGCTTGCTTTGTGTCCCAACATATGGTCTATCTTTGAGAATGTTCCATGCACACTTCAGAAGAATGTATAGTCTGCTGTTTTTGAATGGAATGTTCTATATGTATCTATTAAGTCCATCTGGTCTAGTGTTTCATTTAAGGCCACTGTTTCATCACTGACTTTCTGTCTGTATCACCTATCCTTTGATGTAAGTGGAATGTTAAAGTCCCCTACTATTCTTGTGTTGCTGTTCATTTCTCCCTTTAGATCTGTTAATAGTTGCTTTGTCTATTTGGTGCTCCTGTGTTAGGTGTATATATATTACTAAGTGTTATATCTTCTTGGTGGAATGTCCCTTTTATCATTATTTAGTGCCCATCTTTGTCTCTTCTTATCTTTTTTGTCTTGATGTCTATCTTGTCTGATATAAATATGGTTTCACTGCTTTATTTTGGTTGCTATTTGCTTGTATCATCTTCCATCCGTTCACTCTGAGCCTGTGTTTGTCTTTAAAGCTGAGATGTGTTTCCTGGAGGAAGCATATTGTTGGGTCTTATAATCCATCCAGCCACTCTGTGTCTTTTGATTGGTGCATTTAACCTATTTATATTTAGAGTGATTATTGATATATGAGGTCTTAATATTACCATTTTGTCTTTTGTTTTCTGGTCATATATTTCTATTGTTTCTTTTTCTGTGTATTTCTGTCTGAAATTTCAGTTTGGTGTTTTTCTGTGATGTTTTTCTCAGTTTTATCTTTATTTATGATTTGTGATTCTGCTCTGATTTTTCTTTTTGAGGCTAACATGAGATTTGTCTAAAAGATCTTGTAGATGAGATAGTCTTTTTTCTAATAACCTCTTATCTCCATTAGCCTATGCAGGTTCTGTACTTTTCCTCTTCCCTTTCTATGTTTTTGTTGTCACAAATTATTCTTTTTTGTGCTGTGAGTTTGTGACCAAATTAAAGTGGGTATTGATATTTTGTATGCTTTCTTTCCCTTTATACTTTATGTTATCATTGCTAACTAACCTATTCTGATATAGAGCTACAAGTTTTTGATTCTATTTATCTCCCTCCTCAAAGCTTTGCAAACCTTTGCTTTTTGTTTCAGGTAGGAGGGCTCATTTCAACATTTCTTTGTAAGGCAGGTCTAGTAGCAATGAACTCCCTTAGCTTATGTTTGTCTGGGAAAGCTTTTATTTTTCTGTCATATCTGAAGGATAATTTCACTGAATAGAGTATTCTTGGCCAATAGTTTTTGTCTTTCAATATTTTGAATATATCATTTCACTCTCTCCTAGTTTGTAGGGTTTCTGCTGAGAAATCTGCTAAAAGCCTGATGGGAGTTCCTTTGTATGTTATTTTCTTCTCTCTTACTGCCCTTAATTTTTTCTTGTCATTGACTTTTGACAGTTGTAATATTATATGCCCTGGAGAAGGTCTTTTTGCATTGAGGTAATTAGGTATTCTATTAACTTCATGTACTTGTAGGTCCAGTTCTTTCCCCAGGTTTGGGGAGTTCTCAGCCATTATTTCCTTTAATAAGCTCTGGGCTCCTTTTTCCCTCTCTTCTCCTTTTGGGATACCTGTTCTTCTTATGTTACTTTTCCTAATTGAATCATATATTTCTCAAAGAATTTCTTCATTTTCTAAAAATCTTAGTTCTCTCTCTTCCTCCACCTGAATAATTTCTAGATTTCTATCTTTGAGCTCAGTAATTCTCTCTTCCATATGGTCTGCCTTATTTTTAATGCCTCATACATTTTTGTTCATCTCATTAATTGCGTTCTTCATCTCCAGAATTTGTTTGGTTTGTTTTTTAGAGTTTCAGTCTCTTTGGTGAAGTATTCCTTTTGTTCATTAACTTTATTCCTGAGCTCATTGAACTGTCGTTTTGAGTTTTATTATAATTCTTTCAGCTTCTCTCTCTCTCTCTCTCTCTTTTGGTGAGGAAGCTTGGCCCTGAGCTAATGTCTGTTGCCAATCTTCCTCTTTTTGCTTGAGGAAAATTGTCACTGAACTAACATCTCTGCCAATCTTCCTCTATTTTTCAGGTGGGATGCCACCACAGTATGGCTTGATGATCAGTGTGCCCAGGATCCAATCTGGCAAATGCTGGGCCACCAAAGTAGAGTGTTCAAACTTAACCACTACACCACCAGGCTGGCCCCAGTTGAGTTTCTTTATTACAGCTATTTTGAATTCTCTGTCAGTTAGAGATTAATCTTCTGTGACTTTAAGTTTGGTTTCTGGAGAGTTGTCACTCGTTTTCTGTTCTGCTGTGTTACTGTAGTTCTTCATAGCATTTGATGAATTGATCCTCTGCTGGCACATTTGTGGTGGTAACCACCTTTTTTATTTGGGTATGGCTTTGGTTACTTTGGTTTTGAGGTGCTTCTGGTTGTATTTGAGAGCCTGTACTCTCCTCCCTCCACTGCCTCTGCTAGAGTCATCATCAGTGCCCTCCTGGTACTGCTGGTGCCTCTGAGGTTGCTGGTGCCTTGCTGCTTATGATGTCACTGCAATCTCAGGTTTTGCCACCAGGGTCACCAGGCATCTCCTGCTTCTGTGGTCACCTGGATCTTGTGTTCCTCCACTGGTTCTCTGAGGGCTCTCCACAGGCTTGGATGCTGCTTCCCTATGTAATACCTGTGCTGCTGCTCCCAGATTGTCTGTGGGTGCTGGCTGCACAACTTCCAGGGGTGCTGGGTTCACAGGTGTTGGTCTCACTGCTGGGGACCAAGGAACCTGGGGACTTGTATGCAGCCCCTGCTGCTGGTGGAGCCCATGTCAAGAGTACTGCCACTGGGAGCTGGGTCACCAGTTTTTCTGTCATTCCTGAACCCTCTAGTCACAGATTCCACCTACCACTGCTAGGGTGGCACAGGGGCTAAGCAGGGAGAGGTTGTTGTTTCTGCTCACTAGTGCATCCTCTGGTTTTTGGTGCTAGCTGGTGTGTTATGAAAACTCACGTCAGGTTGCCCTGTCCAAACTGGGAAAATTGAGTTTCGTATACTGTCCTCACTGTTGGAAAGACTTGGCCACTGCCAGGGGAGGAGGTGTGCACACCCTGGATCTGCTGGGGCATGGACAGGGATGCCTATTGTTTCTGCTCCTGCAGTGTGTGCTTGGAGGTGCACATCCCAGTGTGATGATCCATGCCCTTGTGTAAGGATCACCACTGCTGGGGGTGGGGGATGGGGCTGCTTCCTTAGTTCCACTATCTCCCAGGGCTCCAGTCCACCCACCTTCAGATGTATAGATACATGGATATCTTAGGCATCCAGTTGTGCTTTGTAGGGACTCCTCTGTTGGTCAATGGACATCTGATTGGTTATAATTTAGAGGGGAGAGACAAAGGGAATAACTCACTCCACCATAATACTGACATCACTCTCTATTTTTTTTTTTTTGACAATTCACCTACTGAAGAACATATCTGTGGGGTTCTTTTTTTTGTTTATTCAAGCAGTGTTAATGTGAGCATCCTTCATTCCCAATTTTATATTTGTAATTTTGTATTTATTTTTTAATGAAGGACTCCTTAAGTTTTATAAACTTTTGTCTTCACAGCACCTGTGATATATTCTTAAATATTTGACAATATCTTATTTTTGTTGACTGCCTTCTAAATATCTGAGTCAATTTATTTGATACTTTACTTGTTATTTCACAATATCCAAACAGAATATAATGGTCATTATTAATAATAATTAATACATGTAACCTTGTATTTATTATATTACTTTATGTATAGTTTTTTAATGTATTTTTAAATTATGTATAATTATATTACTATAATTAATACATGTAACCATGTATTTATTACATGTATTAAATTATTATTAATTATTAGTACATGTAACAAGTGCTAGGCATTGTTCTACATGCCTTAATTTATAATTAATTTAGCCCTCACAATGACCCTATGGGATAGCTATATTATTATCTATATTTTACCAATGAAGAAACTGAAATGCAAAAAGACTAAGATATAAGGCCAACTAGTGGCAGAGCTGTTTTCTTCAGTTTCTATTTTTATAAAATCCCAAGTATATTTTCTTCAGTTTCTATTTTTATAAAATCCCAAGTATATTTTCTTGTCCAACATAATGGAACATAAAAAACTTGTTGAATGTTGAAAAGTAAGTGACTCCATCTCATAGTACACCTTCAATCTTAATAAGAAATGCTATAAGAAGAGAAAAATGTAATTATATTTTCTTTTGGCTGTTCAATCTAGACCCAATAATATAGCAATGGTTTTATTATTATTATTATTTGTTTTATTTTATTTTTTGAGGAAGATTAGCCCTGAGCTAACATCTGCTGCCAATCCTCCTCTTTTTGTTGAGGGACTGGCCCTGACCTAACATCTGTGCCCATCTTCCTCTACTTTATATGTGGGACACCTACCACAGCATGGCTTGCCAAGTGGTGCCATGTCTGCACCTGGGATCTGAACCAGCAAACCCCAGGCTGCTGAAGCAGAATGTGCACATTTAACTGCTGTGCCACCGGGCCAACCCCTAGACCCAATAATATAGAAGCAAATTTAGTCATTTGACATTAAGAAATAAAATATTCATGCAATTAAATTTTTCAGATAAAGAATACTTTCTACTTTAAAAACTGAATGTTAACTTTGAAGCCATTTTTCTTATTTTCTTCAGAGAACATTGAATAGGGATATTAGTTGTAATGCTGTTCTCTAAAAAAGGTAATTTTGGGGGTCATTTCAATTGGTGTCATGATATCAGCCAGGGGTTCTGATCACAGGATTGCTCTCTCTCTACTCTTCTGTGGTCCCCAAAGCCAAGAAACCAAAAATATTTAGAATTATGACTATCATATCATGGTCCATGTGCTTTTTATTGGGCTTTAGATTATAAAAATTTGGAGACAGCTATTCCAAAGCCTCAGAGGTTGTTTTAGTCAAATTGAGCTCCCATAACAAAATATCATAGAAAGGGTGGCTTAAACAACAAAACTTTATTTACTCACATTTCTGGAGGCTGGAAGTCCAAGATCAGGATGTCAGCATGGTTGGGTTCTACTAAGAACTTTCTGGTAAGGGTTCTTCTTTTGGTTTGTAGATAACTGCCTTCATGCTGAATCTTCACTTGATGGGGGAGAAGGAGAGAGAGTTCTGTAGTGTCTCTTCTTATAAGGGTGCTAATCCCATCATAAAGGCTCCACTCTCATGACCTCATCTAACCATAATTACCTCCCAAGGGCTCCACCTCCAAACACCATCACATTGGAGGTTAGGGCTTCAATATTAACTTGGGGGGCATGCAAACATTTAGTCCATAACAGAGGTCTTTCTTAATTACTACTTAATCTTCAGCTCAATTCTGAAAATTTTACTTGTAGATCAAAATTTGCTACCATATCATGGGAAGAGTAGGAGGGAGAAAATAGTTTACCTAAACTCCACCTCTTTTTAACCAGATTGCTTATATTTAGATGAAAATAGAATTGGTAAATTCTTTTATTTTGGGTAAGACAATCTTAACATAGCACTGTATGTCTTCTCTTCCATTCCACTCATTTTATTTACTGTGTCTATGCTACAGTTTTACATTTTTTAAATAGGAAAAACAAGATACATATTTTCCACATAGTATAATTGTGAAAATGAAATGATAAAATGGATATAAAGGCATTTTGTCACCTGCAAAACATTCCACAATAAAGTAACCCAGAGTAACTAAAATAAAGTAAAATAAAGTAACTTTATTGTATTGTAAAGTTATTGACTGTGATAACAATTAAAATACATTAAAATTTACCAAATACCTTATTCTGAGATTTTCCTAAGCAAACTACTTTTCCTATATGCACTGTGTGTGTTTTAACTGTCCTGTGAAAGTTAACATAGAAAGGATTCTTGATGTTGGGGACACATTTATCTTGGAAAGTTTGTACCCAGAGAAAAATTGGCACAGAATTCACTTGGCATCACTGTGACTTGTGCACACTGTCAGTCCAAATTGGGGATTAATCACAAGAAACTGTGCGTCTTATAAGATGCATTTGAAGAAAAAGCAGTCAGGAAAGAAAAAAAATCTTCTCCCTCTAAACACATACATTGTGCCAATGCCAAATTCCTAGTTTTGAGACTATAATATGATTATGGAAGATAGAACCATCCGGGGTAACTGGGTAAAGGGTACATTGCAACTATCTATGAATCTCTAATTATTTCAGAATAAAAGAATAAAATACATTCCTGCTCCTCAAAAGGGAAAACAGCTGTAGCAGAAAGAACAAGAATTGGGGAACAAATTATTGACATCAACTAATGTAAAAGTAGAGATAGGGAACTATCTGTTCCCTAAATGTAGCTGGCTGCTCCATTTTGAGAGAATTTGCAATGTCATCAGGGTAACTGGTGACACCAGATAGAGGTGCTAAAAGCTGAGGTGAGCTGTGGTTTGGAAGTGCCATGTGGCTCTCACTTACACAGTACCAAACAGGATCTTTAAGAAAGATTAGGCAAATACCCCAGCTAGGCTGGGCAATATCACAGGGCAGAGATTTGGGTGGAGGACTGATATAGAAACCTTCATCTCTGGAAAGAGCAAAAAAGGTTGATCCCCTTGAGTTGTGCATTTTCTTGTTTCCATCTGACTATTTCCTCTCTCTTCTTCTAATTGTGCTGAAGTCAATGAAGAGGACAAGAGGGGACATTAAACCAATAGAGGGAAGGACATCTCCATAGGTTGTTACTGTTGATTTAGAAAGGGTAAGTTCATATTAATAAAATTCTCAGTCACACAGGTTAGAAGTAAGCTCTTCCTTTATACTCCCATTGTATCAACTTTCTCTTTATTTTATGGCCTGAAGAATATTTTGCCATCTATTCTGGTTATTTTTCTATTCTTTCCCCAAGTTAACCGTAAGCTTCTTAAAGGATTTATTTTTGCAAGATATTTAGAATGCCTTAATCTTTCCAATTAACACCATTTGTATCAGTGTTGCAACATTGTAATTTTTATCATCCTGCATTATCTAGTCAGTAATGATTTATTTTTTAAGAGTAGGGGTAGGAACAGGACAGGAGACACAAGAATATCAGGCTCCCCACTTGTATTTAAAACTCAAAAATCAAGACTATTTTCTTCTCTGCAGTAAAACTGTACCAAAAACTTCAATGTTTTTAGCTTTAGTCCCATGACTCATCGTATCTACTGGATAGGGAGTTTGTGAAGAAGAAAATCCTGCTATGTCCAAAGTGCCCTTGCCCTGACCATTCTCTCAAGTACCAACTGGCACAAACATATTTCCTCTTGTACCATCACTAAAGCCAGGAACATACAGTAGTCCCCCCTTTTCTGCAGTTTCACTTTCCATGGTTTCATTTACCTGTGATTAATCACAATCTGAAAATATTAAATGGAAAGTTCCAGAAATAAACAATTCATAAGTTTTAAATTGCATACTGTTCTGAGTAGCATGCTGAAATCTCACATTGTCCCCTTCCATCCGTCCCAGGACGTGAATCATCTTTGTCCAGCATATCCATGTTGTATATGCTACTCACCCATTAGTCACTTAATAACTGACTCAGTTATCAGTTACAGATTATCACAGTATCACAGTGCTTGTGTTCAAGCAACCCTTATTTTACTTAATAATGGCCCCGAAAGAACAACAGTAGTGATGCTGGTAATTTGGATATACCAAAGAGAAGCATAAAGTGCTTCCTTTAAGTGAAAAGGTGAAAGTTCTCAACTTAATAAGGTTAGAAAAAAAATATATCCTAAGATTGCTAAGCTCTATCATAAAAACAGATCTTCTCTCCATGAAATTGTGAAGAAGGAAAAAGAAATTCATGCTAGTTTTGCTGTTGCACCTCAAATATGCATATATAGGAAAAAACAGTGTATATATAGGATTCAGTTCTGTCTGAGGTTTCATGCATCCCCTGGGAATCGTGGAACATATCCCTGTGGATAACGGGGAGCTTGTATGACAGGAAGAAAGCAGCCATAGACAACACATAAATAACTGAGTCTGGCTATGTTCCAATAAAACTTTATTTACAAAATTAAGTTACAGGCTGAAATTGATCAGTCAGCTATAGATCACCAACTCCTGGTTTAAATTATTCTTATGTTTGCATTCAAGGTCTCATTCTCCAAAGCCTAGAACAATCCTTAAAAGGGACATAATTAAGGTTTGTTGAAAGAATGAATGAATTATTAAAATAGAGTGATAGAATAAATATATGAATTCATTTGCAAATGTAACAAGTATACATTCAGTACCAGACACAGGACACAATTCTAGACTCATAAGGCATCACACACATAAGGCCGCTTCTCCAAGATAGGAAGACATAGCTGATCTATCTAATACATAGATATAAGCACAGAGAAATAGGCAAAATGAGGAGACAAAGAAATATGTTCCAAATAAGGAAACAGGACAAATACCCAGAAAAAGAAGTAAATGAAACAAAGATCAACAATCTAACTGAGAAACAATACAAACTAATAGTCATACGGATGCTTATTGATCTTGGGAGGAGAATAGATAGTCACAGTGAGAACTTCAAAAAAGAATTGGAAAATATAATTAAGAACCAATCAGAACTAAAGAATATAATAATGGAAATGAAAAATTCACCAGATGGGATCAATAGCAGAGTAGATAACACAGAAGAACAGATCTTCAAGCTGGATGAAACAGTAGAGGAAATCACCCAAGCTGAACAGATAAAAGAAAAAAGAATTAAAAAGAATGAGGACAGCCTAAGGGACCTCTAGGACAACATAGAGCATACTAACATCCGTATTATAGGTGTCCTAGAAGGAGAAGAGAGAGACAAAGGGGCAGAGAACCTATTTGAAGAAATAATAGCTGAAAACTTTCCAAACCTAAGGAAGGAAACAGACATCTAGGTACAGGGAGCACAGAGAGCACTAAAGAAGATGGATCTGAAGAGGCCCACACTAAGAACATTATAATTAAAATATCAAGAATTAAAGAGAAAGAGAGAATCCTTAAAGCTGCAAGATAAAGGCAACCAGTTACATAAAAGGAAACCCCATAAGGTTATCAACTGACTTCTCAGCAGAAACTTTGTAGGCTAGAGGGGAGTGGGATGATATACTTAAAGTGTTGAAAGGAAAAAACCTACAGCCAAGAATACTCTACCAGGCAAGGTTATCATTCAGAATGGAAAGAGAGATAAAGAGTTTTTCAGACAAGTAAAAACTAAAGAAGTTTATCACCAATAAACTGGCCTTGCAAGAAATGCTAATGGGACTTAAGTGGAAAAGAAAAGGCCACAAATAGGAATAAGAAAATTATTTAACAAATCACTGGTTAAGGCAAAAAATACAGTAAACGTAGCAGATCAACCACCTATGAAGCCAGTATGAAGGTCCAAAGACAAAAGTACTAAAATTATCTCTTCCCATGATGAGAGGTTACTGGATACAAACACAAAAAAGAAGTTAAATATGATATCAAAAACATAAGATGTGGTGGGAAAGGAGTAAAATTATAGGGCTTTTAGCAAGAGATTAAACATAAGAGACCATCAACTTAACATAGATTAATTACATAGTTTATTATATATGAACTTCATGGTAATCACAAAGCAGAAAACTATAATAAATACACAAAAAACTAAGACAAAGTAATCCAAACATAATACTAAAGAAAGTCATCAAAACACAAGAGAAGAGAGCAAGAACAAAAGAAAAGAGAGTACTACTAAAACACCCAGAAAAAAAGGAACAAAATGGCAATAAGTACATACTTATCAATAGATACTTTAAAAGTCAATGGACTAAATGTTCCAATCAAAAGGCATAGGGTGGCCAACTGTATAAAAAAACAAGACCCATAAATATGCTGCATACAAGAGACACACTTCAGACTTAAACACATTCACAAACTGAAAGTGAAGGGATGGAAAAGATACTCCAGGAAAACAGTAATGAAAAGAAAGCTGGGGTAGCAATACTTATCTCAGACAAAATAGACTTTAAAACAAAACTATAACAAGAGACAAAGAAGGGCACTAGATAATGATAAAGGGAACAATGCAACAAGAAGATATAACGCTTGTAAATATCTATGCACCCAACATAGAAGCACCTAAATATATAAAGCAATTATTAACAGACATAAAAGGAGAAATAGACAGTAACACAATAATAGTAGGGAACCTTAACACTTCACTTACATCAATGGATAGATCATCCAAATAGAAGATCAATAAAGAAACGTTGGCCTTAAATGACACATTAGACCAGATGGATATATATAGAACATTCCATCCAAAAACCACAGAATACATATTCTTCTCTAGTGCACCTAGAACATTCTCCAGGATAGGTCACACATGAGGCCACAAAATAAATCTCAATAAATTTAAGATTGAAATAATACCAAGCGTCTTTTCTGATGACAGTGTAGGCAACTAGAAATCAACTACAAGAAGAAAACTGGAAAAGCCACAAATATGTGGAGATTAAACAAAATGCTACTGAACAATGATTGGGTAAATGAAGAAATCAAAGGAGAAATTAAAAAATACCTGAGGACAAATGAAAATAAAAATATGACATGCTGAAACCTATGGGATACAGCAAAAGCTGTTCTAAGAGGGAAGTTTATAGTCATATAGGCCTACCTCAAGAAAAGTCTCAAATAAACTATCTAAGAGTGCACCTAAAGGAATTGGAAAAAGAAGAACAAACAAAGCCCAAAATCAGTAGTAGGAAGGAAATAGTAAACATCAGAGCAGAAATAAGTGAAATAGAGACTATAAAAAAATAGAAAAAGTTAATGAAACTAAGAGCTGGTTCTTTGAAAAGATAAAGAAATTGACAGACCTTTAGATAGACTCACCAAGAAAAAAAGAGAGAAGGCTCAAAAGAAATAAAATCAGAAATAAAAGAAGAGAAATTATGGGCTCCTCAAAAATACAAACGATTACAAGAGAATATTGCAGAAAGCGATAAGCCAACAAATTGGATAATCTACAAGAAATGAAGAAATTGTTAGAATCATGCAACCTTCCTAAACTTAATCAGGAAGAAATGGAGAATTTGAATAGATCAATCATCAGTAAGGAGATTGAAATAGTAATCAAAAATCTCCCAAAAAATAAAAGTCCAGGACCAGACGGCTTCCCTGGTGAATTCTACCAAAGATTCAAAGATTTAATACCTGTCCTTGTCAAACTCTTCAAAAAATTGAAGAGAGGAGAAGCTTCCTAAGTCATTCTATGAAGCCAATATTACCCTGATACCAAAACCAGACAAGGACAACACAAAAAAAGAAAATTACAGGCTGATATCACTGATAAACATTGATGCAAAATTCCTCAACAAAATACTAGCAAATCAAATACCACAATACATTAAAAAGATTATATACTACGATCAAGTGGGATTTATTCCAGGGATTCAACATCTGCAAATCAATCAGCATGATACAGCACATTAACAAAATGAAGAATAAAAATCACATGATCATCTCAATAGATGGGGAGAAAGGATTTGACATGATACTGTATCCATTTATGATAAAAACTCTCAATAAAATGTGTAATGAGGGAAAGTAGCTCAACATAATAAAGGCCATATATAACAAACCCACAGCTAATATCATAGTCAATGTGGAAAAACTGAAAGCTGTCCCTTTAAGAAGAGTAACCAGACAAGGATGCCCACTTTTTCCACACTTATTTAACATAGTATTGGGAATCCTAGTGAGAGCAATCAGGCAAGAAAAAGAAATAAAAGGGATCCAAATTGGAAAGGAAGTAGTAAAACTGTCACTATTCACAGAGGATATGATTTTATGTATAAAGAATCCTAAGGAATTTACCCAACACTATTAGATATAATAAATGAATACAATAAAGTTGCAGGATACAAAATTAACATACAAAATTAGTTGTGTTTCTATACACTAACGACGAACTATCAGAAAGAAATTCAAGAATGCAGTCCCATTTACAATTGCAACAAAAAGAATAAAATACCTAGGAATAAATTTAACCAAAGGAGTGAAATACTTGTACACTGAAAACTATAAGACATTGTTGAAAGAAATTGTGGAAGACACAAAGAAATGGAAAGATATTCCGTGTTCTTGGATTGGAAGAATTAATATTGTTAAAATGTCTATACTTGTTAAAGCAGTCCACAGATTTATTGTGACTCCTGTCGGAGTTCCAATGACATTTTTCACAGAAGTAGAACGAAGAATCCTACAATTTATATGGAACAATAAAAGACCCTGAATAGCCAAAGGAATCCTGAGAAAAAAAGAACAAAGCTTGAGGTATCACACTCCTTGATTTAAAAATATACTACAAAGCTATAATAATCAAAACAGCATGGTACTGGAACAAAAACAGGCACACAGATCAATGGAAAAGAATCAAGAGCCCAGAAACAAACCCACATATCTATGGACAGCTAATTTTCAACATGGGAGCCAAGAACATATGATGGAGAAAGGAAAGTCTCTTCAAAAAATGGTGGACAAAAACTGGACAGGCACATGCAAAAGAATGAAAGTAAACCATTATCTTACACTATACACAAAAATTAACTCAAAATAGATGAAAGCCTTGAGCATAAGCCTGAAACCATGAAACTTCTGGAGGGAAACACAGGCAGTACGCTCTTTGACATTGGTCTTAGCTGCATATTTTCAAATGCCATGTCTGATTGGGCAAGGGAAATGAAAGAAAAAATCAAATGGGACTACATCAAACTAAAAAGCTTCTACACAGCAAAGGAAATCATCAACAAAATGAAAAGACAACCTAACAATTGGGAGAAGATATTTGCAAACCATATGCCTGATAAGGGGTTAATATCCAAAATATAGTGAACTCATACACTGCAACAACAAAGAAATAAGCAACCCAATTATAAAAAGAGCAAAAGATCTGAACAGACATTTTTCTCAGAAGATATACAGATGGTTAACAGGCACATGAAATGATCTCCAACTTTACTAATTATTAGAGAAATGTAAATCAAAACTACAATGAGATATCACCTCACTGCCGTCAAAATGGCCTTAATTAACAAGACAGGCAATAACAAGTGTTGGAGAAGATATGCAGAAAAGGGAACTCTCATACATGCTTGTGGGAATGTAAACTGGTGCAGCCACTATGGAAAATGGTATGGAGATTCCTCCAAAAAATTAAGTCTAGAACTACCACACAATCCAGCTATTCCACTGTTGGGTATTTATCCAAAGAACACGAAAGCAGGAATGAGTGAAGATATGTGTGCTCCTATGTTCATCGCAGCATTATTCAAAATAGCCAAGACGTGGAAAAAACCTAAGTGCCCATCAAGGGATGAGTGGATAAAGAAGATGTGGTATTTATACACAACAGAATAGTACTCAGATACAAAAAAGATGAAATCTTGCCATTTGTGACAATATGGATGGACCTGGAAGGTATTATGCTAAGTGAAATAAGACAGAGAAAGTCAAATACTGCATGATCTCACTCATAAGTAGAAGGTAAAAACAACAACAGCAAACAAATACATAGATATGGAGATTAGATTGGTGGTTACCAGAGGGGAAGGGGGAATGGAGGAAGGCGAAAGAGGTGACAGAGCACATGTGTACAGTGATGGATGGTAATTAGTCTTTGTGAACATGATGCAGTCTACACAAAAATTGAAACATAATGATGTACACCTAAAATTTATATAATGTTATAAACCAATGTTATCTCAATAAAAAATCAATTAGTTAATTAAAAATAAATGAAAATATTTCTCACACATTTTATACTGGGTAACTATTTAGTAAGAACATGAATTTAATACAAAAGCTTAATGACTAAGTAAAATCATGGCATGTCTCGTTTCCACTTTTTAGATCATCTAGTGGTTGCCTTTATAATCCTCATAATATGTTTAATCCTTGATTTCTTGAGGCAATCTTTCAGACAGTTGTATTGTCATATATACAGTAGATCGTCCCTCTTCAATACAGTAGACATTAGCCACATGGGCTACTGAGCATTTGAAATGTGTCTAGTGATGTGTTCTAAGTGCAAAATCCACATTAGATTTCAAAGACTTAGAGAAAAAATGTGAAATAACTAATTTATAATTTGATATTGATCATGTGCTGAAATGATAATATTTTGGAAATGTTGGGGTGAATAAAATATATCACTAATATTACTTTCACCAGTTTATTGTTTTTGTTTTTACTTTTTAATGTGGCTGCTAGAAAATTTAAAATGACAAATGTGGCTCACATTATATTTCTATTCGGCAGTGCTGCTTTAGATGGAATATAAGAATAACCAAATCATTCTCCAAAGGGCTTATAGCAACCTACATTTCCATCATCAGGATAGAAGATTCTGTTTCTTCACATCTTGACTGATACTTTTTATTAGATATTTTAATTTTTGTCAATTCTGATTGATGTGGAATAGAATTTCAATGTGATCATGATTTTCATGACTGAATTTGAACACTTAAAAAAGAATCTCCATTGGCCATTTGGTTTTTCTTTATTGTAAATTATCTTTTCACATACTTTGAACATTTTCTTTAGGAGGTTTGCTTTTTATTGTTTTATTTTTTCAAAAATATACATTAATATGAATTCTTTGACAGTTATGCATTTTTAAATAAAAAACCAATGGCTTGTTCTTTCATTTTGTTTATGGTATTGTTTGTCAGAAATTATTTGTACAGAAATTTTAGATTTTATTGTAGACAAATTTTTATGGATCTTTTTATGATTTGGGGATTTTTGGGTCATTTTTTTAATTGAGATACAATTAACATACAGCATTGTGTAATTTTAAGGTGTTCAATGTATTGATTTGATACATTTATATACTGCAATATGATTAGCACCGTAGTGTTAGCTAATACCTCCATCACCTCACATAATTATCTTTTCTTTTTTGTGGTGAGAACATTTCAGATGTAGTCTTTTAGCAACTTTGAAGTATATATAATCCAGTACTGATAACTATAATCACAATGCTGTGCATTAGATCTCTAGAACTTATTCATCTTCTAACTGCAGGTTTGTACTCTTTGACCGCTGTCTCCTCAATTCCCTCAACCCCCCTCTCCTGGCAACTACCGTTCTATTCTCTGTTTCTTTGAATTTGGGTTTTTTTTGAATTCCACATATAAGTGAGATCATAAGTATTTGTCGTTCTCTGTCTGATTTATTTCACTTAGCATAATGCCCTCGAGGTCTATCCATGCTGTCGCAAGTGGAAGGATCTCCTTCTCTCTCGTGGCTGAATAATATTCCATTTTAGCTATATACACCATATTTTCTTTATCAATTCATCCACTGATAGACACTTGGGTTGTTTCCATATCTTGACTATTGTGAATATTGCTGCAATAAACATGGGAGTGAAGATATCTTTTTGATATCTTGTTTTCATTTCCTTTGGGTATATACCTAGAAGTGGTATTGCTGAATTATATGATCATTCTATTTTTAATTTTTTGAGGAACCTGCATACTATTTCCCATATTGGCTGAATCTATTTACATTCCCCAAATTCAGCAGCACATTAAAAGGATCAAACACCATTATCAAGTGGGATTTATCTCTGGGATGAAAAGATGGTTCAATGTATTCAAATCAATAAATATGATAAACCGCATTAAAAGAAAGAAAGATAAAAATTATATGAGCACCTTAATAGATGTAGAAAAAGCATTGTATATCCTATGGATATCTCCACACTCAAAGTTCGATATTCTTTCTGGCTGGTAGTGAATTCTTAGAATTCTTCATAAGGGAGTTTTGTATTTATCCCCAAATCATCAGCCAAAGAACCGTTTGCACTAGTTATCCTTCACCTTTCCACAGTGAAAGTCGACTTGGTGCAAAGATGGCATATCTATTTGTATTTCCAGTTTCTGCCATTCTTTGGAGTCAAATGGGACTCAACAATACATTTTCAGGCTTCCTACCCTTCCAGATCTTGACTTTCCAACCAATAGATCATTGGTTCAGCCCCTCAGAATATATAACTTGTTTTCAGAGGACTCTGTACCCTGCCCAAGACCTATAGCGATTAAATTTTTCTTGTTTCTTCCTTTCCAGTTTCACTACCATTAGTAGCTCTTATGCATAGCTTTCATTTTGACAATTTCTTACCTTTCTTTAAGCTATAGTTTTATTTTCTGATTTTTGTTCTAGCTGTTTTTATTAGTATTAAGGAGGATAGTGAGGTTAATTTTGTTAATACCTAACCTTTAACTGGATGTCAAGAATGTTTCTTCGAAGAAATTCTGGAGTTAATATTGTATATATGTCCTGTCTAAGATGCTATTTTAAGAGGAATATATTTTCTTATAATGTTAATTAAATAATAAAATTTGTCTCATTTTCCACAAGTGATGTAGTCGCTGTTTTGATGGTGAAATATTTTTTTTGGTTAAACGTAAATGCATAGTCATTTACCCTACATAAAAATGTATAATACTCTTGCCCCCACTCAACAGATATAACTTACTTTTTATAACATTTGAAATATATGAATATTAAGAAGTTTGGCAATAAGATGGTAATCTAGTAAAGAGAAAAAAATCTTCATTGCATGGTTGTAATCATTTTCAGAAATTTCTGTTTGTTGAGAGTTTCTCTGATAAGAGATATTTGCTCATATTAATTTTAAAAACTTTTGAAAGATTTAAAATTCTATAAACTTAGCAACATTCCTATGAACTTGCCCAAGTAAATAATACATTTTGATGATTTCTATGGAATTTAAACTTTAATTCCTTTTTTAAAAATTTATTATTTTTTACTTTTTGTGAGGAAAATTGGCCCAGAGATAACATCTGTTGCCAATCTTCCTCTTTTTGCTTGAGGAAGATTGTCCCTCAGCAAACATCAGCACCAGTCTTCCTCTACTTTATATACAGGTCACCACCACAGCATAGCTTGATAAACAATATGTAGGTCTGTGTCCAGGATCCAAACCTGTGAATCCTGTGTTGCTGAAGGGCAGTTTGCAAACTCAACCACTATACCACTGGGCTGGCCCCTTTAATTCTTTTTTAAACTTTATGTTGAAAATCATTAGCCTACAGCCGTCTTGACTCTAGACCAGATTGGGATTGATCTAAAGCTGACTGCTACTCAAAAGAACAGTTGATGGACCAGTATCTCTATCACAATTTGCTTGCTGGTGTGGAGGAACTTTGCCAGTACTTTTATTATCCCTATGCCTATGTGGAGCCTTCTTTATTGATAGGTAGAAGGGCCACAGTGAGGTATCATGCAATAATCTGTGCAGCTACTATATTTATTGTGATGTTTTACATTAGTTCCTCGAATCACAGGAAAAATAAGCGCTCTCATTAACAAACCTAGAGCTGATTATATACCCTTATTTCTGTCTCTTAGATACCCTCTTCTCACATATGCATGCGCCTAACTCTATCCTGACCCCTCCCCGTGGATTTTAATACCCATTCTTGATTCAATGTCATTAGTTTCCACTGTCAGCACAAGTCTTGAAATGTTTTTGTTCTATATTGTTTCCCATCTCTCCCATGGAAGGATTCTTGATTTTACCCACTTTCCCCCTTTTTCAGAATTTCTACTATACCCTGCACTCTTCTATTCCTGCTTTACGTGGAAGCTCAAGTATTATGCAGCCCTGAATGACATTGCTGGGTTGGGGAAAAGATTCAGGCATTGACGTGAGGTGGTGCTAGGTCCTATTGTAACACCGGGCATGTGATATACTTAGATATTCAAGGATTTTGTAACATTTGTCACCTTGTGAATCCTTGTGCTCCTTAGTCTTCTTTACCTTGAGTAAGATTCACTTTTTCCTCTCATACAGGTGTGTTCTCACATGGAAGCCAGCCCCACCAGGAGATCATGATAGCTTACAATTATTGAGGCAATTACTAGATGTAAAGAAGCCTTGACAAGTGCTTCAGGTGAGTTCTCTCATTAGAGGAACACAATGAAATCTATAACATAAGTGAACGTTTTATTTTCATTTTACCAGTGAAGAAGCTAAGGCTTAAAGAGGTGAAATAACATGGATTGTAAACAATAGGTTTTAAACATCTACTCATTTCAGTCACCTTAAAAAGTGTAACATTTATCTACTATACTATTTTGCTTCAATATGAAGGGAAAATGCTAAAGGCAAGGTGAGAAAGAAAGCTTGTTCTTGGTGCTCAGGAGAAGATACCTCAAGCATGTTATTGATCATTAAGGTGAAGTATCCAGTCTAATAATTTAAAAGAACACATTATTTTACATCATTATTGTATGTTTGAATGTGTTTATATCATTGTGTACTGTACTCAGTATAGTATAACCCACTTATATCTATTGTTGGAAGGCAGCAGCAGATTGTCAATGATTCAAACAATAAGTGCTTGGCAGGAAATGAGGGGATGCACGACAGAAACCATCACAGATATGGTATTCATGAGTGAAATTACACAAGAAAAACACCTATTTTAATATTTTCCTCTGATTCAACTACTGTTAAATACTTATGTAAATTCTGTATCATTGTGCACTAAGATAAAATTGTTGTGTTTCCAGTGATTTCTTCCTTTTTTTTTTTTTTTTTTGAGGAAGATTAGCCCTGAGCTAACTACTGCCAGTCCTCCTCTTTTTTGCTGAGGAAGCCTGGCCCTGAGCTAACATCTGTGCCCATCTTCCTCTGCTTTATACGTGGGACGCCTACCACAGCATGGCGTGCCAAGCAGTGCCATGTCCGCACCCGGGATCTAAAACCCGGGGCCGCCGAGAATCGGAAGGTGCGCACTTTAACCACTGTATCACCGTGCCGGCCCAGATTTCTTCCTTTTTAGTGCTTTCTGATCTTTGTTTTTTTACTTTCTTGCCCTACTCATATTCTTGAGTAAGATAACATTGCCATATTTCAAGTTACTACCTCCTTTTCCCATTTCTGATCTGTTTTGCTTTTCTTCACATGCTTATGTGTATGAGTAAGCTGACACTGCCATTTTTTAAGCTATAGCTTTTGTGTCCTTTTTGTCTGTTTTACTTTTCAGTTAACATTCACAAAAATACAGAGGAAAGCAATAATAATTTGGAAGACATTGTGAAAAATGGAAGTATGGTGAATTATGTGTTTCATCCCACTTTGTTTCAAAATAGATTTAAGATGACTTTCACAAATACATGCAGAACAACAATAACAACAAATAAGTCAGAAGAAACTATGGAAAATGCAATAATGAGGAAAAAAGATGGAAAGTAGGAGAGAGAGGGCAAAAAACATAGAAGATAAAATGTAAAGGTCTAATATATATTTAGTTGTGTCTAAGAGGTGTAGAAGAAAGGGTATAGGGAATAAGCAAGATTTAAAGAGATAATGGGTGATTATTTCCTAGAATTGATGGAAGATACCAATATGCAAATTCAGAGGCCAAAAAATGCAAACCAAAGCAAATAAAAAGGAATCCACCCCTACAAATATAATAGTGAAATTGCTGAAAACCAAAAATAAAGAAAAATGTCATAATCAGCCAAAGAAATAAGATGGGTTACTTTCAAAAGAGTAAATGTAATATTAAAAGCTGATTTCTCACCAATTACAATGGAAGTCAGAAGATAATGTAATATCATCTACAATATAATTAAGTAAAATGCCAATTTAGAGTTCTATATACAGCAAAAAAAAAATTCAAGGAGCAATAATAATCAAAACTTATTTTGGACAAACTGAGTTTGCCATCAGAAGATCCATACTATAGGAAATTATAAAATATCTAAAAGATGTACTTCAACCAAAGGAAAATAATTCCAGATAGAAGGTAAGAAATGAGAAAAGGATGAAGAACAAATACTGTGGTACATATGTATGAAAATATAAATAATATTGATGGTATAAAATTATAATTGTAATATGTTAGGGTTTAAAATGCAGAGAGAATTACTGTTAGCATATGAGGGACTGAATGAGACAAACGGAGTTAAAGAATTCTAAGGTCATTGTATTGTCCAGGAAGAAGGTAAAAGGATTGAAAAATAGGCATTAATAAGCTAAATGTGAATACTTTTGTTTGTGGAGCAATCACTTAAAGAAAATAGAAAACATAATTTACAAACTAGTAAACAAAATGATAATAATATAAATAATTAATCCAAGAAAAGGAAATAAGAGGGGGCAAAAAGAAAGAGAATAGATGGAATATATAGAAAACAAAAAATGGTAAATTCATATCCAAATATATTAGTTATTACACTTAATGTAAGTGAATGAAATGTTTGAGTTATGAGACAACACGTAAGGCTGGATTAAAAAACAAACTGAAACAAAAAGTACTTATGCTACTTATCTTAGATATGTAAAACTCATAACAAAACCACATAGAAATGTGGAAGATATGAAAAGCACCAGAAATATTAAATATATGGAGAAATATTAAATACTATGTATTTTTTTCTTTATCTGTTTAAAAGATATATGACTGTTTAAAGCAAAAATTATAACATTGTATGTTAAGTACGTATATGTAATATATATCATAAATATTATACATTTCATGTTAGCTAACAGAGGAATGGGAGAGGGGATAAAGAGAAAAAGAATTTGTTAACATGTATAAAATTATATTCATATTGACATAAGAAATATTCATAACTTCTTGAGTTCTCATTACTGTAATTTTGTTTGGTTTTGGTTCATTGTCTTGTGGGGGAGGCCCAAGCTGTCATCCCCAAAGAGTTGCTTCATTAGCATTCATGCCTATAATGGGTGTGTTTATTTTTCCTTAATTTTTATTACAAAATATGTAGGTAGTAAGAGATGATCTGAAGAATTTCTGCATTCCAGACATAGTTCCTCCCACCCCTTGTTGTGTAATAGCAACCTATCATCCTTTCAGTGGTCAGGACCAATTACCCTAGCCAGTGAATAACTCTGTCTTGGCCCATTGGTTCATTAGCGTAAGTAGTCCAAATTAGCTGTGGGGCAATATTATCTTCTAGTTTAATGGAATCAATACTGTATTTCTTCTTGGGAACATTACTTTCTTGGGAATTAAGACCTCTAAACCAGCAGAATCTAAATCTGTGAGGACAGGAAATCACTTCCATGTCTAGTCCTACTCCAGGACTCTTAAATCCTGGCCATGGGAGAAAAAGGACAAAAATGGTCATTGATTCAGAAAATAAACTGTGTTATGGAAGACATTACCCTAGCGCCTCAAAGTGTTTCCTCCAAGCTGGCACCACAATTGAGTTTTAAAAATGGTATTTCACAATTGACTCAGGTTATCTGCTTTAGAGCGACAAGGAACTTGAAAAGATAGATAAATTCTCTAAGCATGAGCCAACTGCCATATTCCAATTGCTGAAATATGAGTTCTGTGGTTAGAAGCAATTCTGTGTGGAATAATATGACAATAAATAAGACATTCTATAAGACTATGGATGGTAGTTTTGGCAGAAGTAACGTGGTCAGGCAAGGCAAATCCTTTCCAGAGTAAATATCTACTCCAATGAGAGCAAACTGCTGTCCTTTTCTATGATGGAAATGGTCTAATGTAATTAATCTGCCACTGGTAGCTGACTGGTCTGCTAGGGAACGACGCCATATCAAGAGTTCATTGTTGGTCTCTGCTATTGGCAGATTAGACACTCAGCAGTGGCTATAGCCAAATCAACCTTTGTAAGTAGAAAATCACTTGATGACTTCATACATAACTTCTAACACTGCCTAGTTGCCCAGTTTATTCATAAGCCCACTTATCAAGTATACATAATAAGTGTTATTTATCTCAAATAATAAGCATGTGAAAATAATTGACCCAAGAATTACTACAGACAGGAAATATGCATCAACTAAAATGTTTTGCTAAATTTACAAATGGAAGAATCACCCTCTTGAAAGAATCAGGATACACCTCATTAAAAATCGTTGTCAGGAAGGACATCCGTTCCCTGAGGATTAGTGTTGGCCACAGATCATTGGGTCTGAATGTCAATGAATCTGAATCTTAGTCTAATTCCTATATTTTTAAGTGCTTAAAAGGTCAGAGTAAATGCTCTAATCCGACAATTTTTAATGCAGTGGGTTAATGCCTTTGTACTTAAAACTTTCATTCTGGGTCTACTAACATAATTCATCAATTCCTTCATATCAGTAATTGAAAAGATTTGCCAAGGTTTTCTTCATATGGCGTTCTATTCCTTGCACCACTGTGAGATTTATGCCAGCTTAGCTATACAGTTTAGGGCATGTCTTAATTGCCTATGTACAGAATTTTTGGCAAATTTTCCTCACACGCAGCGACAGGTTTTAGATTCCAGCTTATGTTTTTTGCATGGCAATCATTTACATTCTTTGGCACTACCAAGCTAAGTGCCCAAAGGAGTCATGTACTAGGAGAAGGTTAGACTAGTAGTAATATATGATGTCACCATGTTGGCAAGATAATAAGATGCTTCCCTAAGAAATTTCCTTGTGAAGGAAACTTTAAATAGAGTTCTAATGCTATATCCTGTCTGTCAGTCTGACATCATTGGAACCTTCACAGTCCACTTTCTATCTCCTTTGAAGTTTGTTATGAGACATAATTATTAAAAACCCACATCCTGATCAGTTTTATAGGAGAATAAGCTAGAATTAAAAAACTGACACTCAATAATTCTGTCTAGACAATTAAGACATATCACAAATTGTTTTGTGAATTGTTCAGTAATATATTATAGTTGTTAATGTGAGGTGGTTAAGTCCAGCACTTAGCCAGTTACTCTGTCATGATCAGAAGTGAAATGGTTAGAATAGAATCTTAGAACCTTGAATGTAGATATAAATTGGGATGTCTCTGGAAATTATTTCATATGAAGAATGTGGAAGAAGCTCAATCTGATCAAATATGGAATTAAATGTATGATTCCTTAGTGGAATGTTATTTTACAAGCTACTCAATTTTTATATAAAATGAAACCCATTTTTTTTGGTGATACCAATTATGTTATGCACATAATGATAGAATGTTATGATTCAAATAAAAACTTCAAATTAGTTTATTTAATAAGAATTATCTAAGTACTTTTTGTGCTTGTAGCACTAAGCTAGGTGCTAAAATGGATAAGAAAAAAATGTCCTTTGTCTTGAGCACATCCCTATTTCAACAGGCCACATTTCACTTAATTTACCAAAAAGTAACTTACTATCTAGACCAACAAATTTGCTGTCTCTAGACTTCCGTCAATAATAACCATGCTCAAATCTCAGTGATTGCGTTCTTCTTCCTGCTTTTTGAAAACCTATATTTAGTTAATCCATATGGTTCTCTACTTCTTCCTGCGGACTTTCTATCCCTCTTTTTCTATCCTATCCAAAGTTTAAAACATCACACTTTTGATAAAATTCTCATTCTTAGACTTCTTGTCCTCAATTTCTTGCTTACCCAATTATCCAAATAAATTATCTTAAGTGGTTTATTTCATCACCTGTTCCCCTTGTTTGAACATCTCTGACTTGCCTGTAATATTAGATCCAGAATCTCGGTGTCTGCTCATTACCTCATCTCTACACCATCCCCACTCTCCTTAGGCTTCTCACTGTTCCGTATACTCCCTCAGATCTTTTGTTCATTCTGGTCTCAAGATCTCAAATTCCATCTCCACGTCTTTCCAACTATCTAAATCTTACCCATCCTCTAGAGCACAACTCAAGCCTCATTCCTCATCTTTTCTGGCTTTGGCAGTCCACATTGATTTTGTCCTTCTCTGAATCTGTATCATTTAGGTTCTCTCTCTGTGTCTGGAAAACCATTTAAACAGAGTACTTAATACTTATTAAATGAGGAATACCCAGTCCCTAAACATAAGTAGTTTATAAGTTTTCAAGTAAAGTATCAATTTTCCATCATTCCCAGATAAAGACTGGATTTTAATTTATGTCCATCTTTAGAGAGATAACTTGAAAGAATATTAATAATGAATGAGATTAGTATAATTCATAACCTTCACTTACTTATATGAAATTGAAATATTGAGGTTCGAGCTTCTTAAACAATCCAACAAACCCACTTTTTCTTAAATTTTACTTTTCCACAAGGTGTACTTTGCAGTTCTTTTTCTCATTATGCCCAAACTGAAATGACAGCCAAATGGCCAAAAAATATAAGACATTTTGGAGGAATAAGCAAAACTAGTATTTCCCAGCCTGGGTTGTGATCAGTGTAATGGGTGGTCAATGGCTTTCCACGTGGTACCTACAGTCCATCTTAGAATTCATGAGCAATCACAATCATCAATTTCTTTTCAAAACATGAATATGAGTTAAACTCAAAAAAGATATCCACAGCTCTAAGACACTATTAATATACTTAACATTTAGAACTGTAACATTTAGTGGGTTGAAAATTTAATATCATCATCATCATTATAATCAGCTAATATTTACTGTGCACTCACATTCCAGGCATTGTTTTAAGTGCTTGCTTTTTATTACCTATGCAATCTTCACAATAGCCTCTGACAAGTATTATTGTTATTATTTTCCCCATTTTAAAGATGAGGATACTGAGGCAAGGAGATGTTAAGTAATTTGTCTAAGGATACACAGCTAGTAATGGCAAAGTTGGGATTCAAAATCAGGTAGTTTAGTAATGGATCCAGGAACTTTAATAACTCTAGCAAAACTCACAACAAATATACTTATTTCTTTAGCAAAAATCATCATTGGTTTCTAATTCTATTATATTATTACTTATTATAGCTTTTACCTCTTAATATTAGTTTTTGCCTTTGTTTTACAGGGGAAATGTTGGAGTCAGACACTTATCTTCTTATATGGCAAATTGAATTGCCCAATTGTGTAAAAATATTGCATTTTTGTTGGGGAATAAAACTGTAACTAATGTTTAAAATTAGATTGATTAAGGCAGAAGGAATATAATGATGGTTTATAGAAATTTTATGTTATCAGGGACAAATAGTTAAATAGTTAAAACAGAGATCTGAGCTGCATTTCATAACCTATGTCAAAATTTATCCATTGAAGTTACTTCATTCTCATAATATTCTTACAGATCAAATTTGTCTCTGACAGATCTTTGAAACAGCTCAAATAATTGAAAGATCAACTAATAGTTTCAATAAATTCCAGTCAGATTATTTGGTTAGTATTCAGAAAAAATTTCCAAATGACTTCTCTGCCATAATCAAGTAAAGGAATGCTTTTTATATTATTTCCTGTTAAGCAATCAAACATTCAATTTTGGCTCCATTGTACATTCCTGCAAGGAATTGAATGGAATGTGAGTTATTTAATGTTAATCACTTGGCAGTTTCATTTTCTGATTTGTACTTATTTGCCCAAATTACACTGAAATCCAGTAAAAATGTTAGAAGGTTATGACATTTTGATACGACCTCCAAATAAAAACCCAAAAATGATAGTTGATAAACACAGAGATACTTACACTACTCTTTATTTGTAAAGAAAAGCAAAAAGCAAAAATGATAAACTAGGTTTGGTGTCTTTTATGATTCTGCTCACTTTATCACCATAATATAGAGTATTATATGAAACTGATTTCCACAATGTAAATAGCACTTCAAACTTTTCCTAATAGACCTAGTTTAAGTGGCAAATGATAAAATAAGCAACCACCAGCAAATATTTTTGTGAATCAGTTTAGTGTCTATGCCCTTGGAAAGACACTGGTTTCAATTCCAGTTCTTCATGACAAATGGAACACATGCATTTACTGATCCTCCTTCCCAAATCTCACTTTGATGAGCATGAAAATGCACTGAAGGAAACAAATCGATAATAGAATTGCAAACAGGAAGTGCAGGACATTAGGAGACTAGAGAGTTTGAAGGCATAAAGCAAATTAACTAGGTGTTCTGTATGTGAGCAGAAATGAAAATCTATCTGTATTCTAGAGGGACTACAAAGAATCAAGGTGTGAAGAGTAGGATTGTGCTGTGTGACGGTGACAGTAATTAAGGTTATTTCAAAAACTATATACTGAACTGCAAAGTCCTGCATACAGCCCACCACTCTCATTCTTGTGTATACAGAGATGGCAAATGTGGCAATAACCTAGCAGTGGAAATAGCAGAGCAACACTTTAAAGAGGGCTAGCTTCCCTAATATGATTGTTAGGGACCTAAAGTAAAGTCTCTTTATTCTGGCATGAGAGTAGATGAGCGCTGTTAAGAAACAGCTGCTCTAAACTATCCAAGTTATTAAGCTATTATCTCTTGGCTTATGATGCATCCATCTATACTCTGTTTTGTGATACTGGAGCTGGGACTCTACAAACCACATTTCTCCTTTGTTGGCTTGTTCCCTGTTAGGCTTTGCCAATAGGGGGCACTAAAGGGAGACGAGAAGGCTTTCTGGTGGCATCATCCTAGCAGCACTTCTTCACCTGATAATGTGGTAGGAGAAGCAAGAGGGCTTTTTTTTTTTATAGTTTTGTGTCCAAATACACCTCTGTCATTTACTACATGTTTGATCTTAGACAAATCATTTAATCTTTCTTAACTATAATATACTTTTGTATAATATGAAAAATATAATAGCTGCCTCATAGTTCTCCAAAATGTATTATGTTCTAAGCACATGGGGGAATAAAATAAACCCAGTCAGGTTAGAAAAATATGTATTTCAAAATTCTAAGCAAAATAGTAATGCCCCATATGATGAGTCATATTTTATAGTCCTATAATATACCTATACACAAAATCATAGAGATGTACAAATTTACATATAATCATAAAAATTCTTTTATATTCACATACTTCTATGTACTTTTCACTGTACTTTAATAATCTTACTCTATTTCCAAAACCACTTTGTCTATAAGTAATGGAGGTCTTTTAATTCCTATTTTTTTTTAAATAGATCTAATCTTAAAGGGAAGTCTTGTTACCTGTATAAAGTCATGATTTAATTAATAATAGTAGAAGCAATATTGCACCTAAGACCTCTTGGCTCCTAATTTAGCACTTTTTCACAAAAATTGTGCTCTATTAGTAGTAGCAGTACTTATGATTTCAGTTTGGTTTTTGCCTGAAAGATAAATGTCACTATGGCATCATAATTGAAACAACGACAGTGAATGAGACTACCCAGGGAGAATGCATCAAATGTAAAAATTACGAAGGCTTACGACATCATCCTAAGGAAGACCAACATTTAAAGAAAAGGCAGAACAGCTTGCAAATGGAGAAGAAATGGTCAAAGACTTAAGAAGCAAACCAGGGGAGTGGAGTGAGTATAAGGTCACAGAAGACAAAGGATGGGAATATGTTGTTTAAAAAATAAAGTCATCTAAAGAGCTCAACTTTGTTAAAAGAAAATGCGCATTGGACACCTGAAATTTATATAATCTTATAAACCAATGTTACCTCAATAAGAAAAAACATGCGTTGGATTTAAAAACAAAGAAGTCATTGGTGTTTTGGGCAAGAGGAATTTCAATGGGATGGCAGGAGCAGAAGGTAGACTGTAGTGAATTGAAGAATGATTTGAAGGGGAGGTGGTTTGGAGAATCATTGCTGATAAGAATTTTTTCTGTGAAGAAAGGAGAATGATGGGGAAGTAGCTAGAGGAGAGTATAGTGTCATAAAGAGATTTGTTTTGTGTTTTGTTTTAAGATGGTGGAAACTTAAACACATTTAAATGTTGACAGGAACAAACTAATAAAGGGGAAAAAGTTGAAGGTACAGGAAAGAAAAGTAACAATCCATAGACTGAGGTCTCTGAGTAAGAGGGCATCCAGAATACAGTTGTCGGAGTACACCTTAAACAGAAGGGTGATATTTCCACAAGCAGGAGAGAAGGAAGAAAGGATGATATGGAGGCAAGTAAGCATGTAGATTTGGTGGGGAAGGGAGTTTGTATAAGATGACTTTTGTTAATTTTGACAAGTAATGGAGAGATATAAAGGAATTAAAGCTTTGAATCAAATGGAGACCACAGGAAATGGAAACAGTAACTTAATTGGGAAACCTAGGAGAATTGTCAGGCAGCATAAAGAATTGAGCTGTATTGGAGAATATGAATTTATAGGCCATTAAGCTACTTAGTTTTGTGATATTCTCCAGTAGCAAACAGCAAATAAGTAATTGGTGTAGGATCAAAATCTTGAAAAAAAATAAAGGCATAAACTGACTGCCTATTGACATGTGCAAATGCATATGAAATTCAGGTAAATTGGAAGGCTTTTGAAAATATCTCTAGAGCTCCTGATACTGAAAGCAGGCCCAACTATGTGAGAAGCAGGTTTGCTCACATCAGACATGCTCCAAGCTATCAGAATTTTATTTACATAATGATTCTGAACAACTGAACTGGAAACTTAAAAATATAGTTGCCAGACTGGTTCTATAATCATATGAAAGAAAATTTGTCTTTTCTTCATAATAAGTTGCCAATTTTGTAAGTGCCCTAATAAAATTCTGACAACGTGCACTTTGCTTTGCAAATAGGGAAGTTGCTAGGGCCATGGGCCACACAGATTAGCTGGTCCCACTCCTTAATGCTTTAGATTTTTCATATTATTTACATATGATAGAACTTTTTTCTAATTTGACCTAAAACAAACTCAAAAGCTGTTTTCAAAATCTAACACAGCATTTAACACCATTTTAACATTTTCAAGATTTAGCATAGTAAATGATCCTTCCTTGCACTTCATTCTTTGCTTGCCTTCCAAGCTAATAAGCTTTCCTGGATTTCCACCTTACCAGGCTGCTCTTTGTCCCTCCTGTTTGAATCTACTTATTTCCCTGTCCTCTAAACTCTGAGATTCTTCTCTACATTTACTCTCTAGAAGAACTCATCGAATCACATGTCTATAAATATCATCTAATTGTTGATTACTCCTCAATTTATGCCATTAGCCTAAACTTCTCTTTTGAACTCCAGATTCATATATCTAATTATCTACTTGATATTTCAGTGCATATATCTAATAGGCAAATAAAACTTAACTTGTCCAAAAACCAGCTCTTGATTCCTCCCTTCCACCACCACCACTCTCAAATCAGCTCTAACCACAGATTTCCCCATCTTAGTAACTGGTAACTCCATTGTCCCAAGTTTCTTAGGCCAAAGATGCTTTGAGACATCCAGAATTCTGCACTTTATCTCCCACCCTTTTCTCATCAATCAGCATATTCTGTTAACTATGCCCATCAAAATAGATTTTGAATTTGTCCACTTCTCACCACCTCCACTGATATCACCCAAGCTCAAGGCTAGGAGGTTCTTTCCAATTTTTGCTGTTACAAAGAAAGCTACAATCAAATATTCTTGTGATGCTGGCTTGGTGAGTTGAGGAGTCGAAAGAAAGATTTCTTGGACTCTCAAGGTCTGGCAGTAGTGCTCTTTTATTCAGAGACTAGTATGAAATAGCATAGGGACAGGACCCATGGGCAGTAAAGAGCTGCAAACATGGGTTGAGGGTAGGGCTAAATTTAAGGCATGGGTATGTGAGTTATCTCTTTACAAGACAAAGGAAAGGTTGTGTTAAAAAAAGTCATTAAAATGATATCAGTGCAGGTGGGGTCTGGTTATTGGGTGGTCCTACAACTTTAGATAAGAATCAGATTGGAGCAACTCACCAAAATGGCTGAAGCCACCACCTCAAATATCATCTTCAGCTAAAGACAAAGGGGGATATTGGTGGTGGGGGGAGTCAGTTACATGAAGTTACCAGACAAGTACAGTAAACAAGAGTAAGATTATTATGCAGATTTAAGTCCTTGCCTTCCCCACTAAGAGTTTCTAGAGATAAGGTCATCCCCTCTTCTTCCTGGTGCAGGGAGGGAGACACCTTTACAGATGGAGATTTCCTTTATAAATGTAAATGCCTCTTAACAAAGGGTAAGTAAATTCTACTTTTTAGAGTTTCTTTCCTGTCAGCATTTTTTAAAAGTAACCAGCCCCAAATAATACTCATCACTTGGACAAGTCTTTCTGTCTATATATGTTTCTCTAGGGTAGATAGATAACTAGTAGGGTAAATACATTATTCTTCATTATAAGGTATGGATGTTTCATTTTAATAAATATGGCATGATTGCCTTTCAGAAGGTTTGTATAAATTTGCACATCCTCCAGGGGATATGAGAAGAAGGTAATGTTGAAATGGCTTTCTATGTCTTTTGCCATGGGTGAAAGAAGAAAAGGGAGTGGAAAGATGTCAGACTGGAAGAATTGTAGGGGTAGAATAGAAATCTGGTGTTATTATCAGGTCAGTGCTGTTGTTCTTCAGTAAGTACTGAAGTCCTGGATATGAAAAAGAAAGGTTTTGTTGTCAGAAATCAAGAAAGGATTTACTTCTATGTTTTTTTCCATCAGAACTTAATTAAATTTTCGAGGTATTTGATCTGTTTTGTTTGTTTTTTCACGTATGTCAGATGTTGGGGATTAAAAAAGATACTCCAGGAATCCTTTGCTCTATCACTTATCTTTCATTATATAGGCAAGTTTCATGGCCTAATTGAATGTGAAAGTTTTGCCTGTGTGTAAATTAAAAGTATTGACAGTACATTGCTAGGCCATGCATCAGTAGGGGAAAAAGAGGGTGTTAGAAGTAATTTAGTGGAGAATAAATGGCATAATCAGTAGCCATCCTTCTCACCATAGGTGTTTAACTTATTTATTTTATTCACTCCCTTACAGATGTAATGTTGCAAATCCTCCCTACCCCTAAGGCATTTAGCTAATATTGTAAGGGACTTAATGTAAAAGACAATCACACATAGGAATATATTCCAAAAAGTTCTGGCTTAACAGTAAGGATGTACCCATGAGGTGAACATATTTATGTTGGTGTGGGGAAATGCTTAGGATGAACATAGCATATCTCAGATATCCCTCTCTGGAAAATATTATTAATCAGGGAGTAAGCCTCACCAGAAGGGAAGAAATAGAAGTACCAAGGCTCCACTCAGATTGAAAAAAGAGGGGACTGCAGGGACAGGGCTCATGCACTGTCCTGAGACCTGCCTTTGGTTAGTGGTGGTCTTCCCCAGGTGAACCAATATAAGGGGGAAAACTGCTGCCCTTTCCTGCCAGACAGAGGAGTCAGACCAGCCCATCACACCATTTATTTAATATATTCTTCTCCTCTTTCAGAATCCATGAGTAGAAATTTCCTGAACATGAATAGAGTAGAGTAGAGGAGAGGAAATAAGAGGTGGAGGGGTGGGGGTTGGGGAACAATAGAAAAAACAGTTTGAGTTCTTCCTAGTTTCATACATTCAAGAAAAACCTAGTATATATAAATATATATACACACACACTATATTCTATGCTGTGGGTGTGGATTCCCATTTGGATCAAATATGAAGACTGCAAAGAATAGACTATAAGTTGCCCAATGAGAAGTAATTAAACCATCTCAATGAGCTCTGCCCTAGGCTAGGACTCAGCTATGATAAAACACCTTACAAGCTACTGCAAGTTTGAGCTAGACTGAAAGGAAGTAGCAAAAGGAGAACGATGTACCCCTGAATACAACTGTCTTCGGGTATGTGAGCTCCAAACCAGTCCTGGGCCACATCATAAAGTATGATGTCCCAGATAAATCAGAACACAACTTACCTGAATCTAACCAAATGCAAGTGAAATACAAATGCAGTCTTGTGTTCTTAAAGATAAGTAGTCCTCTTTGTTTCATAAGCCTATTCCTAGAGTAATATAGAACCCTAGCCATGATTCATTGGATTAGCCCAGAGAAATTACAAACAGGATAGTGCCAGAGGTCTGTCAAAAGAGAAAAAGAAGATGCATAAGACTATAAAGTAGTACATTGTTTCTGGGAACAAAACAGACGCCATTTCAAGCACTACCTCACAGTGTATCTGGAACACCACACCAAATGGACAGCTGCCATTTGCCAGAATTCTCTTTATGCACTACCTTCCCTTCCTATGATACAGCCCACTCTTTAGTTCCCCCACAGAGACTAGTTTTCTTTCCTAGAACCACCGTGAACCACTAAGGCTTGGGGAGAACCCTGGAAGAGACGTGAAGCAATCTGTTAGCACTTACTTGAAAAACTAGATGGTTAAAGCAGTATTAATAGTAGTGGAGTTTTCTGGACAAGTGGACTTCACTCAGGGGCATTATATTCTAGGCCTTTGACAAGGACAATGAATTTCACCCACTCCTGAACTTCCACAGTAACTACTTACCATTGGTGTGCCATTTTTCATAAGCCACTTTATCCTCTCCCTTTTATTTTTTTGATCTGATTCTTTCTCTTCTTAAATTATAAGCCATGCTTGATTCATCTTTGTATACAACACAGAACAGATGTTGAATCTTTCCTGGAGATAATGCAGCAACCACACAACTAGGCTTTCAGATATGCTGGGGTTTTGTCCTGGTCCTGTATCTAACTAGCCAGTCAGCATTGGGCAAATACCTTCACTGCTTCACAGTACATATTCTCTTCATCTGTAAGATGAAGAGGTTGGAGTAGATGATCTAAAATTTTTCTTCCAACTCTGCATTCTAAGATTTACATCTTGCATAATACTTTTTGGACCGATTGGTGCTTCACCATATGTTAGCTGACAGTAATTTGTCTGCATTCATACCTGATACTATCCTTTCTTCTCGTCTTTCAGTTTAATAGAAATGTTAGTTAAAAATAGGAGAGATATCATTTAAATAAGTATGGATCATAAAACATATTTACTAAAAAAAAAAATAGCTGAGACTCTGAAAAAGCCAGAGAGAAAATATCATCTAATGTCCTCATGCTACAGATGTGTAAACTGTGAGCCAAGAGGAGGAATGTGAAGTGTCTGGAATTACATCACCAGAGGGTTCCAGAGCCCCAAGAGACCCCAGTAGACCTACTCTCCATCTGCTGGTTGTTTCACCCTCCTGTATTTTGTGGCATATGTTTGTAGGTGGCAGGGTTTCTAAAGGATTTCAGAAGCAAAGAGTAGCCTATCTGGAGTTGCTCCTTTGTTCGTTTTATTAAACTGACTGATCTTGCTAAGTAAAGCCTAAACTTTGTATTTCCCTCATGTTTCTTGCTAGTTCCCTGGTACACTTTTTGTTAGAGATCTGATTAGTTTAGCAGCAACCTGGCTGCCAATAATTTGGCTGCAGGAGAGGGTTTCTAGCAACCTCTTTGAAGAGAATCTAGTTCTTTCTTCTCTGGAATCGTGAAGAAGCATGACTCTTGCAAGGCAGGAGAATTAACTGAGGTGTGGTACTGCAAGTTGCAACCTGGTCTGCTCTGAGCCCATTTGGCTGTTGGTGAGAAAAGGCTCCAATACAGCCTTGGAGAGCTCTCAGGATGGGATTCATCATATTGTCTCCACTCCACTGCATACATGCTGAAGCGTTTTGTTCTAAGAGCATTGGCAGGGTGGAGAGAACTTGGAGGAAAATGATGGAGGAGCTGCTGTACTCCTCCCTTGGTGAGATTGAACATGTGATGACATGAGGCTCTGATGCTTTTGTTCTCAATGGATTTGGAAGGCACATTTGGTCAAGTGAACTTGGAAGTTATAATGAAAATGTTTTTCAGTTTTAAAAAAAGAATAGTTACCATTCACTTAGCTCTCAGTGGGTATCAGGCAACTCTCTAAGCATTTTACATTTATTATTCTAATCATCACAAGTCTTATCAGTGTGGCACTTCTATACCCCATGGTAGAGAGGAATTGAAAGAAACTTAGGTGTCTCCATTTTTAGGGAAATGGCTGAGTAACATGTGGTAGACATATTCCACAGGAGAAAAAATGAACTAGCACACACATAGTACTATAGAGAGATCTTAAAAACTAAGTTTGAATTAAAAAAAAGAGAGAACAAGATTTATAGCATAGGAACACCTATGTAAAATAAATGCTATAATTGCCAACACTTTATCCAAATATACATGCATTTTGAAAGACAAATATCAAACATGTTAGAATGAATACCTAAAGGGAGAAGTGGCTGGATTGGGGAGAAGAATTGAAAGTAATAATAATAAAGAGAAAAGCCTTATACAAAATTACAATGATAGTTTACAACGAATTGAGGGGTAAATTTAACTCAATTCTCTACAAGTCCAAAAAACATTTTAAAATGCCATGGATCATAATTAAAATAATATGTGTGAAAATACGTGGAGTGCAGCTAAAGTTGTACATAGAAACATTTATAGCTTTAAATCTTATGGTAGAAAATAACTCTTAAAATTGGTGATATATAGCTTGAGAAGTTAGAAAACTAACAAACAAGTAAGCCAAAAGAATAAAAAAGAAACAAAAATAAGCATCATAAATTAATGGAAGAGAGTACAAAGACGTACTAGAAAATGTAAACAAAGCCAAAAGCTAGTTCTTTGATAAGGGCTAATAAAATTGGCAGATTTTACACTCTGTGGACCAAGAAAAATGCAAAAGCAAAAAGGCACAAGTAATAAAAATGAAAATGGAACATAAGTACAAATTCAGCAAATTTTTAAAAATAATTAGAGGATAATCTGAAAATACTCTGCACATGCTCTTCCTCCTTGCCAGCCCCACACCCCTTTCTCCTTTGCTCTGGCTGTGGAATTACAGTCTCCAACATTCCATCAACATGGAGGCTTTGCCAAAGCCTCTGTTTTTTAGAGAAATTAGGCTAAAGTACAGAGTAACATGGAATCTTGGAGGGATATACAAGTTGATTCAATTGTCTATTTTGTTTGAATATTTAGTTTAAATCTTACAAAGTGTAGAGAATAAAATATTTTGAATTAACAAGGCCAGATGATGAGTACAGAGGTGTTAATTATATTATTTTCTCAAAGAAAATAGTGCATAAGTGTAATTTTTAAAAAATGAACTTCCTCTACTAGGATCTTTTTTTGATTATGCATTAACTGATTCTTTTCCTGTGCTTATGTACTTTGAAGTTTCCTTTCTCTCCCGAAAGACAATTAAATTATTTCTCTTAGATCTCACTTACTTATTCCTCTGAATACAACCTTTTCTTTCCTGACTCAGACTTCTTTTTGATGACTCCATGTTTGAAAGCAAGCACTGTACCTTGAGGAGGTATCTGGCAGTACTGCTGTGCTCCGCCACCCAGTTTCCCCTTCCGACTGAAAGATTTTTTCCCTAAGCTTCTAGGAATGTTGTTGAATGACGAATCTCAGCCGTCAGCCCTCTTTGGGCATTATTTCTGCTGCAGAGAGCTGCCTTGCTCAAGTCTAAGGCCCCTTCTGAGGGTAGACCACAGTCAATGATTTATTGGTGCCTGAGTGTGATGACTCAGCCCACTTACCACAACTCAGGCAAGTCTAACCAGCCTTTCCATCTTCACAGTGCCTGCAAGTCATCTGAGGCATTATTGTGGCTGCACCACAACTCAGCTTCTTCCCTCTTCCCAATCCTGCTTCATTCTTTGCCCCTCACAGATGGTGACCCCAAGAGCATTCCTTAATAAACTTCTTCCTTGCTAATCTACATTGTGCAGTCTTCTTCGCATGGAAGCCACTATGACAAGGGGCAGTGTAGCATGATGAAAAGGGAACAGATATTGAAATCAGACCTGTACTTGTTTTAATCCTAGTTCTGCACTAATTCTACAACTTGGATTGCCCGAGTCTTAATATCTTAATATGTGTAAAATGAGGATAATACTTTCCTCATAGAACTTTTTGAGAACATATTTTAGTTGTCAATAGCTATAGAATGATAATGTTGATAATAATGACAAAATTATTGTTGCTGTTATTAAAATCAGGTAATATCACAGAATTCAGCAAGAGCAATATTCTCCCAACCACTTTTTCTTTCTCCTTTCCTTCCTTCCTTCTTTAGCTGAAATCAGATGTGGGACCCTAATACCTAACCATTAAAGTACATCTTCAGAGCTCTAGACTTCCTCAGAATGCGGTATTAAAACCATCAACCTAGAGGTGCTCTAAGGGACTGGATCTGATGACTTCAAAAGAATGAACCAGTATGACACAGTGGTACGTCAGAAACCAGACGTCAGTAGCATTTAGCTTCCGATGATTTCTCCACAACCACTACCCAGAGAAACTAAATACATATCATAACAGCTTAATATAAATCCTTTGAGACTTCTGTAATCATTTCAATGTATTCCTTAAGTTCATCATTGTTAAACTTCCTTTTTGAGAGGGAAATATGAATCACTTCTTTGATGTTAATCATTGGTTTCACTTAGTTAACTAAATTGCTTTTTGGGGATTCACTATGAACAGAGAGCAGTTAGTTTTATTTTTTAACTCTAAAATCTTTGAAAATACTCAAAGATTGCAGTTCTTTGTTTCCCTTACAAGATTTAAGGTTTATTTATTGAGTGCCTACCTTGCACCAACTTCTTTACTTGTAATACTTAGTCTCAAAACAGTGCTTTTAGGGGCCCGCCCTGTGGCCGAGTGGTTAAGTTTGTGCACTCTGCTTCGGTGGCCCCGGGTTTCACCAGTTCAGATCCTGGTTGCGGATAAGGCACTGCTCATCAGGCCATGCTGAGACAGCATCCCACATAGCACAACCAGAGGCACTTGCAACTAGAATATACAACTATGTACCAAGGGAGCTTTGGGGAGAAGAAGAAGAAGAAAAAAACCCCAGAAGATTGGTAACAGATGTTAGCTCAGGTGCCACTCTTTAAAACAAAATAATAGTGCTTTTAGATTAATTAGCCCATTTCAGAAATACAGAAAGTATGACTCAGTAGAGTCGAGTAACTTTCTCAAGATCATGAAGTTAAAGAAGAAGGAGTTAGGATTTGAACTCACGTCTTTTGACTCTAAGTTTTATATCACTTTCATTGTGCCTCTCTCCTTCATAAATTATTTACTACTATCTACAGGAATTAGGAAAAAATGATTTAAATTCCAAAATAGATTTAAATTCTAAAATAATGCTGGATTATTATGGCTGAATTATGGTTGGAAATCGAAATCTAGTGATTGCTTTTTTGTTACTATTTTCCATTTCAAGGACTGTAATACTTATTTAAACTGAAAACACATTGAGTGGAATTATATAATTTACAATATTCTTTTCTATGTATATTACTGTGCAACTTAATGTGTATAAAATTTGGGAGTTTTTTTGTGTGCATGTGTGAGAGCTGCCAAGTAATCCTGATATATTGCTCAACTTCCCAGGTGTGGCGAGGACCTGTCAAGTATAGCAAGAACACATACCATCTCTTATATTTTATATGATATGACCTTTAAATGGGAAAATTCTTATGAAGTCAGTGTTTCTAGACATGGTGGAGTAACAAGTATTGAACTTAACTCTTTCACTATAAACAACTCTAAAACTGGGCAAAACATATATAGCAGGTGTTTTTAGACCATGAAGCACTGTGATCCTCAAGAAAAGAGTAACATGGTAGATGAGCCCCACATTCCTCCAGCTTTCTGCCTAAGGGTACTTCCCAGACCAGAGTTTAGGGAGGTAGAAGCCAACTGGGGAGTGGTGATCCCACTGAGCTGAGGTGATAGAGATTGGGGTCCAGTCCAGCTGAAATAGAAAGTTACCACAACAAAAGGAACTCTGAAGAAGCAAGTCTCAGAAGTGGGGTTTCTCCCTCAGGCATTTTGCAGACAGCTGAGCTGTGCATGCACCTACGACTCCATAAAGTCTAGCAGAAAGTGGCTCATGATGGGCAGAGAGCTGAAAGTAACTACCAGTAGTTATACGATGCTGGTAAAAGTTGAATATTTCAATTAGAGCAGAGAGAGACCTCACTGAGTTTATTGAGCATTCACTTGAGACCTATATTAGTCTGCTCAGGCTGCCATAACAAAAGATTGGCTGGGTGGCTTAAATAACACAAAATCACTTTCTCATAGTTTTGGAGCCTGGAACTCCAAGCTCAATGTGCCTGCAGTGTTGATTTCTGGTGAGATCTCTCTTCTCGACTTGTAGATGGTGGATTTCTTGCTGTGTCTTCAGAAGGCCTTTCCTCTGTGTGCACACAACCCTGGTGTTTCTTCCTCTTCTTATAAGGACCCTAATCCTATTAGATTAATGCCTTGCCTTTATGACCTCATTTGACCTTAATTATCTCCTTAAAGATTCTGTCTCCAAATACAGTCACATTAAGGGTTAGAGCTTCAACATATAAATTTTGGGGAGGGCATGGTTCAGTCTATAACAACACCCCAAAATAGTTGTGCTATAAGAGAAAAGACTACATGCCAAAAACAAAGCTTGATAGAAGCAGGATGACCTGCCAATAATTTTACCATTTGCAAAATCAATAAACCAACATTGTTTATGGAAGAAATCAATCCAGACTTCGTATGATGTATCCTCACATTTTCTGTAATACAATGTAAAATTACTATATATGCAAAGTGCCAAGAAAATTAGTTCCACAACCAAGATTAAAAGCAGTAGTTAAGATACCTTTAATGTTGGAATTAGCATACAGAAATTTCAAACGAGTATTATGAATGTCTTTGAAAATTTAAAGGAAGATATAGACAAATGAATGCAGTTATGGAATCCTAGTAGAGAAATTCAAACAATAAAAAGAACTAAATGAAAATTCTAGAAATAAAAAATATCTAAAAATCAAAAGGTCACTCGACAGCCTTAAAAGAAGATTATGTACTATAGAAGCAAGGATCAGTGAACTTTAAGATAGATCAGTAGAAATTATCCAACCCAAAGACAAAAGAGAAAAAAATTGGGAAAAAAAAGGAACAGAGACTCAGTGAACTTTGGGACAATATTGAACAATCCATATAGGAGTAGAGCTCCATATAAAGAAGAGATAGAGGGGCTGGTCTCGTGGCATAGTGATTAAGTCCATGCACTCTGCTTCAGCAGCCCAGGGTTTGCCAGTTCAGATCCTAGGCATGGACCTACACACCACCCAAACAGGAAAAATCTTCCTCAAGCAAAAAGAGGAAAATTGGCAACAGATGCTAGCTCAGGGCCAATTTTACTCACACACAAAAAAGAAAAACTAAAACGAAAACAAAAAGGTTGGAGAATGAGGCCAAAATATTGAAGAAATCATGGCCCCAAAGTTCTCAAATCTGTTGACAAGCACCAGCTTAAAAATCCAAGAATCTCAGCAAATCCCAACCAGAATAAATGGATAGAAAACCGCACCAATGACATCACAATCAAACTGCTGAAATCAAAGGTGAAGAGAAAATCTAAAGAAGCCAGAGAAAGAAGACATATTTCATATAGAGGAAAGATGGAGGAAATAAAATGGAAAATAAAAATTCTAGACTACCATTTGGAGATGCTTCTATCTCTCTAAACTCTGGTCTGAGAAGTGCCCTTGGGCAGAAAGCTGGAGGAAATATGGAGCTAGCCTTATGTGTTTCTCTTCTCTCAAGGATCACGGGCCTGTACTATCTGAAAACCTAAAATACTTAGGAATGAATTTAACAACAAAAATATCCAACTCTGCTTCATTGAACATTACAAAACAAGAGATAGATGAAAGAGATCCTAAATAAATGGAATGATATACCATGTTCATGGAAAGAAAAACTTAAATTTCTTGGGATGTCAATTCTTCAAAATTTGTCAATCAATTGAACACAATCCCAATTGAAATCCTATCAATTATGTTTCTGTGGAAGTTGAGATGCTATTTCTTCTTTCTTTTATTTTAAAATTTATATTATTAATTTAATTATTGATGAGAAATAATGTAATATTTGAAACTGCTGATGAATTATAATCATTCCTATTACATTTACTTTATTTCATTTATTTTTATTCTTAAATATTAATTAATAATTTTAGAAAATGTTTTTATTGTGGTAACATTGGTTTATAATATCTAAATTTTGGGTGTATATCATTATATTTTGGTTTCTGTGTAGATTACATCATGTTCACCAGTCAAAGACTACAATCCATCACCATACACATATGCCTAATCACGCCTTTCCTTCTCCTCCATCTCCTCTTCCCCTCTGGTAACCACCAATCCAATCTTTGTTGATATGTGTTGTTTGTTGTTATTTTTATCTTCTATTTATGAGTGAGATCATACAGTATTTGACTTTCTCCCTCTAACTTATTTCGCTTAGCATATTACCCTCAATGTCCATCCATGTTGTTGCAAATGGCCAGATTTCATCCGTTTTATGGCTGAGTAGTATTCCATTGTGTATATATACCACATCTTCTTTACCCATTCATCCCTCAGTGGGCACTTAGGGACATGTCGCTTCCAAGTCTGGGCTATTATGAATAATGCTGCAATGAACATAGAGGTCCATATATCTTTACACATTCGTGTTTTCATATTCTTTGGATAAATACCCAGCAGTGAAATAGCTGGATCGTATGGTAGTTCTATTCTTAATTTTTTTCAGGAATCTCTAGACTGTTTTCCATAGTGGCTGCACCAGTTTGCATTCCCACAGCAGTGTATGAGAGTTCCCTTTTCTCCACATTCTCTCCAACACTTGTTATGTCTTGTCTTGGTAATTATAGCCATTCTGATGGGCTTGAGGTGATATCTCATTGTCATTTTGATCTGCATTTCTTTGATAATTAGTGATGTTGAACATCTTTTCATGTGCCTGTTTGCCATTGCCATCTGTATATCTTCTCTGGAGAAATGTCTGTTGAGATCTTTTGCCCATTTTTCAATAGGGTTGTTAGTTTTTTGTTATTGAGATGTATGAGTTCTTTATATATTTTGGATATTAACCCCTTATCAGATATGTGGTTTGCAAATTTCTTCTCCCAATTGTTAGGTTGTCTTTTTGTTTTACTGATGATTTCCCTTGCTGTGGAGAAGCTTTTTAGTTTGTTGTAGTTCCACAGAAAAAGAACTAAACGAAACAGAAATAAACAGTCTACCTGACAAACAGTACAAACTAATACAGCACAAACCATCCAGTCTGGAAGAGGGTTAGGGTTAGGGTTAGAGTTAGGGTTTTGTTTAGTTCTTTTTCTGTGGTTTTGTCCTGTTCTCTTATTTGGAATGTATTCCTTTGTCTCCTCATTTTGCCTCCTTCTCTGTGCTTATATCTATGTATTAGGTAGGTCAGGTACATCTCCCCATCTTGGAGAGACGGCCTTACATAATAGATGCCTTATGAGGCCCAGCACACTGCTTCTCTCTCGTCATCATTTCAAAATGTTCCAGGACTGTCCCCTGTCTAGACTACATATTTCCTTCTGTTATGCCAGGGTTGCTCTTTCTGCAGGTGCCCAGGGAGGCAAGGCTGTCCCCCTGGCCAGCTGATTGTAATGCTCAGGTGTATGTGGCTGCTATGGACCTTTCAGTCACTTTATTGGGTGTGGGGAGCCCCAGCACTATTGGCTGCAAGGTCTACTAGCTTATTCCTGTTGCAGTTTTTCTGTTAAGTGAGTAGGCACCCAGCATGGCTGGTTGCTAAACTCAGGGGCTTACAATTGCTGTAGGCCTCCATCTTGCAAGACTTTTGTCAGCTCTCTCAGTATTGCAGCTGAGTGGGGCGACCCCCATGCATAGGAGCACCCAATTGTTACAAGCTTTGGAAGGTGGGGCCAATCCCCTCTGTGGCTGTTGAGCAGCACAAGTCTACTGCAATTGACAAGCCTCACCACCCACACAGTCAGCACCCCATCAACACAGTCCTGCCCCCTGCATGCACACTAACCCACTGAAGCAGACCCAGTCACCCCACTTCAGAGGCCCCCCCACACTCGAAGGAAGACCTGCTCTTCACCCACTCCCTGCCCCACAGAGATGGACCCACATGCCCAGCTGCAGAGGTTCCAGGAACCCCACCTATGTGGGCCCACAAGTTGCCCAAGGACTTCCTGTTTGGTGGGGCCAGTCCGTATGGTGGGCTGCCTGCCCTGGATGAGCTGGATTGAATTGGTGCTTTAGTGGGTGGGTCAGACCCCTGTGCTAACATGCCAGGGGAAGAATTCCAATGGCATATACCAGCATTTGTGTCAGCACACCTGTACTAAGTCACGATAGTGGCTGCTGCCAATGCCTCAGACCCAGGGAGGTCTCACCTCTCACCAAGATGCACCCAGAGCCTATCAGTGAGTCTCTTTTCACCAAAGGACTGTGTACCTTTCTTCTGGTTGATTTTAGGTTGTGTCCTGAAATGGGTAAATTCACGCATGAATCCTTTAAAATTATGCTTTCTTTTCACTTATGTTCAATAGATTTTCTGGTGGTAAGCCCCATTGTAGTGTGTGATACCTCCAGCTTTGTTCTTTTCTCTCAGGATTAATTTGACTATTTGAGATCTTTTGTTCCATATAAATTTTAGGATTCTTTTTTCAATTTCCATGAAGAACGTCATTGGGATTCTGAACAGGATTGCATTGAATCTGTGGCTTGCTTTAGGTAGTATGAAAATCTTAACTATGCTTATTCTTCCAATCCATGTGCATGGAATATCTTTCCATTTCTTTACGTCTTCTTTGATTTCTTTCAATAATGTCTTATAGTTTTCAGTATAGATCTTTCACCTCCTTGGTTAAATTTATTCCTAGGTATTTTATTCTTTTTGTTGCCATTGTGGGTGGGGTTGTATCCTTTACTTCTCTTTCTGCTAGTTCATTATTACTGTATAGAAATGTGACTGATTTTTGAATGTTGATTTTGTACCCTGCAACTTTGCTGCAGTTGTTGATTATTTCTAACAGTTTTCTGGTAGATTATTTAGGGTTTTCTATATATAGAATCATGTCATTGGCAAACAGGGAGAGTTTTACTTCTTCTTTTCCAATTTGGATACATTTTATTTCTTTTTCTTGCCTAATTGCTCTGGCCGTAACCTCCAGTATTATGTTGAATACAAGTGGCAAGAGTGGGCACCCTTGTATTGTTCCTGTTTTCAGAGGAATGCCTTTCATATTTTCAGGATTAAGTATGATGTTGGCTGTGGGTTTGTCATATATGGCCTCTATTATGTTGAGGTGCTTTCCTTCTATATCCATTCTATTCAGATTTTGTCCTAAGTGGATGTTTTCAAATGCTTTCCCTGCATCTATTGAAATGATCATATGATTTTTTGTTCCTCATTTTGTTAATGTGGTGTATCATACTGATTTATTTGCAGACGTTGAACCATCCTTGCTTCCCTAGAATAAGTCCCACTTGATCATGATGTATGATTTTTTAAATGTAGTGATGAACTTGGTTTGCTAATATTTTGTTGAGGATTTTGGCATCTATGTTCAACAATGATCTTGGCCTGTAATTTTCCTTTTTTGTGTTGTCCTTGTCTGGTTTGGGTGTCAGAGTAACATTGCCTTCATAGAATGAGTTAGGAAGTATCGCATCTTCTCCAATATTTTGGAATGTTTTGAGAATGACAGGTATTAAATCTTCTTTCACTCTTTGATAGAATTCACCAGAAAAGCCATCTGGTCCTGGACTTTTGTTTTGGGGGATTTTTTATTACCGTTTCTATCTCTTTACTTGTGATTGGTCTATTCAGATTCTCTATTTTATCTTGATTCAGTTTTGGGAGGTTGTATGATTCTAAGAATTTATCCATTTCTTCTAGGTTATCCAATTTGTTGGCATATAGCTTCTCACAATATTCTTTTGTAATCCTTTGTATTTCTGTGGTATCTGTTGTATTTTCTCCTCTTTCATTTCTAATTTTATTTGTTTAAATCTCTTTTTTTCTTAGTGAGTCTGACTAAGAATTTGTCAATTTTGTGTGTCTTCTCAAAGAATCAGCAAATAGATTCATTGATCCTTTCTATAGTTTTTAAGTCTCTATTTCATTTATTTCTGCTCTGATTTTTATTATTTCCCTCCTTCCACTGCCATGGGGCTTTGTTTATTCTTCTTTGTCCAGTTTTTTAGCTGTAGTTTAAGATTATGTATTTGATGTTTTTCTTGTTTCTAGTGGTAGGCTTGTATTGCTATCAACTTCCCTCCTACTACTGCTTTTATTGTATCTGATAAGAGTTGGTATGGTGTGTTTTCATTTTCATTTATCTCTAGGTATTTTTTTGATTTCTCTTTTGATTTCTTCATTGATCCAATGGTTGTTCAGTAGCATGTTGCTTAATCTCCACATATTTGAGACTTTCCCAACATTTTTCTTATTGTTGATTTCTAGTTTCATTGCATTTTGGTTGGAAAAGATGCTTGATATGATTTCAGTCTTCTTACATTTATTGAGGCTTGCCTTATTTCCCAACATATGGTCTATCTTTGAGACTGTTCCGTGTGCACTTGGGATAATGTGTATTCTACTGTTTTTGGATGGAATGTTCTATATATTTCTATTAAGTCCATCTGGTCCAGTGTTTCATTTAAGGCCATTGTTTCCTTATTGACTTTCTGTCTGGATGATCTATATATTGACATAAGTGGGGTATTCAAGTCCCCTACTATTCTTGTGTTGTTGGTAATATCTCCCTTTATGTCTGTTAATAGTTGCTTTATATACTTTGATGCTCTGTGTTAGGTACATATATATTAGTAAATGTTATGTCTTCTTGGTGGAGTGTCCCTTTTGTCATTATGTAATGCCTGTCTTTGTGTTTCATTATCTTTTTATCTTGAAGTCTACATTATCTGATATAAGTATGGCTACACTGGTTTTCTTTTGCTTACCATTTGCTTGCAGTATCATCTTCTATCGCTTCACTCTGAGCCTATGTTTTTCTTTATAGCTGAGATGTGTTTCCTGGAGGCAGCATATTGTTGGGTCTTGTTTATAATCCATACAGTCACTCTGTCTTTTTATTGGTGAATATGGTCCATTTACATTTAGAGTGATTAATGATATATGAGGGCTTAATACTGCCATGTTATCTCTTGTTTTATGGTTGTTCTATATTTCCATTGTTTCTTTCTTCTTGTATTTCTGTCTGCCATTCAGTTTGGTGTTTTTCTGTGATGTTTTTCTCAGTTTTCTCTTTATTTATGATTTGTGACTCTGTGGTTATCATGGGGTTTGTATAAAAGATCTCATAGAAGGGCCAGCCCCATGGCCAAATGGTTAAATTTGAGCACTCTGCTTTGGCGGCCCAGGGTTTTGCTGGTTTGGATCCTCGGCATGGACATGGCACCACTCATCAGGCCATGCTGAAGTGGCATCCCACATGCCACAACTAGAAGGACCCACAACTAAAAATATACAACTATGCACCAGGGAACTTTGGGGAGAAAAAGGAAAAAATAAAATCTTTAAAAAAAAATCTCATAGATGTGATAGTCCATTTTCCGAAAGCCTCTTATCTCCATTAGCCTATGCAGGTTTTGTCCCTTTGCTCTTCCCCTTCTAAGGTTTTGTTGTCACAAATTATTCTTTTTTGGGTTGTGAGTTTGTGACTAAATTGAAGTGTTTATAGTTATTTTTGATACTTTCTGTCCCTTTATCTATTATGTTATAACTATATGTTTGCTGACCTATTCTGTTAGAGAGCTGCAGTTCTGTCTGTCTATTTTTCTCCTTGCTCAAAGCTTTGTAAACCTTTTCCCCTTTTTCAGGTTAGAGGGCTCCCTTCAACATTTCTTATAAGGCAGGTCTAGTGGCAATGAACTCCCACAGCTTTTGTTTATCTGGGAAATCTTCTTATATCTCCATTGTATCAGATGGATAATTTCACTAGATAGAGTATTCACTGATAATTTTTGTCTTTGTGTATTTTGAATATATCATTCCATTCTCTCCTAGCCTGTAGGGTTTCTGCTGAGAAATGTGCTGAAAACCTATTGAGGGATCCTTTGTAGGTTCTTTTCTTCTCTTGCTCCCCTTAATATTTTTTCTTTGTCATTGACTTTTGACAGTTTTAGTATTATATGCCTTGGAGGTCTTTTGGCATTGATATAATTATGAGTTCTACTGGCTTCATATACTTGCATGTCCTGTTTCTTCCTCAAGTTTGGGAAGTTCTCAGCTATTATTTCTTTCAACAAGTTTTCTGATCCTTTTTCCCTGTCTCCTCTGTCTGGGATACCTATAATCCTTATGTTACTTTTTGTAATTGAGTCAGAGAGTTCTTGAAATATTTCTTCATTTTTAAAAAATCTTAGTTCTCTGCCTTCCACCTCAAGCATTTCTAGGTTTCTATATTCAAGGTCATTAAATCTCTGCTCCATAAAGTCTACCCTGTTTTTTATGCTTTCTGCATTATTTTTTTAACTCATTAATTGTGTTCTTCATTGCCAGAATTTCTGTTTGGTTTTTTTAATAAAGCTTCAATCTCTTTGGTAAAGTACTCCTTCTGTTCATTAATTATATTCATGAGCTCACTGAACTGTCCTTCTGAGTTTTCCTATAACTTGTTGAGTTTCTTTATGGTAGCTATTTTGAATTCTCTGTTACTTAGATTGTAATCTTCTGTGACTCCAGGTTTGGTTTCTGCAGAATTGTCATTTTCCTTCTGTTCTGCCATTTTACTGTAGTTCTTCATGGTGTTTGATGAATTGATCCTCTGCTGGTGCATTTGTGGTAGTAATCATCTCTTCTTTGGGTACAGCTTTGGTTACTTTGGTTCTGGTCTCCTGGGCCTCATGTTCCTCGCCTGGATCTCTGTGGGTTTGGATGCTGCTGTCGTGTGCACCACCTGTGCTGCTGTTCTTGGGTTGTCTTGGGGTGCTGTTTGCACCACTGGCGGGGGTGCTGGATTCATGGGTGTCACTGTCACTGGCAGAGGCCTGGGGATCCAGGGACTTGTAAACAGCCTCCCCTGCTCATGGAGCTTGTGTTTTGATTGCCACCACTGGGGGCTGGTTTACTGGTTCTGCTGTGGTTCCTGTTGCTTCTGGTCCCAGATTCCACTTACCACTGCTGGGGGGGGCAGGGGCTGTTTTTTCTGTTCCTGCCCCATCTACTCATAGTTGTACTGATCAGCTTGTCTGTGTTTGTTCCAGCTGTGCTGCAACTGCTTGGCAGGGCCCCTTCACTTGGGCTGAGCCACCATCCTTGGCAATCAGATCACCCTCGAGTGGGCAGGGCCACTGCTTGGTTGGGTCACACTTGCAATGGGGGGGGGGTCACACCTAGTGCAGTGCCTTCACTGACTGAGCCACTGTGCTTGGCACACAGGGCTGCTGCTCAGGCAGGTCACCTTCATGCATGCTGCCCCCACTTCCACTCACAGTAGTGCTGGCCACTGTGTAAGGATCTGAGACCTGGATCACTGCCACCAAGGATGGGAAAGAGGCCACTGCCCTAGTTCCACTGCTTCCCAGGGGTCTGTCCACCAATTTTCAGAGGTTTAGCTGCATGGATATCTCAGACATCCTATTGTGCTGTGTAGGTAATCCTCTGTTGGTTAGTGGATGTCCCTTTAGTTGTAACTTAGAGGGGAGAGACAAGGAACATCCTGCTGCACCATGTTGCTGCCATCACTCAACAAGCTGGTTCTCAAATGTAGATGGAAATGTATTAGAACTAGAATAGCTAAAATTCTTCCTAGGGAAAGAATAGGAAATTTTGAGGACTCACAATATCTAAAATCAAGAGTTAACATTAAGTTTCAGTCACCAAGACAGTGTGATTTTGGCATAAGCATAAGTAAAGAGATCAATGGGACAGAGTACAGCTTCTAGATCTATAGAGTTAGTTGACTTCTGGCAAAGATGCTAATGAAATTCGATGCAAAAAGAAAATCTTTTCATCATATTGTGCTGGAACTACTGGAAAAGGCTATTAAAAATTAATCATGGCTTCTACCTCTTAGCATATATGAAAATTTATTTTGGAAGCATCATAGATCTGAATGTAAAGGCAAAATGTATAGAACTTCTAGTGAAAATAAGGGAATGTTTCTACAACTTTGGAGTGGTCAAAAAGCAATAAATATAAAAGAAAAATAGATAAAATTAGACTTCTTCAAATTAAAAAAATATGCCTCATTGAAATACACTCTTAAGCAAATGAAAAATCCTGGGACAAAGTATTTATAATACATATATTTGATGAAGTTCTTGTATTCAAACTATATAAACATCTCTTACAACTTAAAAATAACAAGATAAATAGCTCAGTCGAAAAATGAGCAAAAGTTTTGAGCAGACCTTTCATAAAATGTGATATTTGAAAAACCAATAAGTACTTGAAAAGGTTTTCAGTAGTCACCAGGATATAAAAATTAAAACCACAATGAAATGCCACTGCATACTCACTAAAATGGCTATAATTAAAAAAATAAATTAAAAAACTTGACCAAGCCAAATGGTGAGGATATGGATCCCTGGAATCCTCGTATTACTGGAACCAAGCAATTCTTCCTAGGTATTTACTCAAAATAAATAAAAATATATATGTTTTAAAGATTTCTATAGAAATATTCATGGTAACTTTATTGAAATATCCCTCACTTGGAGAATGAATAAACTAATTATAGTATACTCATTGTAATGGAAAATTCTTCAGCAATAAAAAGAATCAATTGCTCATACACACAACATGGAAGAATGACAAAAATGCTATGTTGAGAGAAACAAGCAGATACAAAAGAGGAAAAACTGAGTGGTTCAATTTATATGATGCTTATGAGCAAGTAAAACACATGGTGATAGACTAGTACATTGATTGCTTCTGTAAGTTTGTGAATTTGATTAGAAGAGCACATGAGAGGACCATCTGGAATGAAAGAAATGTTCTGTACCTTGACTAGGATGTTGGTTACTTGGGTATATGTATTTGTTAAAACACATTGAACTGTATAGTTATGATCTATGCATTCTGCTGTATGTAAATTTTATCTCAATTAAAATAATTCATAGGGGCTATTACCTATTGCCCACTTTTGAGTATATGAATACATAGGAAAACCTGTCAGTTAGTGTTACTCTGACATCATCAGTCCTGGAGGAATAATGTCAGCTGTTTTCCCAGTCATGCTTTTCTAGTCACCAGACTATTTATTTCATGGTTTCTGCTTAGTTCAGTCAAATCATGAGTGATTCCCAATGATTCATATATTTTTCTTTTTATTACCACTAGATTTTTTATGATATATAGCTTGACTGAGATATGACAACTATTATTATATGATTACAGCTTGTATTCATTGAAATTTATTTAACTTTTTTCTCATTGATGGTCATTTAGTTTGTTGAATTTATCACAATGTTTTATTTTGTTTTTTATACTGCAACTAGTTTTGCAATGAACATTATATTTGGTTTTACAAATTTATACTTTTATTTCTATAAAGTAGATTTCACACTTATTGCAATATTTTACTTATTTGACATATTCTCAATCATACTTAAAACTGCATGGGGACCAGCCCAGTAGCATAGTGGTTAAGTTCGCACACTTAACATTGGTGGTCTGGGGTTCCTGGGTTTGGATCCTGGGTGAAGAACTACACACCACTCATCAAGCCATGCTGTGGTGGTGTTCCACATACAAGATAGAGGAAGATTGGCAACAGATGTTAGCTCAGGGCCAATCTTCCTCACACACAAAAAAGCCTTCCTGAATGTTGACATGTGTCTCTTAGTAAACTGTTGAATTCCTAGAGATTAGCAAAGTATTTGGTGCATGTTATACTGTGTCAGGGAGGAAAATTTTTTCTCTATACTTCTAAGTTCTTCTGACTGGCTTAAGGATTAAATTGACATGAGACAGATTAACAGGAGAAAATTCAAACAAAAATTTAATAATATGTTTACCACCTATATACATGGGAGAGACCCAGGATAACTAACTCACCAAAATGGCTGAAGCTGCTACCTTAAATACCATCTTCAGCTAAAGACAGTTACCAGGGAGTAGGCAGTTACCAGGAAAGGCACAGTAAACAAGCGTAAAGTTATTATGAAAATTTGTCATTTCCTTCTACTCTGATAAAAGTTTCTAGAGATAAGGTCATCCCTCTCTTCCTGGTGCAGCAAGGGAGTCCCTTTACAAATGGAGATCTCCCTTACAAATGCAAATATCTTTTACAAAGGGTAACTTCTACCCTGTTTTCAGAGCTTCTCCCATGTCTGCTATTTCTTAAAAATAGCAAGCTTAAAATAATCCTTATGCCAAAAATATGTACTTTGGGGTGACAAATTCTGCTCCTCTACAGTAGGTTCTCAGTAAGTGTTTGCTGAATGAATAAATGGATGATTATGTATTTGTATGTTTATTTGGTTACAAGGCTTAAGTAGCAGTTGATTAGTTAGGTGGTCCAGTCCATTTAATTTCAGTCCTCTAATATGAAAATTCTTTGAGGAAAGGCATGCCAGGTGTATAAAAAATTACTGAGAGGAAAAACCTCAAATCACTATGAGAAATTTATTTACACAAAGAAAAATAAGTGGATGACACAGATTAAGTGGAAACCTGAGGAAAAGCTGTTAAACTGAAACAAAGCTAACCTTAGGCTTTGTTGATAGGTGATTTAAATGAGTTTGTAACCATGGGCCCACTAGAACCAGTCCCAACTGACCCCATCTTATCAACAGATTGATTAAGAGCTGTTTTTTCAGAAGCAGTGAGCAAAATATGTTTTGCAAGTCACGTAGCCAGAGCATGTGCAGAGGAGAAAATCTTGACCTGAAATGACACCAGAATCAAAGATTCTCCCCACCATGGAACCAAAGTACTAGGACATGATGAGAACTTGAAAGTTGGACTCTTATCAGAAATGAGCAGCCTGTTTTCTAGGAAGGCCAGGTGTTAAAGACCTTTTCATACCTTACTATAAATGTTTAAAGCCTTCCAACCAAAGCCTGCCCCTCTAGTGTTTCCACGTATCAGCCTGTTCTCCCTAACTTCTTAAATTTCACTCCAAACTCTGAATTGGGGAGGCAGATTTGTGAGCTTTGCCTCCTGTCTCTTTGCTGTTCAACCTCACAACAAAGCCTTTTCTTTTTTCAAAAGCTAGTGGCATAATAATTGGCTTTTTTATGCGCATTGGGCAGAAAACCCCCTTTCTGTGCAGTAACAAATTCCAATCACATTAAACTGAGGAAGTATTTATTTCAGCTCAATTCAGTTTTAAAGGGAAGTGTTTTCAATTCTTGAGCAACATGGTAGGTTAAGCAAATAAGGGCATGTTTCTTTGTAATTTTTAGCTCAACCAGAAATGACAAGGAACAGCATGATTCCTGAAATGTAACAAAGGGACAAACCTAGGAGGTGTCTTTGATTCAAGGTACCTTTAGTAGAAGTCTCTACATTCTTGTGAATGTACACTATTTGATTATTCCTGGAACTTTGTAATCATGAGATGTGTGTGTGTGTGTGTGTGTGTGTGTGCGTGCGCATGCATACCTGCTCCTACTCTATCAATAACACTAGCAAAGTAGTGCAGACAATTAATTTTTGTTGAACTACAAATCAATAAGTTGGAGATGAAGTAGAGGGGAAGCTACAAATGCCACCATTGAAGCTCCTGAGAAGAGAGAGCAGTAGAGACTCCATGCTCCTCTACCAAGGGAAGCTTGAACAACTAAAATGAATAAACAGGGACAACCAGCTTGTTGATAAATATTTAAGACTCAGAATTCAAATCTATTGAACACCAGTCAAGGGTATGAGCTTTCAAATTTTAAATGATTGATAAATTAAGATTGCAAATTTGTATCATATGCTGTACACCAATATATACCTCTGTATTCAATACATTTTAAAAACAATAAAGGGCAAAGAAGGCTAATTCTATGAGCTAAGAGTAGAGGGGTGAATATTGATTTGCTTTTCTGTTGCTTCATCTTCCTTAGGGAAAAAATTACTACCTGCCATTTAGCACATGACTGTCTGCTCAGGTCACAAATGTGGTCTCACGGCCATTTAGATAACTTTTCCTGATAATCTTGCTTCACTGAAATGTTGCTGATTTTAGAGTTATTTGGTTCAATATTTTTCTTTTGAATTTTGGAGGCCACTTTTATTTAAAATCTACTTCTCTTCAAACGTAATGTAACATTGACTCTCTTTATACCAGCACCAGTATGTTAGTTTGCTAGGGCTGCCATGTCAAAGAAGCATAGACAGGATGACTTAAACAATGTAAATATTTTTTACAATTCTGGAGACTAGAAGTCTGAACTCAAGGTGGTGACAAAGTTGGTTTCTTCTGAGGCCTCTCTCCTTGGCTTGTAGACGGCTGTTGTGTCTCTGTTTCTTCACAAGGTCTTCCCTCTGTGTCCCAATCTCCTCTTCTTATAAGGACACCAGTTAGGTTGGATTAGGGCCCACCCATATGACCTTATTTTAATTTAATTACCTCTTAACGACCCTATCTTCAAATACAATCATGTTCTGAAGTACTGGGGACTTCAACATATGAATTTTGTTGAAACACAATTCAGCACATACCAACCAGTGCTTCATACCACCAACAGAACTGATACAAAGCAGGTCTTTACTACAGTCCTGGTGAGGACTGGCTCACTGTGGGCCATATTGATAGTCTTCTTAGTATAAGTACAGAAAAACTGGCCAAGTCCAGCTTCAGAGTTGATATTTTCCTTGTGCCATTTACTGTAGTTTGAGGTGGTGAAAGGGAAGGAGGGGAGATGATGCCCAAGTTAGAATCAGTTAATGAGTGTCTCAGCCCATACTTTTGCTCTATGATACAACTTCCTCTTACCTTTGATTTTATGGTATTGCTGGTCACTTTTCAAGAGATGCCTGGTGTTTCATGCTCAATGGAAGAAAGCCAGATTCATTTTTCCTTTAAAAATGTTTACCTTATAGTCAGATCTCTTACTTGTTCCATCTTTCTATATTTTGCCCACCCTTATAGCTTCCCTAATGAATGCAGGAGCAAGGTGTGACTTGAATAATTTTGTTGACCAGAGCAGTTCTAAAGTCAGATTATTTTTAAAGATTGGCACCTGAGCCAACAACTGTTGTCAATCTTCCTTTTTTTTTCTTCTCCGCAAAGCCCCCCAGTACATAGTTGTATATTCTAGCTGTGAGTGCCTCTGGTTGTGCTATGTGGGATGCCGCCTCAGCATGGCCTGACGAGTAGTGCCATGTCCATGCCCAGGATCCGAACTGGCAATACCCCAGACCGCCAAAGTGGAGCGTGCAAACTTAACCACTTGGCCACAGGGCCGGCCCCTAAAGTCAGATTTTGAGATAGTTTTCAAAAGATACAGTATGTCTGTATATTATCAAGGAAGAAAGAAGCCTAAGGTATTTATAAACTTTCTTTAATTTTGCCTCCTCTTCTTGTAACCGTCAAAGGAACAAAGCAAAACATTCCTGTCTAAATGTAATTCCTTCTTGTCTGAAGTTATTTTCTTTAGTTAGCCATCAAACTCTGCCATGCTATCGCTGAAGATATTGTTCAATCTTAATAGAAATGCAAATGGAGTTTTTTTTTGTCACTAAGGAGATTGTTCTGAAAACAAAATTCTTGATCATGTAAGAGCTATAACACAGTGCCCATAAGTGCTACAGAACATTTTGAAGGGGAGAGATTAACAGTGAATATCAGTATAAGGCAAGGTTTTATAGAGGATGTTTGACTTCAACATACTTTAGAGGACCTGTGCAAGGATTTGGGTAAATTGAGAGATGACAGGAGAAAAAAAATCCCAAAAAGTCTGGTTCTAAGAAAGAATGAGATATGCATGTGTTATTTCTCTTTATTTAATTTTGCTTTATCCAGTTAATGTTTGAACTTTGAGGTTTCCCATCTTATGTTTTGGTACTCTACCCTTTTCAGGGCATGATCTATGGAGTCAATTTCCTAGTTCCAATCCTGTGTCTAGCACTGTAAAGTGGAACTGATAATAACACACACTTGAGGCAGTTGTTGTGATAGTTAAATGAGTTAATGTATATTAAGTGTTTAGACTATTGCTTGGCAATATAATAATAATTATTGTTATTATTTGAAAACTCAGAAGAATAGATTTTTCTTAGTCCTCTATTTGGACTGATTCTAGTTATCCACTTTTCCATAATCTAAAGTCCAATATGGCAAAAAAGTATATGATTAGGTTGCTTTCCTTCACTGCATTTTTTTGTTTACTGTGTCAAGCTTACCTTGTTTTATATTTTGTTCATCTTGCCCTCAAGGCTAGTAGTTCCCAGATCAGCCTTGTGCCAACTATAATATATGCCTCCTGCAACTGGTTGAGAGATATTTATTCTCAGGATTGGGCTGACAAATTTAATCCTATTTCAACTTTGTTAAAAGATGATTTCTGAATTTCTAAGAATTCCTGTGTGTGTGTGTGCACATGTGCATATATGTGTGCCTGTTTCATATCTGAATAGGACTAAACCAACATCTGCTTATCACTAACAATTTCCTACCTGAGATTATACAAAATATGTTTGAAAGAAAGTAATTGTCACTTCCAGAACTTTGCTTCAAATCATATGCTCAAAGATTTTTCATAATGATTTGACATGATTAATTGGTCTTACCTGTACAGCCTTATAGCCTTAAAACTTAATTTATAACAACAAATATAATTTATAATACTTGTAGTAACTGAATTCTCATGTCACTATTATCCCAGTAACATGTCATTTCCCAAGTGCGTTGCATCGCATGTAAATTTTATTTAGGAAGAGAAATTTAAATTTTATATATCAATTTTTAACTTAAGAAGCAATTTGGAATGAAAGTGTTCATAACCTTTATACAGAAAATTATAAAAGCTTTCTAAGAGAAGTTCAAGAAGAGTTAAATAAGTGGAGAACTCTGTCATGATCATGAATTAAATGATTAATATTAAGATGTCAGTTTTCGCCCAAAATAATCTTTAAATGCAATGCAATCCCAACAAAAAAATCCCAGGAGCTTTTTTTCTTGGTAGAAATTGATAGACTGATTCTAAATTCAGTAAGGAAATGCAGAGGACCTAGAATCTGAAAGTATCTGAAAGAACAAGAACATAGTTGAGGACTTAATGCTAGGAGATGTCAAGTCTTACTATAGATTCACAGCAATTAGAACATCCTGATGCAGGAATAAACATAATATCAAAGGTAGTAAAGGGCCCAAAAGCAGATCCTCACATATACAGTGACCTGATTCATAACAAAGATGCTGCTCCAGTTCAGTGGGAAAAGTTTTTTCAATAATGGTGCTGGATCAATTGGCTAGTGTACAGAAAAAATTTAACCTGATTTTATTTCACACCCTACATGAAAATTAGTGATTGTCTTCATTAGCTTAGACTGCCACAGTGAAAATCCATAGGTTGGATGGCTTAAACAACAGAAATTTATTTTCTCACAGTTATAAAGGCTGGGAATTCCAGGATCAAGGTACCAGCACATTTGGTAAGACCAGAGAGTATGGGCTCGTTGCTGCACTTCTTTTGCTGTGAAGTGAGTTCCTTGATCAGAAACAATGCTATGTGAAATACTGTGATGGTAGATAAGGCATTCTGTAAGTCCACAGATGGTATTTTTGGCAGAAGCATTGCATGCAAGGAAGGTAAATCTATATCCAGACAGAAGAGATCTGATATAACAACGCTGCCACAAAGTAGCTGGCTGATCACCTGAGGGAATGGTACCATATCAGGAACTCAGTATTGGTCTCTGCTGCTGGCAGATTGGATACTCAGAGGTTGCCATAGCCAGGTCAGCCTTGGTAAATGGAAATCCATGTTGCTGAGCCCATGCATAACCTCCATTCCTGCTACCATGGCTTTTGTTCATCAGCCCATTGGGAGGTGACAGGGGTGGCTGGCAAGGAAGGCTGATTGGCATCCACAGAGCAGGACATCCTATTCACTTGATTATTAATATCCTCTTCTGCTGAGGTCAGCCTTTGGTGAGCATTCACATGGGACACAAATATCTTCACAATTTTTGCCCATTAAGAGAGGTCTACCCACATACCTTTTCCCCAAATTGCCTTGTCACCAATTTTCCAATCATGTTCCTTCCAAGTCCCTGAACACCCAAACATGAGTCATATATGATCACACATCTGGCCATTATAGCCAAGAAACTCACTTTATATGTAAAGACATAGATAGATTAAAAGTAAAGCTATGGAGAAAAAATATACTATGCTAACACTAATCAAAAGAAAGCTGGAGTAGCTATATTAATTTCAGATAAAGCAGACTTCAGAGCAAAGAAAATTGTCAGCAATCAAGAGGGGCATTACCTAATGATATAGGAGTCAATCTCCAAGAAAACATAACAGTCTTTACTGTGTATCTTTAATTTTTTAATGTGTATGTACCTAACAATAGAGCATCAAAATATGTGATGCAACAACTGAAAAAACTACATGAAGAAATAAATGAATCTACTAGTATAGTTAGAGACTTCAATACCCCTTTATTAATAATTGCAGATCCAGTAGCCAGAAAACCAGTAAGGATGTAGTTGAACTGAACATTACTGTCAATCAACTGGATCTAATTGACATTTATAGAATACTTTGTAGAACAACATCAGAATATACAATTTTCTCAAACTCACAGGGAACATTCAGTGAGATAGATCACATTCTGGGTCATAAAACACGTCTGAATAAATTTAAAAGAATAGGAATCATAGAAAAAGAAACACTTATTAAACATATAAAGACATTGTTTGGAATTTAAAAAGAATCTAGGAAAGGTCTCTGCCCTCAAAATCTTAAAAATTTAGCAGAAGAGGAAGGCATATTTATTCCTTATCCATTCACATGAGAAATATTTGTCTAATGCCTACTGTGTGTTGTACATTCTTCTAGGCCTTGCTGATATAATGGTTAAAAAGAAAGAAATGATCTTTCTCTCACAGAACTTACATCCTAGCAGAAAATAAGGGCAAGTAAACAAGCAATGGTTTGATAAGTTCTCTGAAAAGGTGAATAGTGACAAAAAGGAGAGGCATTTAACTCCAACTTGGAATTCAGAGAAGGCTTCCTGAAAGCAGTGATATTTAATTTAATATCAGAAGCATGGATATAAGTTTATCTGGGTAAAAGTGGGAAGAGATGACCAATAATATTCCTGGCAAAGGCACATACAAAAGCTAGGTGGCACATGCTGTGCTGAAGCAACTGAAAAGTTCTTTATACAGTTGGAACATATAATTGAAAGTTGATCAGAGATGAAAATAGGAGTAAGCTGAGATTGAATCATGAAAAATTTTGTAAATTCTGTTAACATTAAACTTTTTCCTAAGCCATTCAAGTATTTGAAGCAGGAAAGAGATATGATCATATTCCTATTCTAGGAAAGACATGCCAGCTGGGGTATGAAGGATGGACTGGAGGAATATAAGACCATGAGCACGGAGAATATGACTTTTTATACTTTGGCAAACATCTAGTCTAATGAGAAAGGGTGATGATCTAACCATGGGAAGTGGGAAAGACTGAAAGACATAGCAGATTATGGATAAGAGTCTCTGAATATATTACTTCTGAATTAGTGAAGATAATTTCCTGAATTCTAGCATAAGCTGGTGACTGAATGTATGTTATAAGGCACTGGGAGAAGAGTAGTTTTGCATAAGATGATAAGGATGTTTTTTTCTATGCTGAGTCTCATGTACATGTAGGAAATCCAGAGGTATTGAGTGGGCCATTGAACGAAACTACTTACTCATGAATGAAGCTAGGAGAAATAAATGGAGGGGCGATAAAGCAATTAAGATTCATCAGTCTATATGGCGGAATTGAAGCCATAAGAGTGGATGAGATTATTTAATACAAGTGTGTAGAAGAATAGAAGAGGGCCTAAAATAGAACCCTTACGAATACCAACATTTTACAGAAAGTTAGAAGAAGAAGAAGACTTCACAAAAACAATTGAATAAGAGAGGCCGGGATTGCAGCTAGAAACCAGAAAGAGCGGTATCTTCAGAGACAAGAAAAGAAAGTCCTCCAAGAGGGAATATGAAGTTAACAGGATCAAATGTAGCAAAGGTCAATATTGAAAAGTCATTTGGATTTAAGATCAAGTTGATTTTCTGATCACAGCAAAAGGAGTTTTGGTAGAATTGTGGAGGTGAAGCCAGATTGTGGTGGGTTTTGAAATGGACTATAGAGAGAAAGAATAAGTACACACAAGAACTATAAAAATTTGTTTCTGAATAGATGTTTCTTAACAGATGGAGAGAAACAGGCTGGCAGCTAAGGGAAGACATGAAATCTAGGGAAGTTTTCTGTTTTATATTTTTAAGATAGGCGGCATAGAGTGTTTCAGTCCTGGTTGGAAGGTGCCTGTAGAGGGAAACAGTGAATTTTAGGAGTGAGAAGTGATCCTTGAGTAGATGGAAGAGGATGACATCTAAAAAGCAGGCAAAGAAGGGGCCTGCCCTTTGGCCTAGTGGTTAAGTTAGATATGCTCCACTTCGGCAGCTTGGATTTGGTTCTGGGCACAAACCTACACCACTCATCAGCAGCCATGAAGTGGCAGTGACCCAGGTACAAAATAGAGGAAGACTGGCACAGATGTTAGCTCAGGGTGAATCTTCCTCAAGCAAAAAGAGGAAGATTGGTAACATATGTTAGCTCAGGGAAAATCTTCCTCAGCAAAACAACAGTAACAACAACAACAAATAAAACAGGCAAAGGAATTAGGTTTAAGCAAGATTAAAAAATTCTCTTCCAATTTGATTCTGAAATGAGCATGAGGATATTTTTGCAGGTTATAAACAGAAATTATTATATTTCTATTTTGTAATTTAAATAGGAGAGGTCATTGGCCCAGGACTTGTGGAGGTGATAAGGCCAAAGATTGAGGAAAGTAGAGATTTTAAATAGTTACTGTGAAGAATGGGAGAAAAAAATGAATAGGTAAAAATTAAAGGATTGCTGTTTATGTTAAACGTGTGGACAAAGTCTGAGTACCTCATAAGAATTTATAGTTTTGCCTATCTGTATGGTCACGTGTTATGGACTGAATATGTGTGCTTCCACTAAAACTCATATGTTGAAACTCTAACCAAAGATGTGACTGTATTGGACATAGGGCCTTTAAAGAGGTGATTAAAGTTAAGTGGTGTCCTTATAAAAGGGGACGAGACACGAGAGATCACTCTGCACACCATATGAGAATGCAACAAGAAAGTAGCTTCTGTAAACTAGGAAGAGAGCCCTCATCGGAAACCAATCCTGCCAGACCTTGATCTGGGACTTCTAGCATCCAGAACTGTGAGAAAATAAATTTTTGTTGTTTAAGCCACCCAATCTCACTGCTGGATTCCTTAATTAAGAGGACAGAGTTGTCATCAACTAATGCTGACATGGTTTTAAACGATAAGATTATGAGTGATTTTTTCAAGATTTCTATAATGATCAATTATTACCTTATTTAAGGAACAAAGAAAATTTCTAAAACAAGATTTCACCTGGGAGGCTGTTCTAGATGATGGCAAAAGTTAGGCAGTAATAAATGGGAGCAGACTGTTGATTAGAGACTAAGTTGCTTAAACTTGAATAAATCAGAGAATTTTGAGCCCAGGCCATATAGCACATTATTGACATGTTCATGGAGTTTGACCAAGATGATGGTGGAGCTGCAAGCTTGTGAGAATATAAGCCTGGGAGATGGAGGATGAGACAGAGATTGAGATCTGAGGGAGGGTTGTAGACTGTGGAAAACACAAACCTGTGAGCCATCATTTGTATTATTTCTGAGGCTCTCTGCATTTTAGATAATGAAAACTTCTCCATTCAACAAAAGAAGCCACTGGCATTCCTAAGTAATGTGGAGACCTAGCCTGAAAAGATCTCTCCTTGGTATTTTCTGTAATTCCTGAGCAAGATTCCCACTCAGGTTCCAAAGAGCACCTACCAGATTTTTGAGCAGTCACGTGAGCAAAGAGCCTGAAATACATTATGTGCACCTCAGGGTTGCTCCTGTACTTGCCTTTCCAGGGAAGGAATTCTGATATCACAGTTTAGTCCCTGTGTTTCATCATGTTGGTTTATCCTCATCGGGAAAAGTAAAAGTGGACAGGAAGTTGGAAGAATAAATTACTAGTTACGCTCAGTGAATCACGTAGATTTATACAAGGAGTTGCAAGACTCTCAATTAAAAAGAAACATGTTTTCACTTGATAAGGCATTCTTGAACTCTCATAATCCCTGAATAATTCAAGAGGAAATACACACCTCCTAAACCTGAATTTTAAGGACTTCATGCCCTTACTTCACCCTAATTTACTCACTTCTTTCATGTTCTCACTCATTCCACAAACACTTTCACAACTTCCACTTGCACCACGGGCACCTCCTGATTGGTGACTTACTTGGCTTACTTCTCTTTTCCCTTAGACGCTTTGGTATAAGCCCTCTTTTATATGTGTAACTGATGTTTTAGTCTGTTCAGTTAACAAGAATATATTGCAATATGCTGTTTACAGCACCATGCTAAATGCAGAGAGGACTATAAGAATTTTAATAATTCAGGCAATGATAAACAAGTGATGGAGAAGCAAAGAGAAATAGAAATATTGAGAAGTGAAAATGAATGTCATCCTACTGATTTTATTAGGGATTAACTAAAATGTTTGCTCTCTGTGAAAAAGCTACTAAATAAGTAAGATACTGAAAAACAAATGACACTAACTCCATGCACCTTAGCAAATATGTATAAAGTTTCCTCAGCTTGCTCTCTTTTCATTTATACTTCTATATCTACTTTGATTTCATAATGTACTTTTATTTACATTATGAAAGATATATGTGTTAGGATGGTTCTAATTGAAGTAGCAGAGGATTCCAGCTTTAAAAGTGACTATCTTTCCTTAAATAAAAAAGTTCATAATTTTGTTATCTTATGTTTCCTCATCTGTTGAATAGAATTACCTATTAATATTTTGAACTTACTTTGACAGATTGTTTTGCCTTACTCTTTAACCAAGTTAGTAATTATGATTTACATCATTTTGGTATCCACTTGATCTATTGAACATGGATATGAGGAGGACTCAAACCAGCTTTTAGGGTCAATATTCAAGTCTCAGTAATATTTGCAATGCTGAATGGTATTTTTCTAAATGTATACAAAGCCTTGTTAAAAGATGCTATGGGGATGTTTGCACAACTATGTAAATTTACTAAAATTGTTAATTTTTTTAACAGATGTTTGTCTTTAAGCTAGGTGGGACACATCCTCAGCTTAGGTCCTATGGGTCAACGAGCATCATGATATTTATAAAATAGCTCAAGATTCCATGAGTTAATCAAATTGTGCTTTCCTTCTGTTGCCCCTGAGCTTTGTTTTATGTCTGTGTTTCATTTCCCTCGATTTGTAACGGCAAGATGTCTCAAGAGCTAGAATCTTATTAAGAAAATACTTGATAAATAACTCCCCTTTGTTTTAGCCCTGAGGATGTGTGAAAAAAAAATCAATAAAACAAAACATCTTGAAAGGATAATAAGAAAAAGTAAAGAAGATGTGTATAGTATGAGAAAGTAAAGGGGCAATTCTATTTAAGGAAGTATTAAAGGGCACAAGTTAGTGAAAGAAAACACACAGAACAGGATTGAATGGAGAAGGATCTGGAAGTAAATAGCAACAATTCAATTTCTATTGTTGGCTCAGGCAATGCAGTGATATCACGTAAGCATCACTTGAAAAACAGAATGATCTGCTTTTCCTGGGAACTGCATTTTTTCTTTGGTTGACTGGCTAAGTCAGGACTGTGAATGTATACTTGTTACAAGTACAGTCATGCATCGATAATGACGTTTTGGTCAATGACAGACCACATATATGATGGTGGTTCCATAAGATTAGTACTGTATAGCCTAGATGTGTAGTAGGCTATACCCTCTAGGTTTGTGTAGGTACATTCTACGATGTTTGCACCACAACAAGATCACCTAATGACGCATTTCTCAGAATGTATCCCCATTGTTGTGACACATGACTATATTCAAAGATGTATTACTCAACTGTTTTCCAATATTATAAAAAATATCTCGCTTGTTAAATCTAGACTTGTTTTGGGGCCTGGTAATCTCTTGCAGTCTTCAGACGTTATGCCGTTATTTGCTCTGCCACTGTGTGGAATGTATATCAGATGCCCAAAATGTTTCATAAGAGCTTTATACATATTAGGGAGACCAATATGAAACACTTAGAATATTCTTGTAGTGCTAGAAGACAAGAAGATAGTGTCTTCTTAATTATTCCTTGAGGTTGCTCTTCAGCTATTTCTGGTTTTAAGGAAATCAGAAATTGAACTAAAAATACCACTTCTCGCATTAGATTCACCCATGTGTTTATACTATCTCTATTTCTTTATGCCTTAGGTATTCTGTAGGTTCATCACATCCCTTTTGTTGTGGTTATCTTTCACTACAGGAAATGAGTCTGTGTTCTTTTACATGGGGAGACTGGTATGCTTTTGAAAGTTTTCACTTTGAAATGATTAAGGCTCAATAGAAGTTGAAAAATAGTATACAGTCTTGTGAACCCTTCACTCAGCTTCCCCAAAGGGTGACCTCTTATATGGGTGTAGTATGATATCAAAACTAGGAAGTTGACATTGCCACATTCCTGTTAACTAGACTAAAGACCTTATTCAGTTTTTACCATTTTTAAAAACTGCAATCATTGTGTTTGTGTATAAAGTTCTATGAAATTTTATTCCATGTTTATATGCACATAACCACCACAACAATCAAGATATAGAACAGTTCAGTCATCACATAGGAACTCCCTCAGGCTACATCTTTGTATACTCACCCACCTCCCACCCACTCCAAGTCACTGTGCCCTAGCAACCACTAATATGTTCTCTATCTCTGTGGTTTAGGCTAATAATGTTGAGCATTTTTCATGCGCCTACTTGCCATCCATATTGTCCCTTTAATGAAATATCTGTTCATGTATTTTCCATTTTCTAATAGGTTTGTTTGGGTTCATTTTTTGGTTTTTTTCATTTTTGTTTTTTGCTGTTGAGTTTTGAGATTTCTTTATATAGTCTAGGTATGTAAAAATATGTTGGGTATGTGATTTGCAAATATTTCTTCCTGGATCTATAGTTTGTCTATCCATCCTCTTAATATTCTGTAATAGCACAAAAGTTTTTTTCAATGAAGTCCAACTTATTGATTATTTTACTTTATGGATCATGCATTTGCTTTCATGTCTAGGAACTCTTTGCCTAGCCCTCAGTCTCAAAGATGTTCTGCTATGTTTTCATCTAAAAGTTGCAATGTTTTATGTTTAACATTTAAATCAATGATACATTCAAAATTGATTTTTATATATAGTATGTAGTTCAAGTCAAGATTCATATTATTGTCTATGGATGGCCAATTGTTTCATTACCACTTGTTGAAAAGACTATCCTTCCTCTATTGAATTGCTTTTGAACTTTCATGAAAAAATTGATTAGAGTGACGTCGGCATCATGGCAGAGCAAGCTTTCCTGGTATCTCTCCCTTCCACCATACAATGAAAAAGTCATTCATACTCCAACACAGGGCATCCAAACATGACACAAAAACCATCTGAGAGACCCCCACAGCCATACAATGGAGGGTAGAGAGGCTGAGGGCCCTCCTCAGAGGAGATGGAACTGGGTAAGAGAAAACTTCACTCCCTACCCTAAGGACTGCGATGGGACAGCAGGAGGCCTCCGAGAGGGAAGGAACAAGGGAGGGGATGTTTGTTTGTGGGAACATTAAGGATCCCTGAGGGCCCTTGCAGCATAGAGGGAAACCCTCTACCAGAGTGAAAGTTCCCTGGAGGGTGACCTCATTAAGCCAACACCCCAGGAGAGCAGATAGTGAGAGCAGAGCAAGGAAACCCCAAGAGCATGCAGGAGAAAGTGTCCCTCCTCCTACCCTCCCAGCACCAGATCCAGCACCTGGGATCTTGGCAGAAGGCAGAGGGCTCAGAATATGCAGCTCCTGACCCCCACCCAGTGACGATAGGTGGTAACTGTGACCAAATAATACCAGGATGCATAAAAACAGAGCCACGCCCTTTAGCGATATCAAACATTACATTAAATTTCCAGAACAGATAGAAAATGAGAAATCAGAAATCAGTCCTGAAGACTCAGAAATATGTAATCTAAATGACAAAGAATTCAAAATAGCTATCATCAAAAAACTCAGCAATTTAAAAGAGAATGTAGAGAAACAATTCAACAAGTTCAGGAGCTACTCCACAAAAGAGATTGAAACTATAAAGAAGAATCAATCAGAAATAATAGAGATGAAAGACACAATGGAAGAAATAAAACAAAATATGGATTCCCTGAATGTTCAAGTGGACATTATAGAGGAGTGTATCAGCATAATCTAAGGTAGACATGTTGACATGCTCCAGATAAAGGAGAAGAGAGAATTAAGAATAAAAGGAAATGAAGAAGTCTTCAAGAAATATCTGACTCAATTAGGAAATGCAGCATAAGAATTATAGGTATTCCAGAAGGAGAATGGAGCAGAAAGCTTGTTCAAAGAAATAATAGCAGATAATTTCTCAAACCTAGGGAAGGAGATGGAAATCTATGTGGAAGAGGCTATCAGATTTCCTAAACATGTCAATGTAAAAAGACCTATGGCAAGGCATATAGTAGTGAAACTGGCAAAAGTGAAAGACAAAGAAAGAATACTAAGGGCAGCAAGGCAGAAGAAAACAACCTACAAAGGAACTCCTATCAGGCTTTCAGCAGATTTCTCTGCAGAAACCCTACAGGCTAGGAGAGACTGGAATGACATATTCAAATCTTTGAAGGATAAAAACTTTCAGCCAAGAATACTTTATCCAGTGAAAATATCCTTCAGATATGGTGGAGAAATAGAAACTTTCCCAGACATATAAAAGCTAAGGGAGTTCATAGCCACGAGACCCCCCCCCCCACAAGAAATCCTCAAGAAGGCAATCATACCTGCAAAAAAAAGGGAGAAAAGGATTACAAAACATGTAGACAGAATCAGAACAGGTTAGCAAATACTCAAGTATAGCATTAAAGATAAAGGGAAGGAAAACACCAAAACCAAAGATAATCTTGTCATTTTAACCACAAACTCAAGATGCAAGATGGAATAAGGTGTGAGAAAAACAACTTAGGAGAGGAAAAGGAAAGAGATTGAGTAGGTTTAGTCCAAGTAAATAAGAGGCCATAGGAAAATGGATTATCTTATCCACAAGATTTTGAATACAAACCTCATGGTAACCAGTAAACAAAAAATCAGAACAGAGACACAAACAATAAATAAGGAGAAAACAAAGAAACATATCATTAAAAAACTACATTATTCAACTGGTAGACCAAAATACACAGGATGAGAAACAAAGGAAATGCAGGAGAACTGGAAAATGAGTGATAAAATGGTAGCATTAAACCCCCATATATCATTAATCACCCCAAAGGTAAATGGATTGAATCTCCAATAAAAAGACACAGAGTGGCGAGATGGATTAAAGAACAAGACCCAAAAATATGCTGCCTCCAGGAAACACATCTTAGCTCCAATGACAAAAACAGGCTTAGAGTGAAGGGATGGAAGATGATACTCCAAGCTAATGGCAAACAAAAGAAAGCAGGTGTTGCAATACTTATATCAGACAAAGTAGACTTCAAGATAAGACAGGTAATGAGAGACAAAGAGGGGCCATATATAATGATCAAAGGGACACTCCACCAAGAAGAAATAACACTTATAAATGTCTATGCACCAAACACAGGAACACCAAAGTACATAAAGCAACTACTGACAAACCTAAAAGCAGATATTAATAATACCACAATAATAGTAGGGGACCTCAACACTGAACTCACATCAATGAATAGATCATCCAGACAGAAAATCAGCAAGGAATCAGTGGAATTAAATGAAAAGCTAGACCAGTTGGACTTAATAGGCATATATAGAACACTCCATCCAAAAACAGCAGAATACAAATTCTTCTCAAGTGCACATGGAACATTCTCAAGGATAAACCATATGTTGGGAAACAAGGCAAGCCTGAATAAATTTAAGAAGGTTGAAATAACAACAAGCATCTTTTCCAATCACAATGCGATAAGGTAGAAATTAATTACAAGAAAAAAGCTGAAAAGGGGACAAAGATGTGGAGACTAAACAACATGCTGTTGAACAAGCAATGGATCATTGAAGAAACTAAAGGAGAAATCAAAAAACGTCTGGAGACAAATGAAAATGAAAACATACCATACCAACTCATATGGGATGCAGCAAAAGCCGTATTAAGAGGAAAATTCATCACAATACAGGCTCACCTTAACAAACAAGAAAAATCCAAAATAAGCAATCTCAAACTACACCTAACTGAATTAAGAAAAGAACAAACAAACCTAAAGTCAGCATAAGTAGAGAAATAATAAAAATCAGAGCAGCAGTAAATGCTGTTGAAACAAAAAATGCAGTAGAAAGGACCAATGAAACAAAGAGTTGATTCTTTGAGAAGATCAATAAAATTGACAAACCTCTAGCCAGACTTACAAAGAAAAAAAGAGAGAAACGTCAGATAAATAAAATTGGAAATGAAAGAGGAGAAATAGCAACAGATATTACAGAAATACAACAGATTATAAGAGAATAATATGAAAAACTATATGCCAACAAAATGGATAATCTAAAGGAAATGGATAAATTCTTAGACTCTTACAACCTCCCAAAGCTGAATCAAGAAGAAACAGATAAGCTGAATAGACCAACCAGAAGGAATCAGATTGAAACAGTAATCAAAAGCATCCCAAAAAATGAAAGCCCAGGACCAAATGGCTTCCCTCCCCAGGGAAGAGTCTACCAAAGATTCTACCAAACTTTCAGAGAGGATTTAATACCTATCCTTCTCAAGCTATTCCAAAAAATTAGGGCATATGGGACACTTCCTATCACATTTTATGAGGCCAAATCACTGTCATATCAAAGCCAAGGACAACAGCAAAAAGAAAAACTACAGGCCAATGTTGCTGATGAACACAGATACAAAAATCCTCAACAAAATATTGGCAACTCGAATACGGCAATACATCAAAAGGCTCATATGTCATGATCATGTGGGATGTATACCAGGAACACAGAGATGGTTGAACACCTGTAAATCAATCAACGTGATACACCACATCAACAAATTGAGGAAGAAAAACTACATGATCAACTCAATAGATGCAGAGAAAGCATTTGACAAGATCTAACAGCCATTTATGATGAAAACTCTTAACAAAATGGGGATAAAAGGAAATTACCACAACATAATAAAGGCCATATATGACAAACCCACAGCTAATATCATACTCAATGGGCAGAAACTGAATGCCATCCCTCTGAGAACAGGAACAAGACAAAGATGTCCACTATCACCATTCTTATTCAGCATAGTACTGGAGATTTTGGCCAGAACAGTTAGGCAAGAGAAAGGAATAAAAGGAATTGAAATAGGGAGTAAAGAAGTGAAACTCTCACTGTTTGCAGATGACATGATCTTATATATGGAAAACCCCAAAGAAGACATCAGAAAACTAATAGGAATAATTAACAACTACAGTAAAGTTGCGGGGTACAAAATCAACTTAGAAAAATCAATTGCATTTCTGTACTCTAGTAACAAACTTACAGAAAGGGAACTCAAGGATACAATTCCATTTGCAATCGCAACTGAAAGAATAAAGTACCTAGGAATAAATTTAACCAAGGAGGTGAAAAGGATCTATACACTGAAAACTATAAGACATTACTGAAAGTAATAGACAATGACATAAAGATACGGAAAGAGATTCCATGCACATGGATTAGAAGAATAAACATAGTTAAAACATCTATACTACCCAAAGCAATCTACAGATTCAATGCAATCTCAATCAGAATCCCAATGACATTCTTCACAGAAATAGAACAAAGAATCCTAAAATTCATATCAGGCAACCAAAGACCCCGAATTGCAAAAGCAATACTGAGAAAAAAGAACAAAGATGGAGGCATCACAATCGCTGACTTCAAAATGTACTACAAAGCCATAGTGATCAAAACAGCATGGTACTGGCACAAAAACAGGCACACAGATCAGTGGAACAAAACTGAAAGCCCACAAATAAAACTGCACATCTATAGACAGATCTTTGTCTGTAACCTTTGACAAAGGTGCCAAGAATATACAACGGAGAAAAGACAGTCTCTTCAATAAAAGGTGTTGGGAAAACTGGACAGCCACATGCAAAAGAATGAAAGTAGACCATTATCTCATGCCATACACAAAAATAAACTCAAAATGGATCAAAGACTTGAAGATAAGTCCTGAAACCATAAAACTTCTGGAAGATAATAGGATCTTTTTCAATACCATGTCTCCTCAGACAAGGGAAACAAAAGATAAAATAAACAAGTGGGAGTTCATCAGACTAAAGAGCTTCTGCAACACAAAAGAAACTAGGATCAAAAGCAAAAGACAACCCACCAATTGGCAGAAAATATTTGTAAATCATGTATCCAATAAGGGGTTAATCTCCATAATATATAAGGAAGTCACACAACTGAACAATAAAAAAACAAACAGCCTGATCAAAAAATAGGCAAAGGACATGAACAGACATTTTTCCAAAGAAGATATACAGATGGCCAATAAACACATGAAAAGATGCTCAACATCACTAATAATCAGGGAAATGCAAATCAAAACTACACTAAGATACCACCTTATGCCTGTTAAAATGGCTATAATCCCTAAGACCAAAGATAACAAATGTTGGAGAGGGTGTGGAGAAAAGAGAACCCACATACACTGCTGGTGGGAATGCAAACTGGCACAGCCACTATGGAAAACAGTATGGAGATTCCTCAAAAAACTAAAAATAGAACTACCATATGACCCAGCCATCCCACTACCGGGTATCTACCCAAACACCTTGAAATAAACAATCCAGAGTGACATATATCCCCATGTGTTCATTGCAGACCTAATCACAATAGCCAAGACTTGGAAACAATCCAGGTGCCCATCGACTGATGATTGGATAAAGAAGATGTGGTGTATATATATACAATGGAATACTGCTCAGCCCTAAAAAAGACAAAATCATCCCATCTGCAACAACATGGATGGACCTGAAGGGAATTATGCTAAGTGAAATAAGCCAGACTGAGAAAGACGAACACCAGATGATTTTACTCATATGTGGAATGTAAACAAACATATGGACAAGAAAACAGTTCAGTGGTTACCAGGGGAAGGGGTGTGGGGGATGGGCACAGGGGGTGAAGGGGAGTGCTTGTGTGGTGACAGACAAGAAATAATGTACAACTGAAATTCCACAATGATGTAAACTATTATGAACTCAAAAAAATGAAATTAAAAAAATTGATTACAATATTGAAAAAGCTTTCTTCTATTTTTAGCTTTGAAGCTCTGTTATTAGGTCCATACATGTTTGTGATTTTTATGTCTTCCCAAGAAATTGACCCATTTGTCTTTATGGAATGTTCTTTTCTATCTCTGGAAATTCTCCTTGTTTTGAAGTCTTTTTTGTCTGATATTGATATAGCCATACCCACTAACTTATGCTTACTGTTTACATTGTATGTCTTTTTCGTCTTTTTGTTTTTTCATGACTATGTCATTATATTTAAAGTATATGTATTGTAGAAAGCATATGCTTGGCTACTGATGTTTATATTCAGTCTGTCAATCTCTGCCCCTTTATTGGTGTGTTTCGCCCATTTAAATGTAGTATGTATATTGGTATGTTTGGGTTTACCATCTTGCTGTTTATTTTCTATATTTCCATGTGATTTTTCTTCCTTTTTTCCTATTTACAAGCCATTTTTTTCTCTAATGACAGGTTACCTATACTTCTTTGTAGGATTTTTAAAAAATAATTGCTCTATTGATTGCAATATTCATTATTATCTTATCACAGTCTACTTAGACAATATTATGATACTAAAAACCTTATGATCAAAAAATTGCATTAAATTCTTCCATCATATGTACTTTTTCATTTATTTTACCTTCTCATATGTAAATCCCACAATGTAATATTATATTTTATTTAAATAACCACCTGTCTTTTAAAAACAGCTACCTGTTGCTGAGACTTAGTCCCTGGTGAATGCAGTTGAGAGGTGGGAGCTCCCTTCTTCCATCCAGCCTCCACTTGTGGAATGGAGACTCTACCATGGACACAACATCCTGAAAATATTGGGGCTCTGATTATCCTTGCTTCAGCTCATGCTGTGGTGGTTCTATAACAGAGAGGCAAGCCAAAATGACATCAGGCTACTTTCCCCAGCAATGCCCAGTAGTCAGCTCCTAGAGTGAGAAACTTTTCATTGTCCCCACCCCTCAGCTCCAGATTCCTGTCTCAGAAACTTCCCTGTGTGGACAAGCAGGTCATAAAGTAGATAACTCCTGTCTCTTCTCAAAAGAACTGACTTCAGGGGCTGGCCCTGTGGCCCAGTGGTTGGGTTCACATGTTCTGCTTCTGAGGCCCAGGGTTTTGCCAGTTTGGATCCTGGGCGCGGACACGGCACTGCTCATTGGGTCATGCTGGGGTGGCGTCCCACGTGCCACAACTGGAAGGACCCGCAACTAAAAATATACAACTATGTACACGGAGGGCTTTGGGGAGAAAAAGGAAAAATAAAATCTTTAAAAAAAAAAACAAAACTGACTTCACTTGCAACAGAGCTTGGAGTGGTTCAAGTCCAGAGGGAGAACAGTGGAGGTTGTGGTGAAAGGCAATGGAGAGGATATTCAAGATACAGAACAAACTGTAGGCTGACTAGTTTTCAAGAGAGAACCAGGGAATAATTCAGCTCCCTCTCCCACCCCTTTTACGTTGTCACAAATGATATCTTTAAACATTGTGTGCCCACACAAATTTATAATTACTATTTTATGCATTTGATTTTTAAATCATGTAGACAGTAAGAAGAGGTGTTACAAACCAAAAAATACATTAGTACTGGCTTTTAAATTTATCTATATAGTTGCCTTTACTAATGTTTTTTATTTCCTCATATGACTGAGTTATTACCTAGTGTTCTTTCATTTCAGACTGAAAGACTTCCTTTTTCATTTCTTGTAGGTCAGGTCTACAAGCAAAAACTCTAACTTTTTTTTATCCGGGAATGTCTTAATTTCTCCTTCATTTTTGAAGGATAGTCTTGTCAAATATAGAGATCTTAGTTGATAGCTTTTTTTTTTCTTTTAGAATTTTAAATGTCATCCCACTGCCTTTTAGCCTCCATGGTTTCTGATGAGAAATTGGAGGTTAATATCACTGAGAATCACTTACAGATGACCAGTGACTTCTCTCTTGCTGCTTTCAAAATTTTCTGTTTGTCTTGTCTTTCATTTGATTTTAATGTGTCTGAGTGTTGATCTCTGCCTTTATCCTACTTGGAATTTGTTGACATTTTTTGTATGTGTAGATTCATGTCTTTCATCAAATTTGGGAGGTTTTCAGCCATTATTTCTTCAAATATTCTTTCTTCTCTTTCTCTCTCTTTTCCTTCTAGGGCTCCCATAAAGTATATGTTGATCTGCTTAACGGTGTCCTGCAAATCCCTCAGACTGTGTTCCCTTGTCTTAGTTCTTTTTTCTTTCTAGTCCTAAAATTGGATAATCTCAATTTTCTTATCTTCAAGTTCACAGATTCCTTCTGCCTGCTGAAATCTACTGTTGAATCCATCTAGAGAATTTTTCATTTGTTATTGTACTTTTTATCTCCAGAGTTTCTATTTGGTTCCTTTTATAAAACTTCTATCTCTTTATTGATATTCTTACTTTACTCATACATCACTTTTCAGATTTCCTTCAGTTCTTTGTCCATGGTTTTCTTTAGCATTTTGAATATATTTAACTCAGTTGATTTTAAGTCTTTATCTAGCTAATGTTTGGGCTTTCTCAGGGATAGAGTCTGTCAACTTATTGTTTTCCTTTGAATGGGCCATAGTTTACTGTTTCTTTGTATGCCTTGTGATTTTTTTTTGTGGCTGTTGAAAGTTGGGCACTTTGAATATTTTCCTGTGGTAACATTGGAAATCAAATTCTGTCTCTTCCCCACGGTTCTCTGATGTTAATCACTTAAAGCTACAGTTGTCCAGTTGTTTGGTGGCATTTCCAAACTATTCTTGCAAAGACTGTATTTCTTGTCATGTATGGACACTGAAGTTTGTCCATTGTCTTAGTTGTCACTCCGTGACCAGACAGATTTCCTTAAATGACTAGAGCCAACAAGATGAAAATAAATACTACTCTCTCAGTCTTTGCAGCTTGGCTCTGAGTTTGATCACTCCTTCATCTCTAAGCCAGGCTGCTTAGAACTCTGCCTTTACCTTCATCTAATGGTTGAGCAGAGCCCAGAACCTACAGGTCTGTCAGAGATGCCAGCCAAGGGTCCACTCTATGACAGATCTTTAATCACTTTTCCAATCTTTTCTAAGGAAATTGGTTTATTCATGTTTTCCACATCCTGAGTTAATTTTAATAATTCATATTTTACCTGGAAAATATTTATTTCTTCTTAGATTTTTAAATTTGTTTCAATAGAGTTACATGTAGTATTCTCTTACAATTATTATCTTTCCTATATCCTCAGTTATGTGTTCTGATGCTTTCCTCCACTCCTCTCTCTTGCCCTCTCTCTTATTTACATGAAAGTTCAAGAGAGAATTTATTTATCCCTTTTTCTATTTTTTATTTTCTTATTTAATTTCAGCTTTTCTTCTTTTTTCATGCTTTATCCCTATTTTTTATTTTTATATACTTCTCATTTTTATTATTATTTCTTAATAAAAGCATTTAAAAACATGTTTTAAACTCTTTATTTGGTACAGATTTCATTGTGCCCAAAGATTCTGTTATGAAAATTTTGTGTTACTTTCTAGATAGTTTGTAATTTTTCTTTTTAATTTCCTCTTTAATTTAAGAGCTATCTGGGAATGTGTTTCTAAATGTAAAAGTATTAAGCTTTTATTATTAATTTCTAATTTGGGGATTATAGTCAGGGAATGTGATTTTTTTTTTTTTTTTTTTTTAAGATTTTATTTTTTCCTCTTTCTCCCCTAAGCCCCGGTACATAGTTGTATATTCTTCGTTGTGGGTCCTTCTAGTTGTGGTATGTGGGACGCTGCCTCAGCGTGGTCTGATGAGCAGTGCCATGTCCGCGCCCAGGATTCGAACCAACGAAACACTGGGCCGCCTGCAGCGGAGCGCGCGAACTTAACCACTCGGCCATGGGGCCAGCCCGGGAATGTGATTTTTAAAAAAATATGTTAAAGTTTCTTTTTGGTTAGGTACCTGTGCAATGTATGTAAATATTCAATGGATTGTAAGTATATAATGTCCCTTAAATCCTCTGTGTGCGTGTGTGTCTTGTATATGAGATTATATAGATCTACTGACTGAGTCAAGGTTATTGACTGAATTATGCTATTCCCCTTGGACCTTTTTTTAAACCAGGAGTGAGGGGATTCATTGTATACATCTGTCCAACTCTGAGAGTAGTATGTCAAAGTCTTCCTCTAAAATTTCATTTTTAATGTCTCCTTCTAAACGATTTGTGTATTCATATGCTATGTTTTGTGGCCATACATGTTGTAGTTGCTATATCTTCATAAATAATGCTTTTTATCTTTATATATGCTCATTTTTATTTTGTTTAGTTCTTTTAATATTAAATTTCAAATAGTTTGTTACTGATATTTTCACTGTGAGTGTTTTTTGTTTTGCTTGGATTTAACTGACATTTCTTTGTCTATCCCCTTAATTTCTAAATCATCTTTATCACTGTATTTTAAGTGTTTTTTAAAATTAAAAGCATATAGTTTTATTTTAACAGCCAATTTGAATATCTTTTTTCCCCTAATTGGAGAAAACAGTCTGTTTGCTCTTAATGTGATGAATCACACATATTTATTCCATCTTAATTGATGTTGTTTTAAATTTACTTACTTTACATTACTCTTTTCTCTATGTCCAGTTCCAGTTTCTTTTTTGCTAGTTTGATCAAATTGTTATTCATTTTATTTCTTCCTCATGCTTATTGAAAGTCCTGCTCTACTCTTATGTTTATTATATATTTACCCTCCCTTTCTCCACTCTCATAATCATACCCATTTCTATAATAATGTTTGAAAATAAAATGTAATGCATTCTCTCACAATATAAATGATTCCCCCTACTTCTTTCCAACCCAAATAGAATAATAGAAATGCAAAATATTTTTATTCTCTTCTATTCCCATTTCTCCCCACTCCCACCCCAGTTCACTGGATGTTTGACTTCTCTCTCTACCCTTGCCCCCAATTTCTAGGTTTTGCTGAAGTAGTTTAGAACTTTTTATTCTAGACTATTTGGACTATATTAAGGTTTTCTTTACATCATTTTCCTTCAAACTCAAGATTCAGAAGCATTTATATATGACAGTTCATTAGGGTCCTCTTTTCGACCAAAATACCTACCGCCCACAGTAGCCTTTTAGTTTGAAAGTAGAGGGGAAGTGAGTTTCAGTCAGGCCACATGTTCCAAATACTTTTATTTGTAAAACGTTAAAAAATGTAAAGTTGTTTCACAGTATATATACATATATATATATATGTTCTGTTGTGTATTTTGTTCTTATCATCATCTAACATGTCATATATTTCAGTTATTTTTCTTGTTTATTGACGTTCTCATCCTACTGGAAGTGCCTCATGTAAGGCCCATGAGAGTAGAGATTTTTGCCTAAAATTTTCACTGCTGTATCCCTACTACCTGCTACAGTACCTGGCACATTATAGGAACTCAATAAATATTGTTTGAATGAATGAAGTAATTGAATGTTTCAAAGTGTAGATAATTTTCTTTCTTTTGCATTTACATGTTTTTGAAGTGTTTCTAAAATAAACATGTATTAATCTAACATAAAGAAATAAAGGTAAACTTTTTTTATTCCTGCCTCTCTCTCCTTCCTCCCTTCTTCCTTCTCTCCTTCTTCCTTCCTTCCTTCATCCCTTCCTTCCTTCCTTCGTTTTTCTTCCTTCCTTCCTTCCTTTCTCTCTCTCTTTCTTTCTTTCTTTCCTTCCTTCCTTCCTTCTTTCCCTCTTTCTCTCTTTCTCTCTTTCTTTCTTTCCTTCCTCTCTTTTAATGGAATGGAATGTGCCAGGCTTCTCACACCAGACCTAGATCTGAGGTTAAGATTTATTGCTTATTATCTGGATGGTTTTAGGCAAATCACCTAACTTCCTTAAGACTTAATTTTCTCCTATAAAGAAGGGATAATAAAAAGTGCTTTTCCCATAATTATAAAGTAGATGTGCATATCAAATACAACAATTCACATAAAAGGACTCTGTAACTAGATAGTTGTCATTGCACACCACATATCTAATTAGAAATTTCTTTTGATGCATGTTGATGAGAATCATAGGGAGAGTCTAAAATGGACATTGTTTACAGAACACAGAAGAGATGTTGGGTTTATGTAGTGATTGATATTTGCTTTTCCTTTTGCCTATAATTTTCTTTCCCAAGATATTCATAAAGCTCACTATCTTACTTCATTCTGGCCTCTGTTCATATGTCACTTCAGAGAGGACTTCCTTAACACAGAAGTCCCCTCTGTTTAATCTCTATTTTGCCCTGCTTTAGATTTCTCAATAGTACTTGTCACTTCTTAATGTATTATATAACCATTCTTTATTGCCTTCTTCATCCACTTCAATGTAAACTCCATAACAGCAAATATTTTTGCTTTTTATTCATTGCTTCATCCCTAATGCTTAGAATAATGCCCAACACATGGAGATCCCTCAATAATTACTTATCAGGTGAATAAATTAATAATTGGAAAAACCATCACTAACTAATGAATAAGTTTAATTTCTTTCAATTACCCAAATAACTTACTTATTCTTTCCAAGACGTGGTTAAAAAAAAGAACTAATAATTTTTAAGAAAATGGAATTCTTGAAAAATAGAGCTTCCATATTAGAAAATTTAAAAAAAATTAACTTTAATTGATGTATATTTTCTGTTTTATATTTTCATGCAGTTTTATTATTTTCACTGAAATCAATTGTTCAAAATATAACAAAGTTGTTTCATATTTATATCTTTTTAAGAATTTTTCCTATTACATAATATGTATATTGTTAAAAAGGAGAGAATAGATCCAAAATGGAGTCATTTGTGCTAAGCCCATGTCACCAAACCAAGACTTAATACTTATTTACAGTTTCCACTTCTTCCAGGAGTGGCCTCTTAAATCAGTCAATCTAGAATTACTTGGTCAGCACTAGTGAAGTAATCTGCCTGATAGACCCCTGCCATCCCCTAAAAGAAGGTGACCTTGTCTGAAACAATCGCTCTTTGCTAGTAGCTTCCTTGTCTCACCCGCTCCTACCTATAGAAGTCTTACGTTTTGTACAACTCTCTGGCTTTCCTTTTTATCTGTTAGATGGGATGCTGCTCGATTCATGAGTCATTGAATAAAGTCCATAAGATCTTTAAAATTTATACTCAGTTGAATTTTGTTTTTTAACAATATGCATACATAGTTTGTTATACCACATGTCATGAAGAAATTTGTTTTTCAGATTTCAGCCATTTTCAAATCACATTTGTAATTTTTGGCCATAACCACATATCTGTCACATGTAGTGTTTTAGTTTTCATCAATCCTACCTTAAACCAACTCTCTGCAGTATTTTTAACTTATCTTTGTCCTAAGTACTAATCTTATGACATCACAAGTTTGATTGTTAGTTATAGTTTTGAAATATACAATATGTTAAATATGTGATTATTAAAACAAAAAGCTCATCTACATATGCCCAAAGCATGCCTTTTGTCCCCAGTGCAACAGAATTTGGGACAGCACGATGGAGAATATGGCAAGGGATTACAGTAGCAAATGAATATCTGTGCATCAGTGAAGCTCTCTGAGGCTTGTTCTATTCATGTGAAAAATCAAAGGAGGAAATGGAAGATCTCTAAGTTCTCACTGTCCTTCTCATAGTCTGTCTTCTGAGTGATGACTAGATCTAGGAAGATTTCTCAGGAAAGACTGAAGTTTGTTTCCTGGCACCCCAACTCACACATGAGTAAGTAAATGACTCCACTGGGCCTTGTCTGATCCCTTACATCCTAGACAAGGAGAAAATAGGGGCTTTGTTATGGAATTCCAACCAGATCACATAAGTATTAGATACATCTTTACATGTAAAATTAAACAAAAATATAAAATAATTAACTATTATTCCTACAGTATACCTCATGTCTCTGGAAATTTTCTTATACTTTTGAGGGGCGTTGAATTACTTGGATGAGCATCTTCCATTTTTCCTTCCATGTAGGAATCACCAGATTTTAGTAAAGTGTTCTCAACTAGAACTTTCCTGAGGACCATATCCAGATCATCAGCTAACATTTCATATGCAACAAAAACTGTGCTAAGTGCTGTCAGGATGCAGACACTGCTTCTAAGGTTTATGCTGTACTTGGGGAGACGTGGCCATCCACAAGCACCTCTGAGTCATTGCCAAGTTATTCATAGGCATAATCGTTTTGAAACCATACATTTGTACACCGTTTCTTTTTGCAAATACTAATTAATTTTCCCAACGATTCTGTGTGGAAGAGCAACTATCATTAACCTCTTTTGTAATTTAAGATTTATAAAAGAATACTGAGAGGTCCAAGATAACTATGGGAAAATTTGGTTTTCATTGGTGTCCTTGTGCTCAATGGGCATAATTACCATTTATTTCCAAAAAAAGAATAATAAAGTATAACATATGAAAGTTAAAAATATTTTGATAGGGAAAATAGGAAGAAACATTGGAAATAAAACTGTCCTACGAATTCTGGTTATGTGGTTACATGGTTGCTATCTGGAGAAAGATGGGAAAGTGGGATTTTTGGCCTTCATCAGTCCCTTTGTTTCCAGATCAATTAGTTGAACCATTCTGGTTACAAGTTTCAGAAACCTAATTCAAACTGGCTTATGCAAATAATAAGAATAAGAATAAAAGAATAAGAATGAAATAATTTATTAAATTATATAACAGAGAATCCCATGGGTAGAACTGGTCAGGCAGGTTAAGTTCTGGCATTCAAATAGCATTTTCAGGATTCTCTCATGCTTACTCTCTCTCTCTTTCTCTCTCTGTCTCTTTCGTGCACACACACACACACACACACACTCTCACAGGCAGGCCATCTCCCCATAGTTGCCACCAGCAGGCAAAGATTACATAATCCTTTATCTTTAACAAGGCCCTCAGAAAAACAGTTTATCTTTTTTAATACATAGATACATATGTAGATAATATTCCTGGAATTTTGTTGGATCAACATAGAATCTGTGCAACACAGAACATAGCATAAACCTTGAACAAAGGGGCTGGTGGGTGTCACTTGTCTCTACCTCAACCACATGCACTGAAACTAGGTAAAGGAAGGGTCCCCAAAAGAACATTTGAGTACCTTTCCCAGAAGAGGGAGATGTGTGCGATAAGATAGATAAAATAACAGAACAGGGTGGCCTGTGGCATAGTGGTTAAGTCCAGTGGCATGCTCCCCTTTGGCGGTCCAGGTTGGCAGGTGAGTTCGGATGCTGGGCACGGACCTACACCACTCAAACCATGCTGTGGTGGTAGCCCACATACAAAATAGAGGAAGATTGGTATAGATGTTAGCTCAGGGATAATCTTTCTTGAGCAAAAAAAGAGGAAGATTGGCAACAGATATTAGCTCAGAGCAAATCTTCCTCACCAAAAACAAACAAACAAACAAAAAACCAGATAAGATAGTAAAATCTCCACTAGGCTTCTGTTCTGCCAGTCACTGAGGGTTATATAATGTCCTCAAGCAGTTACAACTCCAAAGTGGGACCCCAAACCTCAGGAAACATTTAGTAGACCACAGAAAATTACAGAGAATGTAGCACTATGTTCTCTAAGTCAGGATTTTTACCTTCATATCTTCGACCTTGTCCCTCAAAAAGGACAGTTTTGCTCTGGAACTACCCAAAGGACTCTGTGCGGACCCTGCTGTGAGCTGTCCCTAGAATGGTGTTTAGAGAGCAGGGACCAGGCACCAAGGGAAGAACAAGGGAGATAAGTGCCCCTCAAGACAGGATGAGCTTCTGCTGCCCTAGAGTTTTGGCAATGAGACTCACTGTCAGCAGGAGCCAGTTCAGCAAAGAGCCCTTGCAGATGGGAGCAGCTGTTGGGAGCCTGTGCCAGGAGCCACTGCCAAGAGCTGTTGCCAAAAGGAGCTTCTGGGAAGCCACTTTGGGAGCAGAAAGAATTGTCAATTGCCTCAGCACTCTTCATCACACCATTGTAGGTAATCACAGAGGTCTAGCATGAGAGTAAGCCCATAGCTCTTTCTAAATCCCATGTACTTATATCTATATCTATATTGATATACAAATATAGATCTCAGTATACTATATTTCTATGTATTCCATTACACAGTAAAGGATCAAATTCATTCCTTTCATCTCTCTGTACAATGGGATTATTAGTGCTGCTTTCCTTATAGTATTTTAAGTATATAAAATTTGAAGAAATTTCATAGTATTTTAAGTGCATAAACTATTTTATATTTTAAGTATATATAGTATTTTAAGTATATAAAATATTACTTATAGTATTCAAAGTACTTAAGTATATAAAATATTAGTTATAGTATTTTAAGTCTATACAATTTAAAGAAAATTTTAAACTTCATACTTCTCATGCGATTGCCATCTAGTGGGGAAAAGTATGTAAACAAATGTTTAGAATACAGTTTAACGGAAGTGGTAGCAAAACGCCATCCGAGGATGCTGAAGGGAAAAAGCTGCCTTTGTCTGAAGGACTTGAATAAGGCTTTACTGAAGACAATACGTTTTATCTGAATAGTGAATGGAAGGCTCAGAAATTCTAACAGGGGTGCAAACCTGCTATAGAACTGGAAATCGAGCTTCATATTTCAAGCATCACCCGGGAAAAGATGGTTGTGTACATCATAACTTAAATGAAGAATTAATGTAACTAACTCTCAAAAGTGTGTAGTTAAGGGCCAGGTGAATATTTTGGAAAATATCTTTAGTGGACCAAAAGAATATTTCAGGGGTCAGCCCCGTGGCCTAGTGGTTTAAGCTTGATGCACTCTGCTTCGGCAGTCCGAGTTCAGTTCCTGGGCGTGGACCTACACCACTGGTTAGCTGTCATACTGTGGCAGTGACTCACATACTACATAGAGGAAGATTGGCATAGATGTTAGCTCAGGGCGAATCTTCCTCAAGCAAAAAGAGGAAGATTAGCAACAGATGTTAGCTCAGGTTGAATCTTTCTCAGCAAAAAAAAAAAAAATTTCAAATGCTTGATATATACTTCATGATACATAGTTTCTTCTCAAGTCTGATATGAGCTATTCCTATATAATATGAATTTAAATTAATAGATATAATTAATTTTACCTTTTGTTTTTCTAACCACTATTTCTTCTCACTCAATATCATTTTTCTAGATTTCTTCTCCCAAAGTTTATAGCAAGCAGAAGAAACCTAGTCCTGTTGCCTGATTGTTATCATTTAACAAACTATTATTATTAAACAATAGATTTTCAGCATTTACTGAAAATTATGATGTCATAGGTGCTATACTATGTAATTTACAGGCATTAAGCTATTTAATTCTCTTTAAAATACTATAAGGAATATAGCATTAATAATCCCATTGTATAGCAAAGAGACTGAGATTTATCAACTTTAACTAAGTATTACATAGGTAGTGGGTGACGATGCCCCTACCTAGCCAGGCTCTCTAATATCAGGTGATTTCAACACTGAAGTAAAGAAACTGGAAGTCATAGTGTAAATTACTCTAAAAATGTTTGTTTTAAGATGATGTTTTAATACTTTCTTAGATCAAGAAGAATAATTTTATGCTCCCAAATATTTTTCCCAATTCATAAAATTTTCCAAATGCCTCAGAATCATGCTGTCTCATGCTTTCTGTATTCCCAAACATCTAAAGACAAGACTGAAGCTAAAGTAATGCAGAAATATTTTTAGTGACTCACAAATCACCATAGATCCCAGATGACCAATTACCAACTCATCCTCCAGCAGAACAGGTGCATTCTTGAATGTGGAAGTCAGGCCATCTTGGTTTTGGTTTATAAGCCTTTTTAACTTCCTATTAATTTCTCCCAGATGATCTCCAAACTCATAAAGTTTAAGAAGCTCTAAGTGATCCTTCCAAAACACTCCAGAAAGTGGGGAGACAGAATCCCATCTCACTCCTAAGTGTTTTTATTAACACGCAGTAAAATTAAACACTGTATGATCTCACTCATATGTGGAATCTTAAAAAAAAAAACAAAACCAAAACTAAAAAAAATGCATCTAAACTCATAGAAAAAGAGATCGTATTTGTGGTTGCCAGAGGTAGGGGGTGGAAGGAGAGGAAACTGGATCAAGGTGGCTGAAAAGTACAACCTTCCAGTTATAAGATAAATAAGTACTACGGATATGATGTACAATATGATGACTATAGCTAACACTGATGTAGGCATATTTGAAAGTTGTTAAGAAAGTAGCTCCTAAGAGTTTTCTTCACAAGGAAAAAACATTTTTTTCTTTTTCTTATTTTTTTATGGCTATATGAGATGATGGATGTTAACTAAACTTATTGTGGTAATCATTTCACAATATATGTAAGTCAATGCTTTATGCTATACACTTTAAACTTACACAGTGCTGTATGTCAATTATCTCTCAATAAAACTGGAAAAAAGAATTAAACACAGTTTTTATCAAGTAGTTGATACATGAGAGTTGATGGGAGGATATTTGCCAATTAGATCCTGGACTACACATAATATGACGGTTTATCTGGTTTAATAAAGTATCTTAGTAAATAATAATGGCACAAATGATGTAACAGCTGATAGCTCTCATTATAACTCCCACTCTCATATTGGCTATTAAAGCCTAAAGCTGAACTCTTGAATGCTTCCCACCTTCCTTATTTAGTTGACCACCAACCAACTGTTGGTTAGAAATCATAAGCAGAGGCAGGGTAGTCTAATGACAAGAATCATGGAGGTAGAAACATGAAAAGTAGAGGTCCAGTCCAGTTTTCGATGACTTGCTGTATGATATTGGACAGAGAGCAAGCCTCTCTGGACCTATGAGATTACAAATCTGTAAAAGAGAAATGAGGACCCCTGCCATCTATACCTCTTATGAGACTAAAGCATGATGATTAAAGTAAGAAGACATTGCAGTTATAAGGAGTTAGTTTTTTCTTTTCTGATTGGCCATAAATAACTGCTATTTACCCTTCTTTCTTGATCAGTGCAGACTCTCCAAAAGGTGTTATAAAATCATTAACTAATGGTAATAGCTCCCAACTGCTGTATCAATCACTTTATTAAGATCCTTTTAAAGTAGGAATCCTGTTTTCTCTTTTTCATATAAATGCCTCTAGGAAGATGTTAAGCAATACCTTGTTCCTATGTGTCCATAAGGCAAAAGGAAATTATAAATTGCTGACATTGTCAGTTCAAGAATATTACCTCAGGAAGACATTCCCTCCATTGCTGGGGTCCCTAATCACTAACGAGCAAAGCTATTCCTGTGACCTCAGACTCCCTTCTTTAGGCAGAGGGCTAAAAACACTGCAAATAATATCTGTTTATTCCAGCCATATTGAAATGGACAGAGAACAAAGAACATATAGTTTCCCTTCACCGGTCTTAATCTCTTGGCATTTTGAAATTTCCATTGCATTTCAATTTTTTAAAAAATAGAGCACTACCCAGAGAAACAAGGTATTCTCAAATTTGGCAATTCTAAAACAAAGATGACAGAATTCATCCTTGGGAACCCAGCAGGAACCTGAACAATAGGTAGTCCCCTTCTACTGAATAATAAAGAAAATAATTTGTTTACAATGGCTAATGAGGGGAAGAAAATCAGGAGCAGAGGGAGAAAATGGTACAAAGGGACTTAGCTAAAAGATCCATGGGAGTTTCCTGAAGAAGAGATGGCTGCAGGGCATTCCATGGAGATACTTAATGTTGAATTGGAGTTGCTAGTTGTTGTGGTGCAATTACAGGCTTCATCCACAGACATGACCCCCAAATTCTTGATAAAAGTCATTGGTAAAAAGTCATTATTCAAGCTCCTTTAGACTTAATGTATGTGGGTAATTATAAATAATCAAGAAAGGGGTTGTTTCACACCTAGGTGACTAAAATGGAGATAGAGCTACAGTAAATGGAAACAAGAAAATGGAGACAGAGATGATTATGAGAAAGTTAACCTGTCCCTGGAATTTGTAGAAATTTTTCAGATGGGTTTGGATTTCCATAGGTCATGGGTTTTTAAAAATTTAACATACTTGTTTAATTTGTAAACAAACATATTGTAACACAAATTACACTGAATTTGTCAAATTCTTGAATACACTTTTCATTTTATGAATGCTTTTATAACAACTGTCCCTGTTAATGGCTGTGACTACTTTGGTGATATTTAGCTGTTATGACCAATTTCATCGTTGATAGTCTTGTGCACATGATCCAGGTTTTCGGCATCCATGATGACTGGTAATGGCACTTTACTTATCTCCCAGAGTTTTTCCAAGTCTGACAAATTTTGGGATAACAGTTATGTGCACAGCTACCTTTCCTAAGGCTGGTAGAAAGAGTATGGGTTTTGAAATCCAAAAAATCCAGTTCAAATAACTCCTCTACTCTAACTAGCTATGTGACATACGTCATGGCTATTTTATCTAAAATTATCCAGACCTCAGGGTATCAGAAGACTACAGCTGACTTCTGCATTAAACACATAAACCTGATAATGAAGAGAACAAACATAGATTTTATTATCCACATACCTATAAAATATATAAATAAAATTTTTTAAAAATTTAGCTGTCTCATTTGATGCTAAAGGCTGTCAGACTTACATTCAGCTGCCTCACTAAGATTTCATTTTTTTAAGTTACAGAATAACTGATATGTTAAAAGAGCAGGACTAGTAGCGTGGAACCAAAAAGCAACTTGCCCTTAAACTCAAACTGTGTGGCTAGTTCATGAAGTGGTGAAACTTCAGGAAAGCTCATTTTCTCTCTCTTGGATAATAAAGTCTCCCAAACTGTCTCAGTCCAGTAATTAATATGTCCACTCCAACATAATAGTTAAAACTCCTAACTACACTTAAAGTTAAGACTTTTCCCCTCTTCCGAGAGGTGATATAGGTTTGAAGACTGGAGAGTAACTTACAGTTAGCTTCTGTATCCCCCATGCAGCACATCTCCTCTCCTTCCTCTGACTAGACTGCCTCTGCTCCACCAAGGTCAAAGCAGGAAGGGAAAAAAAGACATGACCAATCGAGGTTTTGAATGAATTATTATAAGCTATGTAGAGGATTTCTAACCTTGGCAGGGGGCACAGGATGCTTTGTGGGTTTGATACCAGCCCTGATATGGGTTCCCCTACATTAAAATCAGCATATATGGCGTTAAAATCAAAACACACATTCCCTTTCTCTGCTTACTCCTTGGCTTCCTGGCACCAGAATCCACCATCCACCACAGAGGCAGACAACCAAGGACAGCCACCTGCAGATTCCCTTATCATCCTTCCTCCTGTAAGCAGCCTTATAAGGCTGAATGCAGGCTAGGGGGAAAGTGCTGACCTGCAAGGTCACAAACTACCTTCTCCCTACAAGTAGCCACACTTCTTGCAACCATTAAAACCCCTGGCCTCCCATCTTTCAGGGAGACAAGACGAGTTTTGAGGTCTCACTCTTGTCTCTCAGCTGATGTCACCTGAAATAAAGATCCTTTCCTTGCCATAAGCCTGGTGTTCCAGTTCTTATTTGGCCCCTCTTGTGTGGCAGGTAAAGAACCTATGCCTGTAGCCAGTACCAAGTTCTTTGGAGATTTCCTATCACTAGGAAATCTCTTGTCTGCATTTCTTTGACTCTGATGATGTGCTTTCGAGCTGACTGTCTTCAGTTACCCCTTTGGACTGTGCTTTTCTGAGGTCCAAGAAGAATGTCCTTGAAATACTCTCTATTGGGGTTCCATAGTCCCTCTAAGTAACTCTCTTGGGTAAAATCCTGGCTGGAAGCTAGCAAATTCTTACATGTTCACTGTCCACATTTGGTCATATAGATTATATGTGGAAGGAAGTACAAATACTTCTCAAACTTTGGTCCTCTACTCTGTTGGCACCAGACTGCTTCAGCCAAATCTCATTCTTTAGAATTTTCAGGTGTGATTCAGACATATATCCACTGTATTTCTCAAGTGCTAGAGACATATTGATAGGCTGGAGTGTGGTCTGCTTGAATTCCTGTCATTTGGGGATTGGAGATGGAAAATATTTTCCCCTTTCTCCAATTGTAGTGGTGTGTCACATAGCTTACTGCCTGTCCTTTCTAAAAAAATCCTTTCTAATTTCCAACTCTTTTACTCCAACTTTTAGACTTCCACACTCTTGAGAAGGTCATGGGCCAAAGGTTGGTAAATTGTTTTTCATCCTATCCTTTGCAATTCTTATATATTTGACCCAATTCCTCACTTTGGAATATAAAACTACTTTCAACATGTTAGTATGTTGTTCTGGCTATTTATCACCTTAGCCAAAACTAAGACAAGTGTCCCATCTTTGATATCTTATCACAACTTAAACTAAATGTGTTTAAAAGGTTTTCAATGAATGAGTTCTACTTTACCTGGAAACTTTCTCAAAACTCCAAACATCTTTCAGGACATTTGGTGTGTGTTTGGGGGAAATGAAGAGATATATTTAATAACTGTTCTTTTTATTAATAATATTCAGTCACACAGCAATATATGAATACTTCTTCATAAAAAAGTAAAATAATTTAGAAAAATAGAATGGTTCCCTTTGACTAATCCCTTTCTAAGATAATCATTGCTATCAATTTGTTTTGTGTACTTCTAAACATTTTCTATGTATTTGTATACGAAGGTTTAGATTCATAGACTATATATGTATGTATGTGTGTATATGTACGCATACATATATGTATATATACATATTATAAATGTTTATATTTATAATTATATATTTATAAATATACATTATATTTATAAGATATATATTATACATATGTTTAGATTGTATTTCTGTGTGTGTGTGTGTTTTATGGTAAGTTCATTCCTTCTTTCTTTTTTTTTCTATTAAGATTGGCACCTGAGCTAACATCTATTGCCAGTCTTCTTTTTTGTTTCTTCTTCTTCTTCTCCCCAAAGCCTCCCAGTACATAGTTGTATATTCCAGTTGTAGGTCCTTCTGGTTGTGCCATGTGGGATACTGCCTCAGCAGGGCTTGATGAGTGGGGTTAAGTCTGTGCCCAGGATCCCAACTGGCGAAATCCTGGGCCACTGAAGCAGAGCATGCAAACTCAACCACTTGGCCATGGGTCCAGCAGCCCTTTTTTCTTTATAAATATACAATATATGATGCATGCCATTCTTTAATTTGCTTTTTTCTCCCTGCTGCACTGTATTTGATAGTCTAGATATAAAATAGCTAATTTAAGTATTTTTCCTAATGATGGAAACTTCCAGTTATTCACTATTACAAATACGTTTCACTATTAAAAATAATTCCAACATTTGCCTCTTTGTAAATACATGCAAGTGTTTTTCCAGACTGTAGACACCTAGAAAAAGAATTCCTAGGTAGTGTGATTAGTGCATTCAAAAGTTTTGATGGATATTGCCAAATTTTCCTCCACGTACTGCACCAATTTGTACCATCTCTAGCAGTGTATAAGAATCTCTTTCCACAGTAAAACTGCCAACACTTTTCATAATCAAATTTTAAATTTTTTACCAATCTGGTGAGTAAAAGATGGTGTCTCTTTGTTGTTTTAAATTTCAGAACATTTACTTATTGCCAGCTCTGTTGCTTCAGGAATTCAGCAACACTTGAAATCAAAGTCACGTTAGGCATTTATCAGTCTGCATTACAGCATGTGGTGAAGCAGGGCAATGACAGGGTCTAGCGTGTCGAGGCAAAGTGAGAGTAAAGGGCAGACAATAAGAATGGTCCAGGCCTGGGAGATGGACTTAAAATCTTGAATTCAAGGAATATGTTAGGGCTGTAAGACAGGGGAAGCTGTGAACACACAGATGCAGTTGATCATAGGAAAGCAGTGAATGAAACCAACTAGTCTAGCAGAGACCCCATACCTTTAGCTAGTCAGGGCAAGGGATCAAATGCCAGATGGACAATCCGTTCAGAACCATCAAATACAGAGGGACTGAAAGAGTAGGCCAATTGAAATTCAAACCAATAGTTAGTGTGGAAATAGGTCTACAAATTAAATGCATCTGTCATGAGCAAGGAGCAGGATAACAGACTAGACTTTGATTTCTCCTTTAAATAGAAACCTTTATTTTCCAGTTCAAAACTTGTTGCATGGAGGCCATATTTACCCACAGAAGTTGGCTATATGTACTTCTTGTCTGCTTTCTCTAAAACAATATGTCCATACCTTCTGTCTCCTTGTCAATTTTATAAGCATCCATGGTTTTCTGCTAGTATATGCTGGTTTCCATAGAAAGTAGATTCTTATCCCTTTAAGTTCTTTCTCCAACTATATCATTGGAAATGAACTCAGTAAAGTCCTCAGGTACTATTTATCTTGGTCCAAATAACCCACACAAAAGTGAATGGTAAAATGTTGTTGCAAATGATAAAGGTTTCTTCTTTGACTGAACTGAAAAAATAGGAATGAGAAGACTATGGGGGTAAAAAGATAGATAGTATTCCCACCTACTTTTGGGCTTTGGAATTACTTTATTGCCTGTGGGTCAGTCTTTAACAGCAACGTACCGTAAAGTTTTAAAACAATTAATAAGTGGAAAAAACCTCTGAGATTCTGGCAATCAGTTGACTGACAGGCCTGAATTTCATTGCTTTGAGTTTTCTTTTCTTATCTAGGAGACATTTCAATAGGAAATTGGCAGAGGCTGCATTGTAGATGTCTTCTTCAGTCACCAAAGCATATTTAAAATAAGCACCCTTCATCTGACCTCTAACCACGGAAACCAAAAGAACCAAAAATACACTGCTTGAGGAAAGAGATCAAAGAAGTAAAACCAAATAGACATTTGGAGACCCAGAAAAGATGCATGGTTTTTCATCTAGGATAAGTATGGGCTCATGAGATATATACACGAATCCAGTTTTACTGCAACAAAGCATGACGAAGAAATGGCTATAATTGGAGAGAGAAAATCAAGAAGGAAACAAAAGAGAAGGAAAAGAGAGAAGTCATGATTTTTAAAAGTGACAGCAGCATCAACAGAAAAGAAGTTGTAATGAAAACAAAAGGAAACAGACTCATTAACAGCAGAAGGAATTTACTTCCTCGAACATTTATCAGGCAGCTGATGTAACAAAGAAATGGGCTAAATGCCAGGAATTCTAAAATGACTAAGCCCTACTTTCTTATAATGGTTACTTTTTGTTGAGAACCTACTGTTCACCACACCCTTACAAACATTTTCTTACATTTTCAACATTTTTACTTGGTTGGTGTTACTATTTCCATTTTATCAAAGAGTGAACTGAAGCTCTAAGCCTTTAAATAACTTTCTCAAGGACACAACTGTAGTAAAGGATATAGCTAGAATTCAAAGATAGATTTGTCTAATTGCAAAATCCATTTTCTTTCTAGTACACCTGCAAGCTTCTCAAAGTCGGGAATCAGACAAGTTTACAAATAATTTGAGAAGTGAGCATGGGGATAGCTGGAAAGGAACTAAGGGAGAAAAGCTAACATGGACAGAATATCTAATGGGAACATCAGTGCTAGCATATATGATATTTCAATATTATCCCAGCCCTATTGAAGCATAGTCAATAACTGATATTTATAACGATAATCCCAAACCATCAAAATAAAAAACTTGGTTTTGTTTTATGTCCTCTAATTCCTAAAAGATAAATTGAAAGATACATTTTTAAACTTCTTGTAGAATTTCTTCAACTTCTCACCATCCCATCTACACATATGGTTAGGTTTGTGCCCTTTCTTATTTCTTATCACTCATATCAAAGGAAAAGATTCCTTCCTCATTAATTATCTCACTCAATAAATATTTATTGAATTCACACCAGCGTCTGTGTTAGGCTCTAGGGAGAAAATGAAGAATAAGACAGATAAGATTCCTGCCCATATGGACTCACATTCTAGAAGAGGGGATATTTAAAAAAATATATATATATCATACCAAATATATATAATATATATCATAATAAATGAAATATATCACATATATAAATCTAAGTATTAAGTACTTAAGTATTTATCATAAATATATGATGTTTACAATATGATATATGTCATATACATCATTAATATCATATAATATTTATTATACTTAGATACTTAAGCTCTAAATAGTTTATGCAGACAAAGAATATATTAAATTCTACTAAGTACTTTGCAGCGTATCTGGGTGAGCCAAGGAGCCAGGCTTTGAGGACATGCAGCAAGACCTAGTACATAAGCCCACCATGTCCTTGCTTCAGCGATGACTAATGTGCCACCCCTGAAACAGATGCCATAGTTTACAACAATAATACTTCTCCATCATCACTGTTCCTGAAAAGTAAAATGTTTTGGTTATATCCTCCCCAAAAGATAGATTTTAAGGTACACTTTCATTTTCTGATCTGAAGTCTTACACAGGCATATCAACCATAAATTCTGCATCATAAGTCTTTGCCTTAGGTCCAAGAGATCCTGGAAAAGTGAGCTCTGACTTCTATCTTGGAGAGATGGAATTCAGAATGTGGGACATCCCACATATACAAGAAGGCTATTGAAAAAATGATAAGTACCCTGTGAAAAATACTCACAACTAAGGCAGGCAGCCCTAGCTGCCTCCCCAATTCCACCTCTCCGCTTCCTTACTAACCAGACCTAGAGTTCTAATGTGCCCAACTAACAATACTTTTTTTTTTTTTTGAGGAAGATTAGCCGTGAGCTAACTACTGCCAATCCTCCTCTTTTTCCTGAGGAAGACTGGCCCTGAGCTAACATCCATGCCCATCTTCCTCCACTTTATACATGGGATGCCTACCACAGCATGGCTTTTGCCAAGCAGTGCCATGTCCGCACCCGGGATCCGGGCCAGTGAACCCTGGGCCGCTGAGAAGCATAACATGTGAACTTAACCACTGTGCCACGGGGCCGTCCCATACAATACTTCTTTACTTTCCCCAAATTCCTTGCAGTATAGAGTCACCATTTGACACAGTTGGAGCCAATGAGTAATGGGGAAAATCTGCTGGAGATTTTAGGAAAGAAATTTCCTTTTTGTATACAATGTTCTGTTCATTTTTCTCTTCTCATTTTTGCAGCCACCTTGCAACCATGAGGCAGCAAGCATGAGGGTAAACACCCATATGCCAAAGACGGCAAATGAGAAATGTAGAAGGAGTCTCTGCACTGGCCCTGCATGGTCTATCTCGGGACTTCATGTTAAAACAGGAAAACAAAGACATTATTATTTAAGATAATCTTGGCCATGTCAATTTGTTACTTTCAGCCAAATGTTTTCCCAACTGATACAATCACAAAGCACTTAAAAATGATTTTCCTTTTGGAACCATCCAAAAGTCATTCATAACTATATCAGATGCTTAAGGTGGAGTAACTAATTTGGATATTATTAAATATAAAAAAATAATGTATCTATAAAAGAAGAAGATATTGTCCCCATGGATTATAAATGGAAAGATGGATTTTAAAAATGTACTGAGAAATTGTGCATTATTATTATGTGTGTAACAATATAAGTGGAGTGTATTAAATGATTGCATTTATTTGAATTAGAGCCCACTTTGCATTATGTTATGGACTGAATTGTGTCCCCCTAAAATTCATATACTAAAGCCGTAACCCCAGCACCTTGGAATATGACTGTATCTGGAGACAGAATCTTTAAAAGAGGTAATTAAGATAAAATGAGGCCATTGGGGTGTGTCCTTTTCCAATCTGACTGGTGTATTTATAAGAAGAGATTAGGACATAGAGAGAGACATCAGGGATGTGTACACAGAGAAAAGGCTATGTGAGCAGATAGCAAGAAACAGTCGTCCCAGCTGCAAGCCAAAGAGAGAGGCCTCAGAAGAAACCACTCCAGCCAATTTCTTGATCTCAGACTTCTAGCCTCCAGAACTGTATGAAAGTTTAGTATCTCTTGTTTAATATTTTGTTATGGCAGCCCTAGCAAACGAATACATATTGTCATATATATATATATATATATATATATATATATGTAGAGAAAGAGAAAGAGAGGGAAGATAGCTCCATAAAGGCAGAGTTTTGTTTGTTTTGTTTTGTCTAGTGGTATCTCCTAACACCTAGAACAATGATTGGCACAGAATTGGCGCTCAGTAAATATTTCTTGTTGAATTTATTAATGAATTCGCTGTTGGGCTTCTTTGTGTAACACTTTATAGATTTTCCTTAAGACATTATCTGCAGAAGCTGGGCACGGATGAAGTAAAGAGGTAAGTTGAATTGATTATTTCCTTCCTCCTCTGATCTTTAATGTGATCCAGCCTAGTTCCCCTTCAGCTTCTTAATTTCCACACATGTCCTTGAGAGGCAGTGAAAATACTAAGAAAGCTCCCACGTGGGTATCCTGGAGGAGGCAGAGAATATTTGCTCAGTACCTGGAGGCACCCAAATCAAGCCTAATAGCTCTAGAGAGATGGAGCAAGTATGGATTAAGTTCTTCCTATAACAGCTAAAATATTATATCTCAAATCATTTTGATAGCAAGTAGTTTCTCTTTTTCTGAATATGTCTACGTGTTTCCTCCTTTTCCTTAACTGAGTTTTTTGCACATGGAGAACTTTTCACATTTTTTTTACACCTGTATGGAATTCATATGGACACACTATAGTTTATTCAGTCATATTCCTTTGTAGAGGCATTCAATGGTTTTCAATATTTTGCAATTGCCAACAAATAAGTAACCATGAAAATACACATTTTCATTTTGTTAGAAGTATATCTTTACAGTAAATTACTAGACGTGGAATTACTGGGTCGAATAGTAAATGCATATCTAGTTTTTTCTAGACATTGCCAAATTCTCCTCCAAAAGGGGTGTACCAGTTGTATTTCCACCAGAAGTGCATCTAGCCAAAGGATGTCACATTTTTTAATTTTCCTTAATCTCAAGTGTGAGAAATGGTATTTCAGAATAGTTTTAATTTGTATATCTGTAAGTAAGGGTGAACATTTTAGCCCATCCTTAAAGGCCATTTTTATATCTTTTTGATGCATTTTCTGTGTCATATCTTTTGCCCACTTTTCTATCAGGTTTTTTTTTTTTTTTTTTTACTTCATTCCATCCATTCTTAAGAGCTTTTCATTATTAGGGATAGTAGCACTATGTTGCAAATATTTTCTTCCAGTGTCAGTTATTTTTTGAATGTTTATGGATTTCGTAGCATTTTTGTTTTGCTATGTAAATTTTAAAATTTTCATTTGGTTACGTTTATTAACCTTATATTTTATGATGTCTGGATTTTCAATCATAGTTAGAAAATCTTTCTTACACCCAAGTTAGAAAGAAATTCACCTATGTTTTCTTTTAGTACTGATACTATTTATTTTTTCCCTTTTTTTTGCTTTTTTACATTTTGATTTTTGGTACAGTTCCAGTTCGTTATTGAGTGTTGTCTGAGGTACGTATTTTCTTTCGTCTCTTTCCAAGCAGCAAAATGTTTCCCAGTTCATTTTATGTAAAGAGTATGTTTTCTCCCCCAGTGATCTGAGATGCCACCTTTATCACACACTAAGTTTTCACATGCACTTGGATCTGTTCCTGAACTTTACATTCTATTTGGTTTGTTTGTCTCTTCATGCACTCATCCTACATTGTTTTAGTTACAGAGACTTTATCGTATATTTTAATGTCTAGTAAGGCTAGGTTTCCCTCATAGTTTTTCTGTTTCAGTTTTGTCCTGGCTTGCACATTTACTTTTTTATGTGAACTTTCGTATTAACTTGTTTAGCTCCATAAAATCTTGTAGGCGTTTTTATTGAGTTTGCTTCAACTTTATAAAGCATTTAGGGAAAACTGATCTCTTTGTGATATTGAGTCATCCTATCCAAGAATGGGAATTATCTTTCCAATTCTTCAGATATACCTTTGTATCTTTCAGGGGTATTTTAAAATTTTTCTTTAACCTGCAGGAATTTTCCATATTTTTCATTAATTTTGTTCCCCAGTGTTTACTCTTCTTTGTTGCTATTGAAAGAGGGATCTTTTTCCCCCTACCGTTATGTCCTGTAACTGGTTATTTTTTGAATTTATAGATGTTATTAATTTATGTATATTAATTTTGTATTGAACTGAATACCTTATTGAAATCTTACTTTAATCAATAAAATTTCTGTAGACAGACATCTCCCTAGATCTGATTTTTAAAAAAAGTCTTTGAGAGTCAGTTTTATTATTGATATGCTAAGATGTTTTAGGTATACAAAAATACCATCTGCAAATTGACAAAGTTTTAGATTTTTTTAACCAATTTTTATTTCTCTAACTGATTCTCTTGTCTAATTGCAATGACTAATAACACCACTAAAAGATAGAATAGGGCAATTTTGGGCACTTTTGCTTTGCTCTTAATCTGAGTGAAAATGTCTTTAGGGTTTATTCATTAAGTAAATTTAACTTAAGTTTGTGTATTTAATCATGTGAGAGTATCCATTGATTTCTTGAGGTTTTTTTCTCTGAAATGGTTGTGGATTTTTGTCCAAGGATTTTTCAGCATCTATGGAGACAATTGCATGTTTATTCCTTGGGGCCATTAATATGGTGTATTATGTTAATAATTTTTTAATATTGAACCACCTTGCATTCATGTAACAAATCCCAGCTGATCATGGTATATTATTTCTTTAATATGGTGTTGTATACTCTTTGCTATTTTATTTAGTATTTTACATCAATATTCATAAGTGATATTTGTTTGTAATTTTTTTGTGCTGTCTATCAGGTTCAGTTATATTTGCTATACAAAAATAATTAGAAAGTTTTCCTTCACTTGTAGCACTCTGGAACAATTTATGGTGCATTGGGACAATCTCTGGTCTTTGAGCATTTCTTAGACTTCTCCTGTGAAGCCATTGGCCTGTGCTTCTGTGGGCTAGTTCTTTGATTACTTTCAATTTCTTCTACTAAAACTGGTCTGTTTAAGCTTTCATTTTCAAACAATGTTGCTTTTGTTAATCCATATCTCTCTAGTAAATTCTTCTATTTAAGTTTTCAAATATATTTGTATAGAGCTCTGTAATGTAGCCTCTTTTACTTTAAAATTTCTTCTGTTTCATTGCTTGCCTCCTGTCCTTCTTATTTTGTATATTTGTGCTTCTCCTTTTGCTTCTTGGTCAAATAATCTTGTGATTTGTCTTTTTCATTAATCTTTTCAAAATTACGTCTAGTCTGTTTCTTTTCTCTACCTCATTAATTCTGCTTTTATCATTATTATTTCTGTTTTGTGTTTTCTTTTTGTTTACTTTTTTAAGCTTGGAATTTGATTAATTTATTTTGATTCTTTGATTTTATTGAGAAAAGTGTTTAGTAGTATGAATTTTCCTACGATTACTGTTTTAAATGGAACTGATACATTCTGATATGGAGTATTCTGTTATCATTATTTCAGTTTTCATGTCCTCTTTCACCCAAGAGCTGTTTAGTAGAAAATTTTATCAATTTTTAGGTGAAAGGGCCTTTTTAAAAGTAATTTTTAGTTTTATTGCATAGTAGTTGGAGAGTACTGTTTATAATATTTCTACTTTATAGAATTTACTGATGTTGACTTTATAAACTAATATATGATCAATATTTGTGAGCATTTGATTAATATATTTTATTCCAATGGTATATTGAGAAGAAGATCTATTCTGTAGTATCAGGATATAACATTTGATATCTACCAACAAAATCTACATGATTATTTATGTTGTTTAGATTTTTAATATCTATACTTATTTTTGTCCACTTTATCTGTCTTATACTGAGAATGGCACATTAAAATTTCCTATCATTAGTTTGTATCTGTTTCTTTGCATCTTGAGTATTTTTTGCTTTATAAAGGTGGTTGCTGTGTTATTCGTTACGTAGATATTTATAAATGTCATATCTTTTTGTGAGTTTTGACTCAACAATTAAATATGCTCTTCTACACATGACTTTATTCTGGTATAAACAAACAAATAAATAAAAAAGAAAAGTTATTCTTACAATTTTCCAGTTAATAAATTTAAAAGGAAATACAGAAATAGAGAATTACCACTGGCCACACATTGCAGTAATAATTTTTGCAGGCAAGATACACCAGTGAATACTAAAATTAATGGGTAAAAATTTGAAGATAAATAGAATTTGCATAGTTTCAAATTATCTCGTTCAAGATGCTTATATTAACTACAAAGGAAAAAATAGTAACCTGACAGAGGAGAAACTCAGCCATCTTAAACACCATCTTAATCGAATAATTAAGATTAACATCACTACTACTAAGACACAGCGACATTATAAATCCCTTGATAAGAACAATACCATTTTTGTGGAAATCTTCCCCAAAACACATAACCTCATTTCAAACATGAGAAAAGATAAGACAAAGACAAATTGAGGGATAAACTACAAAATAACTAATCAGTACTCTTCAAAAGTATCAAGGTCATGGGGCTGGCCCCATGGCGGAGTGATTAAGTTCTTTCACTCTGCTTCCATGGCCCAAGGTTTTGCCAGTTCGGATCCTGGGTATGGGCCTAGTACCACTTATCAAGCCATGCTGAGGTGGTGTTCCACATAGCAAAACCAGACAGACCTACAGCTAGAATATTCAACTATGTACTGGGGGGCTTTGGGGAGAAGAAAATTTAAAATAAAGAAGATTGGCAACAGATATTAGCTCAGGTGCCAATCTTTGAAAAAAAAAAGTATCAAGGTCATGAAAGACAAAAAAAAGGCTATGAAATTTTTACAACTAAACACAGTGTGAGATCGTGGATAGTATTCTGAAACAGGGGAAGGTCATTAGTGGAAAAAATGGTGGAATTCAAATAAAGTCCATAGTTTAGTTAATAATGTATTTCCAATGTTCATTTTCTGTTCTTTTTAATTTTACTATGGTTTTATAAGATGTCAACGTTAGTGGAAGCATGTCGAGGGATAAAAGAAAATTTTGTATTCTTTTCTAATTAAGAGACTTTTTTACAACAGTTTTTGATTTACGGAAAAATTGATCAAGTAATACAGAGATCCCATACACTCCCGATCTCCCTGCCACAGTTTCCCCTATTAACATCTTGCATTAGTGTGGTTACCTTTGTTACAATTAATGAACCAATATTATTTCGTTACTGATAACTAAGTCCCTACTTTACATAAACTTTTGCTTTTTGTGGTGTTCAATCTATAGGTTTTGGCAGATACATAATGTCATGTATCCACCATTACAGTACCATACAGAATAGTTTTACTGCCCTAAAAATCCCCTGTGCTCCACCTAGTCACCCCTCCTTCTCTTCCCCACTCCCCAAACCCTGGAAGTTGCTGATCTTTCTAGTGTCTCTGCAGTTTTGCCATTTCTAGAATGTCATAGTTGCAATCATACAGTATGTAGCCTTTTCAGACTAGCTTCTTTCACTTAGCAATAAAGATTTAAGCTTTGTTTATGTCTTTTCATGATTTAATATCTCATTTCTTTTTATCCCTGAATCATATTCCATTGTATGGATGTACCATAGTTTGTTTAGCTGTTCACTCATTGAACGACATCTCCATTACTTCTAATTTTTGGCAGTTATGAATAAAGCTACTATAAACCTTTGTGTGCAGGTTTTTGCATGGACATAAGTTTTCAACTCAATTGGATAAATACCTAGGAGCACGATTGCTTGAGTGGATGGTAAGACTATGTTTAATTTTGTAAGAAACCACCAAACTGTCTTCCAAAGTGGCTGTGCAATTTGGTAATGCCAACAGCAATGAATGAGAGTTCCTGTTGCTCCACATCCTCATCAGCATTTGATGTTGTCACTGTTTTGGGTTTTAGCCATTCTAATAGGTATGTAGTGGTATCTCATTGTTTGAATTTGCAATCTCTAATGACATATGATGTACAACATATTTTCATATGCTTCTTTGCTATCTATGTATTTCTTTTAGTGAGACGTCTGAGTATCTGTTTAGATCTTTTGCCCACTTTTTAGTCAGGTTATTTTCTTATTATTGACTTTTAGGAGTTCTTTGTATATTTTGGATACAAGTCCTTAATCAGATACCTATTTAGCAAATATTTTCACCTGGTCTGTGGTTTGACTTTTACCTTATCTTTTGAAGGTGAAAATTTCAATAAAGAGCAGAGATCAGCAGAATTATCAAATGTTGCCCTGTTTGGCTATACTGTGTAACTAGATCTATGTCACTGTACATATTCCAATTTTACTTTAAGTGGGGTTGGATATTTTTACAGAGCTGTTATCAACAGTCTTTCTGTTGTCCTCGGAAAGAACTTAATTTAGTTTCGGGATCTAATTTGAGAAAATGCTACATCCAAAGTTGAATAGCACCATTTTTCTGTTTATCTTCCCTTCGGTTTGGAAAAGGTTGGGAATGATGTCAGTGTTTGGGGTTTTTCAGTAGCTGTTATGGCAAATTTTGTAACTGAGGATGACTCTCTTTGTTATGTTGATCTTGCCAAGTTTATCTTTTCCCTAAGACCCCGGCCATAGATCTTTCTTTTCTCTCTGGCTCAGAACTATTTCAGCTACCCCAAAGAAGTTATCTGCTCCTAGTTGCGGCACATCGTAGGTCTTTTTAAAGAAACAAAATGTATTTGGGCCGTACACTTCCATTGTTGGATACAGGAATATTGTGACTAAGCCAGTGGTTAAAGAAGTCGTATTTCAAACACATACTTTCCCTGGGCACTGTGTGCGGGAAGAGGCGGCATGGAAAGTTTTCCTCCATCAACAGATTACATCAGATGAATAAGATTCTACAACAGCCAGAAATAGGTTTTCTTTAGCATACTTGATACTTTCGTTTAAAAATACAGTAGAATCTGATTTGGGGCAGAGAGATTCTCTAATTTGTCTTAAAAGTCTAGGTTTGTCTGAAGCTGTGAGCCATTCCTCAAGGTAGATCTCTAGATGGGCCCTAGCCTCAGGGTTGGATTTCCGGCTGGCAATTATAGGAGTTCTGAACTCATTTTCCAGATGGGAGAATTTATCGAAAGCGCCTCGTCTATATTGTGAAATTATGTTCTTAATAAGCTACTTGCATGTAGTAAATACAATTTGTGTTTTTGAATGCTTATGCATATCAAGAAATATGCTACGTGCTAGAGTGGGATGGAGTGGGGAATTTACTTCTGATCTTCAGAAAGCTGTTTGGGAACTTATAAGTGTAAGAGATCTGTAATTAGCCAGACAGAAGTTCTGCTACTTCTACTACTTGCTAGGTATGTGATTTTCACCAAACTGTGAATATTTTTAAACTTCAGTTTTCTCTTAATTAAAACGAGATAATAATACATAATAATATATTATTATTAACAGTTAATATATATTATACATTAACATATAAAATGAGGAGAATAACCCTCATGGGGTCCTAGTAAGAATTAAATAAACTAATACTTGTAAACTTTTACAATTTTACAAGTTGGATGTGTGTTTGGCACACATGCAACACAATAAAATTTAGCCATTATTATGATGGAGATTATAGTCTTGTTGAAACAGTAATAAACATGGTTGTTAAATAAGAAACACATGATAGCTGCCAAAAAACATGATAAAAATCTGGTGATTCTTTCTAGAAGACTTCAAAAAAGGAAAAACACATGTGGATAGGAGTAGCTTGAGAAAGCTTGTCTGAAAGTTCCTTGTGCATGTGACGGTGTCTTATTCATAGCTCCTCTCCTGCTATGTCAAGGCACTTAGCATATGAAATGTGCTCAGTGAACACTGGCCCTTTGAGTGACTGAGGATTTGAGTTAGCAATCCCAGAAAGAGCCAGGATTTGCATAGGTAAGATGAGAGGATACAATTTTGGTGGAGCAGAAATTGAGCAAAGATGCAAAGGCAGGAAAAAGAGTGGCATGAGGTAACTGTGATTAAGGTAGCTACTGCTCATGTAGGATGGCAGTGAGTGGTCAGAGAGAGCCCAGGAAGAGGTGACAAGCCTTTGGGAATGCCTAAACACCTGGAACTTAATTTTATGCGCATTGAGTGGTTAACGAAAGCAACTGAATAGGGAAGAATTGTTAATAAAATGATAGTGAAGAAAGGTCATTTCTTGGGCCAGCCCCATGGCCAAGTGGTTAAGTTCTTGTGCTCAGCTTCGGCGGCCCAGAGTTTTGCAGGTTCAGATCCTGGGCACGGACCTGGCACTGCTCACCAGGCCAAGTCCCACATAGCAGAGCCAGAAGGACCTACAAGTAGAATAAACAACTATGTGCAGGGGGGGCTTTGTGGAGAAGAAGAAGAAGGGAAAAAAAAGGAAGATTGGCAACAGATGTTAGCTCAGCTGCCAATCTTTAAAAGAAAACACACAAAAAGACAACAAAAAAAGAAAGGTCACTTCTTATAGTAGAGCAGAATTATTAGAAGAGCAGGCTACAGGGAAAACCTATTACTCACATGTGAGACAATGTGAACTTAAACGCCAGTGGCAGAAAGGAGATTGGGAAGGGGAAAACTTTCAATCCTGAGGTTCTTTACAGTTACTATTTCTTTTAACTATCAGTGAGGTAGGCCTTAGTCTCATTTTCACAGGTGAGAAACTGAGGCTCAGAGAGGTTATTCGTGTGCCGTGAAGCCAGAATTCAAAGCCAGGTTTTCCAGGCTTCATGGCGTGCCCTTTTTTGATAAACTTTAATAATTGATTTACTATGAAGCATCTGGGGAGAAGTTAAAGATGATTTCAAATTGATTGCCTATATTGGAAAATTGCTAACATTATTGAGAAGACAGAGCCAGTTTGCAGAAGATAATGAATTTAGCCTTCAATATACTGAATTTGAGGAAACAGTGGGAACACAAGTGCCAACATGCATGAAATAATTAGAGATGTGGATCTGGAGCTTAGAGGACAAATGAGGGCTGAAGAGAGACATTGGGAGGTCACTTGAAATAATGGATGGTACTGGATGATATGTTCTGGACACAAAAAGTAAAGCTTCAGAACAGAGTTAGGAAAATTCTCAGGACAGGATTAGAAATTGGAGCCAGTGAAGAAGAAAAAAGATGGAATGAAAAAAGTAACAAAGGAATGTGCAAGTAGATTTCTCTTTTTGAAAGTAGGGTCTATCAAATGCTACAGAGCTCAGAGTTTCCTGTGTATATTTGTATAGACATATGTAGATAGAAAGGCGTGAGTCAGCAGTGAGTGAAAGATGGGAGGCTGGGTGATGTAGGCAGTCTGGGAATGGGAAGACCTGGGTTGCAGCACCAGCTCTCCTATTCCGTGACCTTAGTAAAATCACCAAACATCTCTAGGACTTAGTTTACAAATTTGTGAGATGAGAGGTTTAATTGAGATGATTTCCAAAGGTCACCCTCAGTGTTGAAATTCTAAGCTAAAAGAGAGTAAGTTTCAAAATATATAGACAAGATTGGGTGCATAATTTTATAAAATTCATTTAATCATTTGACATCCTTTATGTGTGTGTAATTTACTACATCTATATCTATATAGTATATGTAGTGGGAATGAGGAGAAAACATGATCTTTAGCATAAAGTTAGAGAATATAACAGATGTTCACAGATAACTACAAAGTAGAGAGTCCATATGTCACAAGAAAGAATTAAGAGTCTATGGAAGTTCAAAGAAAAAGAGAGGTTGTTTCCAATCTGGAGAAGGGAGGAGACGGTGAGGACTGTGGAATGACCTACCAAAGAGCTTTCAGAAGACTTCCACTGTAAACTCCAGTACAGATTAAGCTGAGAAGCAACTCTTTAGTGAGAACAGTGGTGTCCTTCACTCCTTCTGTTGGATGTCACAAACAGGCAAACCAAACTTTGGCCTGGTGACCAGCCTAGGAGTGCAAGAATTGAGCAAGCCTGAGTCAAATCCTAGCTATGCTACTTACTAACCATACAATCTTGGACAAAGCTCTTAACCTCCCAGCTTTAGTTCCTGCATTTGTAAAATGAGGATACGTCCTATCAGTACCTACTTCACGAGGTTGCTGCAGGGAATATGATGACGCATTTAAGTCCTTAATGATGTGGGCATTATACTAAGTGTTCAATAAATGTTGGCCGTTGTTCTTTTCCTAAACAGCAGATGTTATTAGAACATCTCTTCCTGACTTTGCGAGGTCCCATTACGGCGGCACACGGAACTAGATTAAAGATCTAGGTTTGCTTTCTGGTTTTGTATTTAGTTAGTTGCTTAACGTTGTGGATTGTCTCTGTGTTGGGGCACCCCTTTAACACTTTGCCAAGCGTTTACAACTCTGCCTCACCCTTCACTTCCTGCTTGCACTGAATTTAGATAATCCAGTGGTGAAAATTTAGGGTAATATATCAGTTATTTTATAAGCACGCATCCTATCTCGGCCACGTGTTTGGCTTTCTGAACTCCTTGGTTTATACGACCTCTTTTGAATGTCTTAATTTCCCAAAGAAACCCTCCCTGGCGTTTCCTCCCTGTCTTGAGGCAGTCTCTTGCATGTCTCAACAGTAATTCTCAGCCCTAGGTGGCTGCAGGTTTTTCTGATCACCTTGCAATGTTTTCAAGCAATGCCCACAATCTATTTCCTTTCTAAACAGCACTACTCATAAAATGCCTGAGGGTTGTTGTAAGGATCAGATAGGGAATGTGTTAAGACTTTTACAAAAGATGATTCATAGGAAACACGTTACTTGTTTTGTGAGCCACATCACAGTTACAACAGAAGGGTTTTTTAAACGGTGGGCAAAAAAATTTAACTTTACATATATATTATTTTTCTTGATCTTCATTTTTACCTACAAAAATATAACTTTTCTTTTACCACCGTAGGTGTAGAAAAACTTTGCCTTCTTCCCTTCTGGGTTTTTTGGCTGGCCTAATTTAATCAACATAAGACAGATTAACAGGAGAAAACAAATTTAATTTTGTACATAGAGAAGCCCCATAAAATGAGACTTAAAGTGACCAGGGCAGGCAGATAATCTTTTAGACAAAGAAACAGTAGTTTGTGAAGAACTGACAAGGCAAAGGGTTTCGGCCTGGGTAGTAAATGGTGAAGAATTAACAAGGTTCATTTATACAGCCTTCTCAGCCCTAAATTCCGTCTCTGGTGATGACGATGTCTTCTACTCTCCTGGTACACAGAGGGGACCTTCCACACAGGAAATTTATCACTCACTTTCAGGGGACAAAGGAGGCTCATTGTCCTTGCACTGGCTGTTTCTTGAACATGTTTAATTCAAAATAATCAATAAACCAACATGGCATATTTTGGGGTGACATTCTGAACTCCTACACCACGTTGAGTAGTTCTCTAGCATCAGTAAGAGAAAAATATTGGTTTTATTTCAACATTTTATTGAACTTTTTCATATTACACAATTTACTGAAAACATTTAAAATGCCAGTGAGACAAAAAAACTTAAACAAAACAAAACAAACAGATAAAACACCTCTTCTAGCTGAGGTAATATTGTATAAGATTCATTGCCAAATCACAAGTTTTTGTTACTTTGCTATACATCTTGGTACCATATTAATGATACGCAATGATTCAAAAGACAGACATCACAGATCCAGTTTATATTAGAGACAGTGCAATGTACTATTTGAAAAAGAAGAGAAAGCAGAAATGCCAAGTATCACTCAAATTCTAGTGCAATGTGAATTGTCACCAAAGGGATTTTGCTTGTATATTATTGAAATAATTAATTCAAATGTGGCTATCTTTTCAAGAGCTGGCAGAGTAGTCTTTTGTGTTCCAAACGATTGAGTGAGCAAACTGAGGGCAAACATCCTCCACAATCTCAGTTGAAAAAACACCTATCGAAGCAACATGTTTTATTTTCTGAGCAGATGTATGAATACACAGATAGAAATATTTGTGCACAGATAGAAATATGAAGCATTTGTGCCCAATCAGGAAAGTGAGTGCTTTGTGTGGTTCTAACAAAGCCAGTGCTGAAAAGACAGCCGTGAATAGTCAGGTAGGTCTGCAAAAGTGGGCAAGACCTCCCACTGCTCCAGTTGTTTCTGAAAACACTGGCTGAATGATCAAATCCCCAATCCACAGCCATTTTGAAATTAGCTTGTTTTTACTATTTCATATTTAGGACATCTAGTGCTGGGCGTTTGGAGGCTTGACTAAATTTTATAAACCTGGGGATTATTTTTCAAGGTCCCATAGAATAGAGAAGGGTGTCTCAAGGGAAAGAAGTTTATTAACAGATTTTGTAAATCAATTAATAAATTCACTTAACATAGTAACTTAATATTTACCAGGTGTTTCAGTTTTTAATTCAATTGCTTTCAGACTACTCAACTCAAATTAAGAAACCTTACAACGTAAGGCAAGCATATTACACTTCAGCTCCATGGCCCAGATGTGGCTTATGTGAGAGGACCAGTGGGCCCGTGGAACCTTCTATCAGAACCTTATTCATCTATTATCATCTTAAGAAATGTGGCCCATGGAAATTCGATTTTGGCACCCATATGCTAAAGAAATACAACACTTTTAAAAGAGAGAAATAGCATGCCCAATGTTTATTTCACTTATTCCTTTCTAAACTCAGTAAAACATATTTGGCCAGCATTTAATTTAGAGATTTTATTTCAACTAATTTGGAACGGCAGTAAAAAAATTAGTATTTTACTTGCCACATTTCAATTTTTAAAGTTACTTTGTATTCTTTCTTCAAAGAGAGAAGATAAGACCAACCTTACTTGTGTGTGGTTCAGCCTATCAGTCATGTAATAATCCCATAATGAAAAAGATTTATGTAACTGAATCTTCATGCTAATTTCCATCAAATAATCTTGAAATATCTAATTGTTAGCTAGATAAAGGATCCCAGAGATTTCCACTAGTAAGCACTTGATTCCATTCGTATGCTGTTCTAGAAATTTTCAGGTTACTCTTGTCTGAAACCATCTTCTTTTTTGATTCCAATAAAATTGAAAGGTTTTTAGGAAGCTGGACATATTATAATCATCTAAAAATTTACTTAGCAGTTCAAAAGCAATGCAAACGGTTTAAATGCCGCAGCTTGGACAAAGTAAACCAAAATCTAAAAGAGTAACCATAAACTACAACGTGATCAGTGCTGTTTAATTTTATTTCCCCGCTCTTGGTAGAATTTAAAAACGGAATACTTAGTGTTTTAGTAATTAAACACACACACACAACACAAGATAGTGGAGAGAGTTGCTACTTATATTCCGTTTCACACTTTTTGGATTTCATTTTTTGGTTCCAACATTATTAATCACAAAAAGTAATCATTTCGCCGACATTTAGCAAGTACAATAAATCTCAGTTTGTATGCATCCTAGGTTGGACAACATCAGTGCAAAAGTCATCACACCTCAGTGTGCTAAACGGTTCACAGTAAAACTGTGATCACTCATCACAGGAGGAAATGAAACTTTAAAATGTTCGATGATGGATCAGTCAAATGCATATCGTTTTACTAGACAAAGAGCCTCACTACCAAATTCAATTGAGGAACAGACAGAATTTTTTTAACAATTAACAATTTTTTTGCTTGCTATTTGTTGAAATTTACTTCTTTTCCTCATTCATAAAAAGCAAGGATAAACTTCTTTTAAGGTTTGTACTTTTTCTTCAATATTCATCCAAACAAGTCTAAATAAAAGGCAATAAGGATGAACCTGCTTTCCCCTTTATGTATATGTAGTTTGGAGAGCAAAACTATAAACAAAAACCGGAAGAAAATAAAAACTGAAGCCATTATTTAATGATGACTATAGGGAAGGCAAGAGGCATAAATTCCCAGGTGAATTTTAATTGTGTCTCCTTTAAGACAAGTCATTCAGAAATGAAAGGCAAGTGACGTTCCTTTAGTGCACAATTTGTAAATGTGTAAACAGTAATGGTTGTCATGATTATTTTATATTCTATCTCTGTTAAGAGTGGCTTGAAAAACAGCCTCATAATTCGCATAACTAGGTAGGCAAATTAAACTTTATAAACATATGATGAATTTTAAGGTGCTGGCATTGAAATGCTGGGTTTGGATATGGACAAGTATGCTGTTTGCCTTAAATCTTTTGGGTACCTTGGCTTTTAATGTTTTATAATAAAGCAGAAAGTACATGACTTCATTTTATGCAATAAGCTGATCTAAGAGTGGAAAGTTTGTGAGGATGAAGGGAATTCCAAGTTATATGTGTGTACATAAATGGCTTTATACAATAATACAGCCATTAAAAAGCTATATGGGGACAATGCAATTTAAAATGCTTCAACTCCTCCTTATAGCTTGTCAAATCTAATCCTTCTCGTCTTTTTCATTGATAACATAATATTAAGGATGACATACCAATGTCAATCTAGAAGGTGCAATAACATGTGAAAAATGTTAAAGTCAGATGGAATAAATTCAGCTCTGTGAAATTTTGTTATATGTTTGTTGACAAATTTTTGCTTCTGCCCAACATCATTTTTAGCTCAGCATGAGTGCTATACTAGTTAGAATTTAATTCATGAGTGTTATTTTTATTGAATTTTCAAATTTGGAATACTTTTGATCCAAAATATATACCTGTCTTAAAAAAAAAAAAAAGGGAAGAGTCAAGGTAATTAGCATGAGCTTTTTCTACCAGTTTCACTTTCTAATCCATATCCCCCCCCAGTATTTCACTTTTGTCCTTCATAATTTCATAACAAAGTATCCAGATTATGTCTTTTAGACTGTCCAGGAACCTAAATCTCAAACACTATTTTGAAGAAGTGTAGAGTAAATAATTTTGGTAATCTGTAAAACAGCTGCATGCAGTGTGTACTGTATTATAACAGCACCAAACCCTTTATAAAAACCCAGCACTCCTTCCTCCTGCCTTATGGTATTGATACAGTCTCTCATCCCCTCATACTGTGTATTAATTGGAAGCACTTCATAGCCAAGGTCTGTGTTGTCAATTATTGTGCGTGTTCCTTGAATGTGAAGGCGGTGCAAAACTGTTTCCAGTGGGTAAAGTAAAACATCAGAGCAAAGACTGGCAGCAAAGTTAGCAATAAGTTCTGGAAAATAAGCATCCAGCATACTCTGTACCGGGCTAGTGCTCTCAGCTAGGTGGCTGTTACAAGTCTTTCTCTTCAGAATCAGTAGGACAAACTTCTGAATGGCTGAGCTGATGATGTAATGAAGAAGCCCGTGCAGCACCGTAGGGAGGATCAAGGAGAGCAGCGGCAGCAGTCGTTTGCTATGAGGCACTCCCAAGCCTATCACTCTTCCAATTCCTTCTTTAACACATTCCAAAATTCCAGTATTATCTCGAATTATCTCACTCTGAAATAAAAAGGAGGAAATGAATAAAAGTTAACATTTGCTTATTTTGCCACAAAAAAGGACCTCCTTTTAGGTTCCTTTTAAATCTTAATTTGCTGACTAAAGAGGAAAAACATAATGGTTTGCAGACTTCAAATGTTATCTAGGCATTAAATTCTTTTTTCAAATGAAAATTTCATAAAACAGACAGCAGTGAAGCTGGGAGCTATTCTTACTGGGGGAGAGAAACTGGAGTGGAAAAGCAGAGGGGGACCTGCCTCGTTTCCCCACCCTCAAGAAGCTCCTTAGAACTCATTTTGAAAAGCAACAATCACGTGCCACCTAAAGAGGTAGTACAGTGCTTAGAGTTCTGAGGAATGGGTTGAAACTGCCTCCACTACTGACTGGTTACGTGACCATACTTAACTTCTCCTAAGAGTCAGTTTATCATTCTATAAACATGGGATTAGTGCTGCCTACCATTTAGGCACAGAGTTGCTGGGAGTATTAAATGAAAAAAGGCCTAGCACCCAAAAGGCACTCAATAAATGTCAGCCATTATCATCTGCAATCTCTCTGCCTTTTGATAATTTGGGGGACATGTATAACCAAGTTTGTCAGATTACAGAAGCATGGACAGGCAGAAAAGGAACAGCTAAAAGGCCAATTTGGCTGCAGCAATGACTGAAGAAGAGAACAGTATAAAATGAAGTTAAAAAGGTAGTCAGGGGCCATATCATGTCACAGTGTACACTGGCTTCTAGTCAGATGGGAAATAACTGGTTGGTTCTAAGCAGAATATGGACAAGACAATTTATGTTATACTGGCAGTTGTGCAGAAGAGAAGAGCAGAGGCTGAGAAACCAGTAAAGAAGTTATTGCATAATCCAGAAAAGATATGACAGTAGACAGGATTAGCAGGCAGCAATGGAGGTCAAGTGCTTCAATTGTGCTTTTATCCTAAAGTTACAGCCAACAGGAATTACTGGTGAATTCGATTTGGGATATGAAAGAGAGAATCAAGGAGGACCTCAAGGCTGTTGGAGAGGAAGTGGAGGAACAGCAGTGCTTTTTACTGAGTTGGGAAATATTACCGGGGTAGCAATATGGGAGAGAAGATCAAGATTTCAGAAATGTTAAGTCTAAGGTATAAACTCCAAGTGGAATTTACAATCTAGACTACAAGGAAAAGGTCGAAGCTGGACATACAAATGTGAGAGTTTTCAGTAAGCAGAATATATTTAAAACCATGAGACAAAAATAAGCTCACTTAACCTAATCCATTTCCCTATTTCTGGCCCTCTTCCCACTCCAGACTACTTTTAATCCAGCAGCCAAAGAGATCTTAATAAAGACATAAGTTAGATCACATCACTCTTCTGCTCAAACACACCAAAGATTTCTCATCTCCCTCAAAGTAAAGGCCAAGCTCTTACAATGGTCTACAATGTCGTGTACCATCTCTCCCCTCTTACCCCTCAGACCTCATCTTCTCCTGTTCTCCCCCTTGCTTAGTTAGCTACCAGTATATTGGCCTCCTTTTTGCTTCTCAAACACATAAGATACAATCCTACCTCAAGGCCTTTGCACTTACTGGCCCTCCACTTAGAATGTTCTTCTCCCAAATATCCATGTGGTTCTTACGTACAGACCTTTACTCAAATGTCATCTTCTCCGTGAGGTCTTTCCTGATCTTAAAAAACTAGCAGCTGACCCTCCCCACCCATTACACATCTTAATTTCCCTGCTTTATTTTTGTTCTCTTTAGCACTTAGCACCGTCTAGTATACCTTATATTTATCTTCTCTATCTCTGTCTTTCCCACAAGAATATAAGTACTACGAGGGCAGAGTATTTTAGTTTGTCTTGTTTGCTGCTGTATGCCCAGGGTCTACAACAGTGCCTAATATAAGCTGGCACTCAAAAAATATTTAATGAGTTAAAAAAAATAAGCAGTTAAGGAAGATTAACTAGAAAGGTAAAATGAAGTCAATAAAAACCTTGATTTAATATTATGCTGAGAAGTCTGAAATTGATCCCAGGGAATATGAATCAACATGGATCCTTAATCAGCATAGGATACAGTATTGCAACTTAAGAACAGTAATCTTGAAAGAGTAGAATGGACTTTAAAATGCAGGGACTAGAACAAGGATTCTCAGTGAAGAACACAGATCACTAGGAGGTTCATATTTAAGGGCTCCAGAAGATATACGTATAAATGCATATTTTTCAGGGGAAAGAATGTTGTCAAAGAGATCTGAGCTCCCCAGAAGGACAAAAAAAAACCACTGAACATGAAGTAGGAAGAAAGAAGCTAATCTAATAAGCTGAGTGTATAGTAAAGAAGGGATGAGAAGAGCTGCCTATCAGTGGGGAGGAACAGACAAATCTCAGATACTTGTTGCAACTAGAAGTAAGAAAGCACGAGGCACAATGGATGAAAGAAATACAAAAATCAAGACTTTCCTAAAAACCAGAACTAAAGTTCTGAGTCTTTAGGGTAAAGATAGTAATAATACCATTAACAGAAAAGGAGAGGCTCAAAAGGAAGCTAATGAATTTTCAGGGAAATAAGATGAGATTATTTTTATGAGTTGAGTTTGAGGTAACAATGATTTGATTCACATAAAGATTAAAGTTAAAATGATTCATAAGAGTAAATGAGTTCTCCAGGATAGTGAATAAAGGATAAAATGCAGAGAGGGTCAAGGACTATGCCTTGGAGTACAACAGAAGAAATGGTAAAGAGGTTACTAAAACAAGAGGAAAATGTTTAAGAGAGTAGAAATCTAAGAAGGAAAAAAGGAGCACGGAAAATCAGACAAAAGGAGTCAAAAGGAGGCAGCAGGTGGAACCTGGAGCAGGAAAATAGGGGCTGGATGTTAGAGCCAGCCCTGATGGCCTAGTGGTTAAAGTTTGGCGTGCTCCACTTTGGCAGCCCAAGGTTCGGTTCCTGGGTGTGGAACCACACCACTTGTCTGTCAGTTGCCATGCTGTGGTGGTGGCTCACATAGAAGAACTAGAAGGACTTACAACTAGCATATACAACTGTGTACTGGGGGGCTTTAGGGAGGGAAAAATAAAGAGGAAGATTGGCAACAGATGTTAGCTCAGGGCAAATCTTTCCCAGCAAAAAAACCCCAAAAAAACGAAAAACAAAACTGACATATAGTGAGCTGGGCACTTTACATAATTCATTTAATTTTTATAACTCAGTCATTAAAATACTATTCCCATTTTGTGGATAAGAAAATTAAGATTTAGAAATGTTAAGACATTTCTTTAAAGTCACAGATCTAATTTAAGTAGAGAAATGTGATTCTGACATGAGTCTAAAGGTAAAACTTGTTTCCCCCAGTATATCATGAGGTTTAGTTGTTTTTCCTTAAACAATTACCTTTCTGCTATTTTTTTCCTTATCTATAAAATGAGTATTTCTCACAGAGTTGTAACTGTGTAAACTGCAGCTCCATACAAAGATTATATCATTTATTTAACACAATGCCAAATGTAAGGGAAGAGGAAAGTATATTTGGTTAGCAAGATGTTTACTTCATTAACTGAAATTAATTCTAAAAATAAATAAAAAACCAACAATGGGGCCAGAAAAGCAATTAAGTGGAAAAGATAATTAGAAGAGGAAAGGCTGATCCAATGAGGTTTCTACAGAGGGAACTCAGACATATGGAAGACAAGAAATCTGCTTGAGGATATGATGTTGGAGATAGAAGATAGGTGGTATACAAATAGTTGGCTTTTGTGTATAGGTGAAGTCAAAACTATCTTCACCTTACCGGTTTAAGCATAGGAATGACGGTATGGTGAGAAGGTACATTAATTCAATGTACTTGAGGTGCCACCATGTGGTTGGAAATAGTAAAACAATTTAAAACGCTAGCAGGAGATTGCTTTAGCTCTGTCGTAGTTAATACACCAAGCATCAAATGTTCCTCAGAAAGCATATTTAAAAAAAATGCTGTTAGTAAACTACCTACAGGGACTACCTACTCACTGTCAGGATGACTGCCCATCATGCTTTATGCTCAGGTAATTAGAAATTTATTGCTCTACGATAAGTCATAACCATTTGAGTTATACATGAAGATCTTAAAAAGTTGGAAAAACCCAACAACTATAGATTCTTTGTATTCAGAGCAAGTCATAGGCTGCATTCTGAAATATCCGTATAAGGAGTACAGCTGCCTATGGAAGAGATAAAAACAATTAAAACTAGAAATGTGAAGTAAGTTTGCAAAGGAAATACACACACTGGCAATGTGCCTAGTATAAAATCTCTGATGTGTGGTAACTGTGAAATAAAAATTTCAGAAGGATACTGTCTTAAATTTTTCTGTTTTACATTCAGACATACACAATGTATTGAATATTTCAAAAAGCACTTTTTACCTAAAAAGTGACAATAAAAAATAGCTCACCTGTACTGTTTCAATTAGACTTGCTGAATAAAAAGGCATTGCCACCACATAGGTTAGGCTGTAGAAATTAAAACAAACTTATCAGTATACTGAAACAAGATGCTGACACTAAATTTTTAAATATCTACTTCAAGATATCAACATAATTTATATTCAAGCCGGAATGATATTTTTAAGCTTTCCAACTATTAATACCTATAGCCTAAAGACACTTCAGAGACCTGTAACATAGGATGCTTCATTCAACAAGTAGAGATGAAAAAAATTAAGTATTAACAGCATAGTCTGCAAAGAAAATAGATTTTATTTTAAACCAGTAGAATGTAGGCTCATTTAGGATTCACTGTTTGGAAATCTATCTGCACATAGCTAATGTAGCCTATAAATCTGATACTTAAAATTTAGGATGAGGGATTCATTCCATTGCTTGCCTTTTCTGCTATTATTCTATCTATTATCATTATCCATTCCCAGATTTCCCACCCAGCAGAGCTAAGCCAGTCTTCAATGGTGAGTGAAGTCCCCTTTTATTATTAAGAAACAATATTGTACAGCTTTGCAAAGTTGTTTCCCATCACCGCTAATTTACACAAAGTAATATTACAACCTTGCAAGCCTGCAAAATATAGTTACATGAAATAATATCAAGGTGGGACTTACCTAACCCTATGGGCCAGGTCCTGGCAAGGAGTGGTTTTCAAAGGTGAATGGAACATCACTAAGTAATAATGTGCTGGAATGTCCCACAGAGGGAGCCAGCAAGCTGGGGGGTTTCCAATTCACAATCTTCAAAAAAAATTAAAAAGTGAAGAGTAAAAGTCTAATCTATAAAAATCATCAGTGTTGTAAAATCACTAAGTGCCTTTAGGACTACATTTTAATGACACTAAGGTTTTGAGTTTGCTCATCTTCATATAAATATATTTGTATCAGCTTAATACTAAAATAATAATGATAATAATTTTCTGGGCAATTTGGGTTAAACAAGTTGAAGACCTTTGCTATTTCCCAAGAACATAAAGAAAAATTAGGTTGTGATTTCAGCTTTTTAAATTAGACATATTTTAAAGACAATATATATTTCAGGATTTTATTCCTAAACTCTATGTTACTTGTCTCTTGAAGTTCTGGTCCCACAAATATTTTATTGCTCTAATTTCCTTCAGTGTACTTATTTAACAGGATTTTTTTTCCAGTTCTAAAACTATAAAAATTATGGAAATTTTCAATACAAATGCCTCTCTGATACTTACGATTTTAGTAGAAGGTGCTCTCCTATTCGTTTAGGATTCCATTTATGCGAAATCTCCCTAAAAAATAAATTTAAATAAAACAAAATCCATGTTATTTAAAACATCTTGAATTAGTCCAATTTTCAAAAAGGTAATCAATTTTTTTAAAAAAAATGTGTAGGAGAAATATATTCTACTGGTGAACAGTTTCCTTTCTGGGACACACTTCAAACAACTGTAGCGGTTTCAAAAGAGAAAAAATATACAAGGTGCTTTTATATGTGCTGATAGAAGGGGCTGACAGAGGAGGAAGAGTTATAACTGGTTATAAAAATGAACATGAGAAATTAAAAGAGGAGATATAAAAATGATAGCCTGAGGAAAAAAGAATGAATGAGGAAAGGAAAGGGAAACAAGGAATAGAAGAAAGGAAGAAAAAAGCTTCAAGAAGAGTGTAAGAATGAGAATTAAAAACCAAAACAAAATTAAGCAACTGTAAAGCAGAATGACACATTACATTTGTGTAGCACCTAATTTCCAAAGTGCCTTTAATTGTGAAGACATTAATTTTTGACCTTCATTATATTCTACTATCTTTCTGAGCACCTAGTATGTACCAGGCACTGTGCAAATTGCTTTGCTAGATTATTTCTAACCCTGACAATGATCCCCTTACCCCCATTTCACAGCTGAGGAAACAGGCTCAGAGAAGGTTCAGAATTGACCAAAGCCATACAACTAGTTAGTGGCGGAACTGGGTTCTAAACCCAGGTCTCTGAGTTGAAGTCTGGCCTCTCTGCCTGCACTGCCTCTCACCTCATTTGATACACGAGGGAAACCTGTGGGATAAGCAGGTATGGTCGCATTTGTTTTATTGATGCGAAAAATGAAGGTCAAAACGATGTTGAAAGGAGACGGGCAAATGCCAGGTCTGGAGCTAAGGTCGAGGACTGTGCGTGTCTTGCTAGTTAGGTTACCTTGGGAAACCAAAAAGAAAGAAGGAAAAGAAGAGAGGCAAACTGAAAAAAGAACAAAAAGGGAGAAAGTTATATCAAGAGAAAAGTCAGAAAGGAGAAAAGAACATGGAAAGTAAAGAAGGAGGCAGAAAAAAATGAAAAGGCAGATAGAGGGTATGAGGGGGGAGTAGGGAGGGATAATAGAGAATAACAATAACAACAACAATAATAATAACAGCAGAATAACAGGGAGGGAGGCGTAAACTAGAGAGGAGTCTCGCTGCCACCTGCTCCCCTCATGAAATTGGCACCCACTGCACTATGGCCACGGTGGAACCTGAGAAAAACATTTTCTACTTGAAATGAGTGAATAAGACAAATGTAAGGAGACAAAGGAATAAATACATTTTATATTAAACAGGTGAAGAAAATGAATCACTAATAACATAAGCACTCTAAAAACAAACAGTACAGTTATAGCATGGGTGGTATGCAAACTTCCCTACATTTTTCTAAGAGGCTGAAAGGTCTGCAGAGAAACTTTGGACAATACAACAACCATCTCTGATTTATAAGACCTTAGAGAGCCTTCTGGGTCACATTCTGGTTAAATTAGTACTAGAATACTATAATTATGCCTGAACAACCATAGAAAAATATAGCTGGAATCACATTCAGTGATTAAGACAAAAAATGGAAAAAAGATTAGGCCTCCCATGTTACTGATGGTGACTTTATGATTATAAAACAAAATATGTTTTGTGAATGGCTTGTGAATCAACTGGGTACTACTATTACTCTTATCATGGCCTCAGAAAGTATTACCACAGGTGATTATGACATTGATTTTAAGCATGAAGCTGTCATTAACATTATGAACAGACGGGTCTGTAAGCGGTGTTTCTATAAGGACGGGGTCACGTCTCCTTTGAATATAATACTAATTACAACTGCCAATTCTTTTTTTTTTTTTTTTAAGATTTTCTTTTTCCCTTTTTTCCCCAAAGCCCCCTTGTACATAGTTGTGTATTTTTAGTTGTGGGTCCTTCTAGTTGTGGCATGTGGGATGCCGCCTCAGCATGGCTTGATGAGTGGTGCCATGGCTGCGCCCAGGATCTGAACTGGCAAAACCCTGGCCTGCTGAAGTGGAGAGTATGAACTTAACCAGCTGGCCACAGGGCTGGCCCCACAACTGCCAATTCTTAAGATCATTAAGGTAAAAGAGCTAAAAATGAATTTAGAATCAAGACATAAGAAAATTGAGACTCTCTTCCTTGTATCTGTTCTCTACTCTTTTATAAAATGAAACTTATTGCCATAGCTCTAGAAATTTAAATTAGCACATTTAAATGCTTCAGGAAACAGTCATGTTAAAATCTACTTGTGAGTAAATCTTTTTATATTTCATTATCAAATATTCAAAGCAAATGTATTTACATATGTAAATACATTACATATGTAAATTACATACGTAAATACATTTAATTCACTAATTTTACAAGAAAAACTGCCCTTCAAATGAGCAAAAAAAATTAAGAGAAGTGGCTTGCTTTTTCTCAAAATAGTTTTCCATTTGATAGATTAATATACATCCTCCCATGCATAATCAATACACAAAAGCAAAAGAATTTTTAAATAACTCTATATTTAAGCAGTCTTTACTTTCCACTGTCTCTCATTTTCACAGGCTAAACTAGCTGCCCTCTTAAAAAAAAATCTTCCCTTAACCCAGCTCAAACCCCTCATCTTCCAGCTACTTCTCTTCACTTCTCCTCTTCACAGCCAATCTGCTAAACTTGCTATTTCCATGTCCTAACTTCCCACTTACCTCTGAATCCACTTCAAACTGGCTTCAACTCCATCATTCCATAAAAACAGCTCCTGCCAAGGTCCCCATGACCTCCATGTCACTAAATCCAATGGACGTTTTTAAGTGTACCTAATTTGCCCTTTCAGCAGCCGTCTGGCACTCATGTTCCCCTCTCCTTCTTGAACCACTCTGTCCCAGTACTCCATTATCCTATGCTCTTCTGGTTTTTCTCCTCTCTTCTGGTGTCTACTTGCAGGAGCACTTGTTTTAACCAAGTCTAACTCCCTAATCTGGAGTTCCTAAAGGCTCAGGCCCTTTCCTTTTCTTCTTTTACACGCTATACACCTTCCCTAGGCAATCTCATCCAAGATGATGGCTTCAAAACCTCCCAAATCTCTTATCTTCTGTTTAGACTTCTCTGTATGTCAATCTTATACATCATCTGTTTACTGACAACTCCACCTGGATATGGCAAAGCATATGAAAATGAATTTGTCCAAAATTAAACTTATGATCTTTCTTTCCTACTCTTAGACTCTTTTAATGTTCCCTATTTAGAAACTATTGATCAGAAAGGAAATCTATTGAGTTGGAGAAAGATTTCATTGCGTTTAAAATAAAATGTGTTTAAAGTCAGTGAATTCAGAGGAGTTATTAGGAAAACAGACAACATGAGGAGAAAAACTGTACGATGCTTATATTAGTTCAACTGCAAATGTGAGATGTCAAACTAAATTGGAGTTCAACCATTGGGTTCTGTGAGAGACTAAACTATGCAGGTAGCCTCGGTTACAGGTGTTTCTTATGTTAATGATTTGAGAAACACCACCCGGAAAGTAAAGGGTACTTCTGGGTAGAGCGACAGATAACCTAACTCACTTCACCTGGGGGAAAGTTGGCAGAAGGATTTGGGAGAGGTCTGGGCAGAGATTAAGGAAGAGATCACAGATGATGCTCTAGGGTTATATACATATTTTTAAAAGTAATAATACTGAAAAACTATAAGCTTGGTGACTTAATGGGCACCATAGACTTGCTCTTTTTCTCTCATAATCACTATTAAAAACCTAAATATTGGCGAATCGATAGCGTCTCACCTGTTGGACCGAGTGATCACTGTGCAACTGAGGAAGCTCAGTCTAGGAGACCCTAGAGCTCATCCTCCTCATACAGTAACTTCGGTGAATTGCTCTGGGTTACTGCTCTGCTGCCTTGTCTGCTATGATCTTGCTTTCCCCCAAGAAAGCTCAACTCTACCCAAAGAAGTTAGAGTTAAAAAAAAAAAGTTTACATTCCACTTCAAAGAATGGCTTTATTTGACATCCAGTTACACAAACGAAAATCCTAGAAGTCATCCTGGACGCTTCCTTCTCTATCATCTACCATCCCTAATCCATCACCAAGTTCCACCAATTTTACCTAAATATATTTCAAAATTAACCCCGTACGTCCATTTCAGAAGATACCACTCTGGTCTTAGCCACTATTATTTCTCACTTAGCTTATTGTTATAGCTTATGAACATGTATCCTTTTATCTACTCTGATCCTCCCGTAATCTTTTCATCTCCAATTACACTGACCCTTGAAAAACATAAATCTGATCACATCATTGACCCCTGCTTAAACTCTCCAATATCCTTAAAGCGGCCTACAAGGCCATGCATATAGACTGGCTCTTACCTACGTCTTCAGCACTCTCTCATACTGCTCTCCATCTTGCTCTCTGAGCTCCAGCCACATGAACTTCTCTCAGTTACTCAAATTCTCCAGATTCCCCTGCCACACTGTCTTTACATCAACTGGTCTGTGCCTTCTCATCACCACTCTGATCTCAGCTTAAGTGTCATTTTATTAGGGACATTGTTCCTAACCCTTCAATACTGTCATAGAACCATATTATTTTCCTTCCGAGAACAAATCTCAACTGGCAATTATTTATTCATTACCGGGATTATTTTACTTATGTCCCTTACTCTAGATTCTATGCTTCATGGTCACAGGTACCTTTTGTTTCTTCTCCTCAATGTATACCTGATTTCCAGCATAGGAACTAACACACAGTAGGTACTCAGGAATATTAGCTAAGTAAATAAATGAATTAATGAGTGGGATGGATTTATCACCAAAATTATCCAAGTAGAACACAACAAAGGTAATCTTTTGTGTCTTCTTTAATAAGGTTCAAAATGACCAAGAGAAAATACATACTCACACAATTGACATGTCCATATGCCTGTAGAGTAAGAAAGTTAGATACTAAAATATAATAAAATTCTGTGCCTTTCCATTCCCATTTCTCTTTCTCCTTCTCTTCAACCTGAAGTTAAAGCTACTATTTCATCTCTGCTTCAGAGAAATGGTGTTACTTGCCTAGGGTCCCAGAAGTAAAAAGTGGGGTAGCCAGGACCAATGGTGTTCTCACTGCAAATACAGAATTCTTTACACATTACCATATGGAAATTTTGGAATTTTGTTAAATTTTTATAGAATTTTGTGTTTGTGGGAGAACTTCAAGAACATTTGATGACAAGTACTAACTATTGATCTTATTCTGTGATATAAAAAGCAATAGGGTGAACAAAGTTAGCCAAGAGCAGGAATTCAGATTTTTTAAGTATGAGAGGGGAAACTTTTAGCTGGCCAAATGTTTTGTTTTGCTTTTAACATTTAACAAACCTGTGTTAAAAGAACTTCAAGACTATGAGGTCCTTTCAAATCAATCACATTGGCAAAAAGCCTGATATCAGTCTCTCTTGCTTTCATTTTCTTCCCTAGAAAGACTGAATTCCAAGATTGAGACACTAGTGGCAGTACCTTCAACTACCTCACTTCCTTGTCAATCTAGAGATTCACCCTGCCAGGGGCCAACTTTGGATTAACAAACCATTCTAAGTCTTTAATACTATCCCTGAGATATAGTATTGATAGGGAAAATCACAAAGTCCTGCCAAATAGCACCTAAACCAATTTATGATTTCCAGTATTATCTATTAACATTCCTTTCATATTCCTTGTAAGGTTCCCTTTCTGTTATACATAGTTGTGACTGTCCCAAACATTTAGGATGCTTTTCTACTTCGACTCTAATGCTCATCCTTCTTTTACCTAATGACTGTGTATCCTGTTTCAGAGAGAAAAACAGACCCAGAAGCAAATTCCCCAACTTCTCTACCCTCCCCCTCCAAATGTATCTACAATTCTAATTCTCCTCTCTTGGCCTCTAGGACACTATTGTTCTATAGCTTACTGCTATTTTCAGTTTGTTTTGTGAGCATCTCTTATTACTCCCCTCAACTACCTCTCCTACCACACATGCAGGGCACACACATGTGCAATCATACGTTGTCCAGGATTCTGTCCTTGGTCCACTTGCTGTCATTTAGTCTACACTTTCTCTTTAGGGAAATTCATCCATCCTAATGCTTCGACTGCTACTTATATGCCACAACTTTCAAAGCTAGGCCTCCAGCTTCAAATTTTCTCTAAGACTCTGATCCACAGTTCTAACCACTTATTAGATAGGTCCCCTTATATGTCCTGCAGGAATCTCACACTTCACTGTTGAAAGTCAGATTCCTTATCTTCTTTCCTAGTCCAACTTATTCTTCTTCATGAATTTGCCAACTCGATTCCATTCTAGAAATCTAGTCACTGCTGACAATTCATTCTCCCATACCTCCATTCCCAATCTATCACCAATTATTAATTATATTCCAGCTCATCCCCTTCTGTTCTATTCTACAGTTCAGAACCTTCTAAGTCTGGCCTAGATTACTATAACAGTTCTCCAAAAGTCTCTGTCTACACAGTCCTTTTATTTACACTGCCACTTGAGTATATACTTCATCAAAGCACTCATGTACTAAAAGAGAAACAAACAAAAAAATCCTTAGATTCTCAACTCCACAGAGAATAAAGCCTAAGTCCCTTACAAAGGCACAACCATGCTTCAATCCAGCATCTCAGCCTCTCTTCCTGTTATTCCACTCCATACATGCCCAATATTCCAAGCACAAGACATTTATTATCTAGATCTTCAACCTCCATAAAACTAGGCACATTGTCACCTCGACTTGGAATGCTCTCCTTCTCTGCCAAGTCAATTCCTACTCATTCAAGATCTGGCTCAGATTTTAGGTCTTTTGTGAAAGCTTGCCAGTAACTCCATGTAAAGTGCCCCTTGGGCTCTGAAAGGACTTTAATTACAGCACTAATCACAGTGTACTATAATTTACTTACATGTGTCTCCTTCACCAAATTGGCTAAAAGTGCGAGAATTGTTCACATACTCATGTTTGTTTCTTAGTTGATAGTTGCTAACACATAGCAGTTGGAGCTGAAAGACATATCTCAATAGATACCAGACCAGGAAGTACTTTCTGTATCATACACTAATTCAATAAGACATAATTAATTAATTAAACTTTATTCTCTGTTTCTTCTCTTAGTTACTTCAGGCAAGTCATATTCAAGGTATGTTTAGAAACTACCATATTTTCTAATTTTTTAATATGAATCTAATATTGAGAAAATGCCAAAAAGGTACCTTGGTAAAGGTGTGAATTCACTGATTATTCCCTCTGCTCCAAGTGTGACTCCCTGGACAATAAATGTACTTCCCATTCCTTTCCAAAGGGCCCTTGGTCCCTAAAATGAACAAAATTTATTGTTATTTTTGTTAACACCTAAATAAGAAACACAAAAAAGGTCTTAATAAAACTTGACTATTGAATGTTTACTGATATTTTCCAATAAGGCATTATTCTAAAGCACATTTCAGTAGAGAACTACAACTAAATTAATTCCTATCATTATTTTAATATTTGTCAGGTGGCCAATGTTAGGCTAAGATGAACACTGCAATTAGCTAAATACCTCTAATATAGATTAAATATCTCTAATATTTAATTAATTTTAGCAAGGTGTGAATTCATTGATTATTCAGTGACATCAAACAGGTGTCATTACCATGTTACATTAGTTTTAGTATAAGAATTAAGATATTTTTATTAACCAAATTAAAAGGAATGATTGTTCCTTTAATTATTACTAAGGCCAAACGGTACTTTTTCTTTTTGATTGGCAGCTGAGATAACATCTGTTGCCAAACTTTTTTTTTCCTTCTTCTTCTTGCCAAAGTCCACCAGTACATAGTTGTACATTCTAGTTGTAGGTCCTTCTGGTTGTGCTATGTGGGACGCTGCCTGAGCATGGCCTGATGAGCGGTGCTAGGCCTTTGCCCAGGATCTGAACCAGTGAAACCCTGGGCCATGGAAGCGGAGCACGTGAACTTAACCACTTGGCCATGGGGCTGGCCCCCAAATAGTACTTTCATTATAAACAAATTTAATGAATCTACAGACTAATTCTCACCTGAGTTTTGTTGAAGCTGTACATAATATTGATGACTGTAAATGGAGTGAGATGATAATGTCGAGCGTGGTAATTAACCTGTAAAAAGAGATATTTCATGATGATTTTCTCTTATTTTGTCAAGAAATAACGAGGCCATGAAAGATACACAGTGGAGTCACATCATAAAAAAAGTTCAATTCTAAAGTCAGCATAAATTACACATAAGCAAAATTACTATTGAAAATGCTTTAAATAACTTATTAAAAGTACAGTACATATGGTTAAATAAATACAATCCTGAAGACCAATGCACAATATACATAGTAATCTAGACTATATAATAAAAAAGTCCTTGGTGTTTGATATTTAAGTTTCCTTAAACACTAGAATTACATTCAGTGTGGCAAAACACCCATGCCATTTAACACACAGGAACCACAAAGAACTCAGGGAATAGGAGATTCGTGTCCCCAATGGCAAGTATTTTTCAAACTATACACTACAGCAATTGGTAAATTATTAAATCAGTAAAGAGGGTCAGAACCAATACTTATTAAGTGAAATAATAAAAAAGAAAGTATCAGAATGCATCACACATTCTGAAGGTATTATTTCATAAAAGATTTTTTGAAGTTACTCATATATATGTAAACACTGGATCCCAATGTAATATTGATATAATGTAAAATATGTCTGAAATTTACTCTTCTGGGCCATTTATACTGGTCATGCTATTTAAATGGCTATTTCTCTCTATATACTTATTTTTTGGCGCTAAGCATGAACAGCTTAATTTGTAATTATTTATATCCTTTCTAAATCAATTTTCAAAGATAAGTTATATTACAGGACTTTTGCCACAGTGTGGTCCACCGACCCCCTGAGGGCCTCATTACCCTTTCAGAAGATTGGCAAGTTTAAAATTATTTTTTCAATACTAAGACATTATTTGCCTTTTTCATTATGTTGACATTTTCAATAGTGCAAAAGCAATGGTGGGTAAAATTGCATGGATCAAAGCAATGGCACCAAAATATATTTTTGTACTTATTGTATTCTTTGTCCCACTCATTTGTAATGAGAAAAAGCCACTTTCACTAAAGAATGTCCTTGGTGAAGCATTAAAATATATTAATTTTATAAACTCTTGACTCTTGAGTAGACATCATCTAATTAACATTCTGTGTGTTGCATAATGAAGTAAGATGGCTGTCGAGGAAAAGCACTTGTCTGATGGAGTTGCAAGCTGAACTAGCCACTTTTTTCATGGAACACCATTTCTTCTGGGAAAACTGGCAGACTATAGTTCTCCACCCTTGGGACAGACAGGTTTTTAAAAATGAACAAATTGAGCTTGATGACTAAAAAAAAAAAATGGATAGTATTTGTTGCCAATGATAAATTTGAGTTTACGAGCAAAAATTAGAATGCTGGAAAACCTGTATCCACCATCAAGAGTTTACCAATACCGAAACACTTTTCCAGTGACATAAGTAGTGATTTTAATGATGGTGTTTTTTTGACACTGAGAATCAAACACGGTAACATTTGGAAGATCTATATAATTCAGTAAATTAATATTTTTCAATTAATCAATGCATAATATAACAGAATCATGCATGGGTAAAAAATCCATTCAACATGCAGTATAGATCAATAGATTTTATTAATAGAGTATAAAAAGTTAATTGATGTGGTTTCAGACTTCACATTGCAAATAACCTTTAAGAAACTACAATTTATTGAGTTTTGGTGTAGTATCAAAGAATATCTGCCAATTATCTGGAAAAGATATAAAATACTCCCATTTTCAAATACACATGAGTATAAGGCTAGACCTTCTCACTTCTTTCAAAAACAATGCATTGCAACAGATGGACTGCAGAGGCAGATGTGAAAATCTGGCTGTCTTCCATTGTGCCAGACATCACAGATATTTGCCAAAAAGTAAAATAGTTATTTTTCACAAAAATGTTATTTATGTTACTATCTAAGGGTTTACTATTATTTTTAATGAATTAAAGAAATATACATTAAAATTTTCCCAGTTTTGATTTCTGAAACAAAATGAAATATTGATAGATATAACCTGTATAAACAAAAGTTCTTTGGTGAGCTCAATAATTTTTAAGACAAGAAATGTCAAAGACCCAAAAGTTTAAGAACTGATATATTGTAGATTTTGGTACATTTCACATGGAATAAGGGTTACATGGTCTCAGTCATTTATCTGAGTTCTCTACTTCAAATTAGGGTTAGGATTACTGTTTTGAAGGTCACAGAAAGGACATTTACCTGACATTGGCGGCGGAGAACAATGCAAGGATGGGCCAGTACATTTTCTGTAAAGAGACTATATAAGAATAGTTTATATATATATAATACAGCCAAATTTAATTTACAACATATGTGTATCTGAAATTACTCTTGCTTGAAGAAACATGCATTATTTTAATCATACAGTATTCTTAAAAGTAAAAAGAAAAGTTTTAAATGCTAGACATGTTTGTCAATCATTCTACCAATAACAAAATTCAATATGAAAAGAATTAAAACAAGAATTGCAAACTGGTAAGCAATGGAAACAATATATAATACTAATATGTACAGTATAAAGATGAAACCACATCTCTGTATGCCTGATATGGTAAACTTCTTTCTCAGACAATTTAAATGCCCCTTTGCATTTTTTTCAGAAGATGTCCTATGAGCAAAGTTGCCACCAGAAGAGTCATCTGTTCTTCATAAACTCCATTCTATAAATTTTGATGCACTTTGTACTTGTTATAGGGATTTTAATGACCATGCTAACTGAGCACTATTTTATGTATCAAATATTTCTTCTGAAGTCATTTCTCACAAATTAATCACAACTGTGGGCTTAAGCACTAACTGTGACATACACACCCACTCACATATATTAAGAATCTATCAAATTAACAATAGCTTTAAGTATCAACGGTGAGGCTCACGAAAAATTAACTCTAGCAGAAGGAAAACTTCAATATACCAATTTTTTTTCTATTGATATTAAGATCCTCAGGTTTAATTATGCAAATAAGGTCTTTTCTTCATTAAAATATTTAAAACAATGAGCTATTCTGGCATGAAATCTAAGTCTTTGTGCCATGCCAATGTTTTTCAAACAGTATTCACTAAAGATCACATAATCAAGGCTGGATTAAAAAAATGGTCCTCATTAAATGCTAGCTGTAAGCAAAATCTAGACTCTATGCTGCTAAATGTCTTGTTATAATTCAAATGTTTAGGGAAAATGTTCAATGCACAACTACTTTTTTTCGGAGAGGGAGATAAGATTAGATTTCAGATTTTATTTTGTTCTTTGGGTAGACTCATGAAAGTTCTTACACTATTCCTTAAAAAACTATTGTGTGATTAAAGTTGAATGACTATTGTGTATCCTTATTGAAAAAAAATCAAGTTGTAGGTTTTAAATAATTTTTTTCTGCAAAATATTATTCAATATTTAATCTACTGCTCTAAAGAATCAGTCTAAAAGAAGCAATACTAATCATTTATTACTATAAATTACACTAAAGAAAAAACTTTAAATAAATTAAAAATCTTTAGATAAATCATTACCTTGCAAGTCCAATCCCAAATCCAGCAAATCTATTCAACTGTTCTAAAACAGAAGGAATAAGATTATTCATAACCAATACTTAGGTTTACTGTAAAAACAACAAAAAATATTTTCTTTTATTAACATGACATCCATTTAAACCCCAGATCCCAAAGTTGAACTCTCATGGTGCCAGACAGGTCATTTGAATGAGGGAAGGGCTCTGGTGGAGCTTCTGGCAAGTTGCAAGGTGCAGACCTTCTAACGGCACAACTGCTCTTCAGCTCCAATTCACTGGTGCCACGTGGGACTGTGGACCCTGGGTTTCTAAGCTGCGATTTTTCTAAAAGAGATATTCTCATTTTTATATACTATCTTTCAACTTTAAAATACTGGCAACTATTTTAAAAAGCATTAAAACATTGTGTTAACATCATGTGGGCCAAATCCAACATGTTTGCATGTTGTTTGCAGGTCCAATCTAAGGGCTACCAGCTTTCAACTTCTGACTAGAAACAATTTAAGATGTTTTCTATAGGACGCTCTGACTGATGCTTAACACCAACTTTACCTATCGAGTTGTAAAATTAGTCATTCACTGTTACTGGTGGAGAGCATCTATGTTAAACCAATAGCAGCAAGAAAAACACCTCAAAATTATTAGACTGAAAGAGTACTTAAGGTAATGAAAATATGGGTAAATAAGGCTCTCTCCCTCTCTATCACCCCAAGTTCTAAATATTTTGAGAGTAAGTGGTTAATTAGGTCTCTGATATAGGCTACTGGGTATATCTGTGCTACTGTCGATGGCATTTCTATAGTCTTAGAAAAGTTTACAGCTGGAAACATTTCTATGCATATGTCAAAACAGAAAAAAATTTTTCTCCTTGACTAAAAAAACTCAAAATCATAATGGTGAAATATCACAACCCCAGGAGACTAGACATTAAATTTCAGCTATTATACAATATTCACAAGGTATGGATAATTTTTCTCTCTCTCCTCTCTTTTCCCATCTCCTCTCTCATCTCTGCTCTTTCAGATGAAGTAACGCCCTCACTATTCCCTTACGGTCAGAACAAGGCCATGTAAACATATCTCTGGGGAAACTATTTGGTTCACCCTTGCCTTGAAAAATGTGAAAGCTAGATAGAAGCTTCTTTAGCCCAATTAAGATCCTTTCCGCTTCTTCCTTTTTGTGTGTACAGACCATCCCCTAATATTAACAGAAAATATCACTTGATATTTTCTGGAACGTGTTAGGAAGGTTTACTATTGTTAACTGTGTAAGTCTCTCAGGCTTCTATCCTCCTTGCCAAATTACATTCACCAGCCTCTTTGCTGTAAAAAACTCCCAAAAACCAAAAAACAACCCCGTGGTTTTATTAAGAGCACCTCCTCACTGTAACTATCAAAGCACAAATTATGAAAAGATAAAAGCATCAACTTTACTGCCAAAGAAAATAACTGTGTTGCAACCATATATGCATTTTGAATTATTTAATTTATAACTTTCCAGTACTCCTTTTGGAACCTACAGAAAGAAAACCAGGCAGAGTGAAAAGCTAATTGTATGACACGCAGTAAGTCACTGATCCTCCTCCATAACCTCATTTGTTCACTAGACTATACTTAAAGTCCATTCTTCCCAGTTAATCCAAATCAAATAAACATTACTGTACTTCCAAGTCAAAATCAAAGAAATGAGAATAAAACTCAAGCCTAGAATGCACTTAATATTTAATGACAATCTATAATTCTAACAATTTCAGCGGAATAGGAAGAGGCAGCCACTACTTCCATGTTATGAATAAAAAAAGATGTTAAGAATATCTAGATCACTGTTGCAATTAAAGCACAGGTCTTCAGACACCCTACAGAGAATTAATCACGTCTTGATTCCAAAGTCTTATCTTGAAATTGTCTCGGTGTTTTTCACTCTTTAGTAGTGGAGGGTTTATGTCAGAAAAGGAAAGCAGGAGGTGGGAAAATATAGTAGTTTGGGGATCTAGAAAACAGACACAACTCCTATGATTAAAAGGGAGGAAATGAGTATTTTCTAGCCCACTATGTGCTCCATACTGCACTAGGCACTACTCATAACTTCATTTTCTTTAACACAAAGAACCCTACGAGTTATTCTTCTCTCCACCTTAAAGAAAACTGAGCCATCACAGAAGCTAAGAAGTGGTTTCCTAAGAGTGGTAGCGGCCAGGTTTGAATCCAAGCCTGCCTATGCTGAAAAACTTCTCTCTCCAGAACACAAAGATACAATTCACTAATCAAATCAAGGAAAGAGAGCTATGAGGGAATTAAGTATTGTTCACGTATTCCCAGCAAACAGTAAATAACCCAATTTCCTTATTTCTTGATTCAGGTCATGGATGTCACACTCCAAAACCCTTCGCACTTCCTCCCGCGCAGCCCCGAGCTAAGGCAGGTGTCGTTTTTGGAGGCGATCCCGGAGCGAAGTGTGCGACCAAGAGAGAGGAGGCCCGCTCCGGCGCAGAGGACGAAGGGAGGGCAGAGGGTGTGGCGCGCGCTGGGCTGAGAGGCACCGGGGGCGGGACCCTCGGCGCGGCTTCCGGGGTCCGCAGGCCGCGAGCCGCCGCCCCGCCACCCCACAAACCCCTGCTTTGTTACCCGCATCCCTCACCGCTGCTCTGGCCCGGCGCTCCGCCGCCGCCGGGAAACGGCTCCTCCGCGGGGCCCTCGGGCGGGGTGGCGGGGGCGGGCGCACCGTAGGGCGGGCTCTTCTCGCCCCAGTGCAGGTTGCGGCTCCCTGGGATGTCCGGGGGAGTGGTCACCCAGTGGCTCAGGTCCGACGCGGTGCCGTAGGACCTTGCAGGGAAAGCGCCGCCAAAGCCCTGCTCATCCCGGGCACCACCCCGATAGCCCAAGCCATCGAATCCGTCGGGGCGCCGCGGATGCATGGCACACGGAGCAGGATGAGGCGAGCCCACCCGGAGCCCACCAGCACTGGGGCCACCGCGACCTCGGACCACACAGCTTCGCCACCCCCGCCGCCGCCGCCGCCGCCCCAGCGTCTGGAGAAATTCTGACAACCGGAAGTCACGTTGCAAACCCGGAAGTCCGCGGGGCACGTGATCGAAGCCTCTTCCGGCGGCCATTAGAGACACGGTTGCTAGGGAGACGCGGCGGTTACGTAGGGCCAACCCTGAAAACTGTCGTCGTTAGCGAGGAAGTGGGATGATGACTGCGGGGTTAATGAAACATAGTACCAAAGAGATGCCGCAACGGATCGCGGGTGGGAGGTGCGTCCTGGATAAGACGAGGTCAAATAAAGATGTTTCATTGAAGGCGATAACGCGTTGGTGGAGCCAACTACCTGAGCTCTCAGCCAGAAATGCCCCGCTCCACACAAAGACCCCAGATCTAGGTCTTTTCTTTCCTCATTGGGCTAGTGCCTCTCCTGACACAAGGGAGCTATTAGAGGTTAGAGTTGCGGGGTGTTCGTTCCTTCCAGCTTTGCCTCCCGCACTTAGTATTTTGGGTAAAATCTATTGAGACATCTGGTTCGGCCCCGAACGCAAAGGTACTGTGGATGGCTAGAGCAAGCTTAGAAAAGAACGTCCGAGAGAAAAGCTCGGTCTTCCCCTCCCTCCCCCGCTCTCCCCACGACTATAAACTCCTCTCCAAGATTTAGGAGTTAAGTATTTTGCTTTTCTAAGGCCACAAAACAACTATAAATAGTTTTGTGTAGTTTCTTGTCTGGTGCACCTAAATCACTCCGGGTATTTAAATCTCAAGTGATATCGGTCAAAATCGGGACCATAGTTAAGAGGACTTGTGAAGAGAGTGCCCTGTTACCTATTTGCGTCAGCTCCATGGGCTCTTCAGGCAGAGTCGCTCTCCCTAGATCTGATCGAGCCTACCATGGCTTTTTCCTGTGTCCCTTCTTCTTCACTGCACGTCCAGGATTCCGAGGGCCTTCGGAAGAGAATCCTGATGCCCGACGCACTACTGTCAATCTTTCAGACGCGACCATTTATTTAAAGTGATAATCAACTTCAACTTCTTAAGTGGATGGACATTCTTAAATTGGGTTGTGATATGACTTGGGCATATGTATTGAGTCTCTCTCTGATTAAGTGTATCCAGTATTACTCGAGTACTAAAACCAAATTACTGGGTAACTAAAATCAAACTAGTTATTGGGCGTGGCAATATATATTTCTCTGTTTCTGAGGAATGATTGGCCCAAGGATGGGATTGGCTCAGGTTCAAGCTTATTGTTTGTTAAAAGGTGAAAGAGAAAAACGCCTGTGTGTGTGTGTGTGTGTGTGTGTACTTTTAATATGAAAACAGTGGCATCTCACAGTTTCACATCCACATCAGTGGAGAAAGGATGAATTATTAAAAGGAGGACAATTGGGTAGCCAGCTGAGGGGAGGAAACAATAACACCCCCCCCCCCCCGCAACACACTCAGAACTTACTCCCAATGAATTCCAGCTGTAATATATTTTTTATTTGCATTTTTAAAGATTGAATATTGGAAGAAAATAATAGGTGAATATTTTTCAACTAGTGGATTGGAAAACTTTCTAAAGGTGACAGCAAGGTGAAAAGCCAGGTAGGGCAAGACTAGTTAATTTCACCATATAAAATTTAAGTTTGTACATCGTAAACAAAAAAGGAAAAACATAGCAATCAAAATTCAGACACATCACAAAGTGAGAAAAATTACATTTTAACATGATTTAGACAATGAATCACTTTATTGTGTGAAAAAGAGCTCTTAATACATAAGGGAAAATCAGTAGAAATACAAACAAAGGACATGAGGCAATTCATAAAAAAAGCAATGAAAATAGATAATAGTTGTATGAAAATATCTGCCCTCTAACAATTGAAGAAAGGCAAATTTAAATAACTATCTTTCCTCTACGAAAATGACAATGTTTAAAAGGGAAATATACATTGTCATGCAAGGTGAGAGCAAAGTAGCTCTCATTCTTTTCTGGAGTGGTGTAAAATATAACAACTTTTTCATGCAAGGCAGTTTAGCAATACGTATCAAAAACCGTAAAAATGATTGTATTGTATCTTTTGACTCCTAAATCTTAGGAAACAAATATAGGGTGTGTATATTTACTTATGCACATGTTCATGACATAATTACTCATAATAGGAAAAATTGTCAGAATTATAAATATCAATTATAATTCATTAATTATTAATTAAAATGGTACATCCATATGATCTTTTAATCAAAACATATTTACTGATCACCTACCTGTGCCAGGTACTGTTCTAAATAATGAAGATAGAGTGATAACTAAGCCAGAGGAAGTCCCTACATTGTTGAAACTGACATTCTTGTTGGGAGACAACAGATTAATATAGCATGTCAAATAATGAAACAAACATACAATGCAATGTCAGATGATGACATTGACACGTATTACATAAAAAAAGATTAAATGATGGAGTTTTTAGATTGGGTGGTCAAGAAAGTCCTCTGAGGAATTGATTTTTAAACAGACCTAAATGAAGTGAGGGAGTGAGCCATGTATGAACATCTGGGAGAAAAATTTTCAAGACAGACCTAAGTATGAGGTCCTGATGACAAGGTAGATAGCCAGTGAGCAAGGGCTCACTGAGAGCTGAAAGGAGGGTAGGGGCCAAATTTTGCAGGGCCCTGTGGGTGATGGACAAGAATTTAGTTTTTTTTTAAGAGTAGAAAAGTGAGGTGACCTTAATGTTGTTTTAGAAGGGTCAACCTGAATTCTGTATGGGGCAAAGATGGAAGCCTCCTCTACTTAGTAGGCCATTGCAAGCTGCTGAGGCAAGAGATAGTAGTAATTTGATCTAGAGTGATAGTGGCTATGGAGATGAGAAGAGCTAGAGTCAGCATGTTTAAAGATTATGTTAGACATGGACATTAAATGACAAGTGAAAATGTTCATGTTAAGTTAAAAATATGTACAGTATGATTTCATTCTTGTAAAAATAATAGTAAAGATACACAATAAAAGGGTATATGCCAAAATGATAAATTATGTTATATCTGGGTGTAGGTTTGAATATGTTTTATTTTTTTCACTTTTCATTTTCTAATTGTTGTAAAATAGGGGTTTTTTTTGTTTTTGCTAAGAATAAAAATTACTTTAGAAAAAAATCAGTAGAATAGATTAAATTATGGGACACAGCAATAAAGATCTTTCTAGATTACTAAATCTGTCCATAGCATTTAAACAGCAGTCTCTAGAGCACTATCAACGTTCTGCCATCCTATATTTCTTCAAAATCTTTCCAAAATAGTTGCTGAAGTGGTCCAGAGTGTTTAGCTTCAAACTAGTTTGAGAAACTCATAATACAGAAATTAAAATCTGTAATTCTAACATTTAAAAAAGAGTGACCAGTATGCATTATATGAGAATAACAGTATAATATTTCTAGTAGTTATCTGTTGTGGCATAAATTATCCTCAAATAAAGCAGCCTAAAGCAATATTTATTATCTCAGTTTCTGTAGTTCAAGAATTTGAGAGTGGCTTAGATTTGTGGTTCTGGCTCAGGGTCTCTCATGAAGTTTCAGTCAAGACTTCAACTTGAGGTGTGGTCATTTTAGACTCACTGGGTTTGACTGGGACTGGAGGATCCACTTTCAAGATATCTCACTGAGCTAATTGTGGAAAGAATGCTTCCTTTTCTTGCCAGTTTGCTGTCAGGAGGTCTCAATTCCTTGCTATTTGGAGCTCTCCATAGAATGTCGTGAATGTCCTCATGACATGACAGTTGGCTTCTTCCCAGAGCAAATGATCCAAGAGAGATAGCAAGGAGGAAGCCACACTGTCGTTTTTTTTTTTTTCTTGTCTTTGTTTTGTTTTGTTTTCTTTTCTTTGAGGAAGATTAGCCCAGCGCTAACTACTGCCAGTCCTCCTCTTTTTTTGCTGAGGAAGCCTGGCCCTGAGCTAACATCCATGCCCATCTTTCTCTACTTTATATGTGGGACGCCCACCACAGCATGGCGTGCCAAGCGGTGCCATGTCTGCACCCGGGATGCCAACCGGCGAACCCTGAGCCGCCGCGGAACGTGCACACTTAACCGCTGCGACCCGGGCCGGCCTCCACACTCTTTTATGACCTAATCCCAGCTCATCGCTTCTACCACATTCTATTCTCTAGAAGTGAGTCAGTAAATCTGACCCCACACTCAGGGGGAAGAGATTTGGCTCCATCTTTAGAAGGGAGGATTATCAGACAATCTGTGTTCATATTTTAAAATCACCACAATTAAACCATTACATCACAATTAATGGATAGAAAATATTGTAGGCACCAAAAATTAATAATTAGGAGAATTTTCACACAATTATTAACAGAATGATATAGATTAAATTTTTGACCTTTTTCTTGAGCAGACTTGAAGGATTAGTTTTATTTGAAAAGAATCATATGATAAAAATATTGATAATCATGAAATAGTTTAATAAATATTTTTAAAAGTCCAGTCATTATTCAGTTAGACTGGAGTCAAAATACAAATGAAGAATAGTAAACTATTTTGACAGGTTTCAAGAGCTGGCACAGAATGATATGCACTGCTAAACAAAAGTAGAGAATAAGCAGATCACTCATTTATATTAATATTTTACTCAGAAATTCTGACAATGAATTCAGCTCACAGGATAAAATAAAATCGTCTACATTTTTATTCAAGAATTCACCCAGCAGTATTTATTTAGCACTTACTACATGCAAGTCTCTGTATTAGGTACTGGGATGCAACTATATACCATTTTCAAGGATGGAATTTTAAAATATTTAAAATATTTTATTTCTAAAATATATATGGACCAATAAACAGTTTTCACAGTAAGTTTTAATATGTAGGAACCAAATCCTTCTACATTTGCTTCTTTTTCATAATTTTCTTGGCTAATCTGCCATTTATTCTTCCAAATGAATTTTAAAACCATCTCATTCTTCACTCTCACTCTCCTGAAAACACACGAACACACATAGACACACACATACTTTGGGCTTTGAAATATATTTGCATACAATTTATATGGTAACCTTAAGAGGTTAGATTTTTTTTTTCACTCTGTGAAATATTTCCTTCAAGGATTCATGGTTTCCTATTTCCTGTGATCTAGGTTTATGCCACTAAGTATTCTCTTCCAAAAATATTTTCTGTATCTCTCTTTGTTGAGATCTGTCATTTAGTGTAGAGTGTGAGTTGAGAATCTAACTGAATCCTCCCCTGCACACACAATAGTGGAACATTTTTACTTTACACTCCTTTATGAAAATTGAGAAATGTCCCCACTGCTTTCTCACACTTCATTATTTTAACTTGAATTATAAAAGCTATAAATCTATCATCTCTTTCAAAACGTTTTCTGCCATTTCATTTGATGGCCAAGGGAAAACTGTTTAGGTACATCTAGTTTCAGAGCTCAACATCAATTCTTTCCAGTCACGACTTCCACAATTTTGAGTTCTTAGTTTTGATTAATGTCTAAGTGATCTGCTTTTGAGTGGTTTAATCTTAAAGTGTAGCAGGAGTAGGGGAAGAATTTGTAAATTCTGCCTTATATAAATGTGTCCTTTTGTTGTCTTCTTTATAGAATTCACGGGTGGCTACTTTTTTCTCTAAACGCTCTGTAGAATCAATGGATTTTCATATCATGGAGAAGAATTTTTTGGCTAACCTGCTTTTTATTCCTTTGTGAGTAGCTTGTTTAACAGCTTGAATTTTTCTTGCTTTTAACATTTTTTTCTAGATTTCTTGAAGTCAATTTTAAATAAAACCCACCAAGCTATTTTTAAGTGCAGCAGTCTTTCCATATTTGTTTTATTTGGAATATGGTAAGCACTCAATTTCCTGTCTCGTCATTTTTTTTTTTGATCAAAGAAGTTTTGTTCTTCCAACTAATTTTTAAAGATAAATTTTATATTTTTTAAGGATAAATATTATCTATATTTTTGTTCTCTCTTTTACAGGTTTTCTCAATTTCACTTCTGTTCTTACGCTCAACCTACTGACCTATTAGGAGAGTGTGTTTTGACAAAGCCTGGGATTAGATATTATAAATTTTGTTTTTTTAATCTTTATTTTAAAAAACTTATTAATTAAAGTTTTTATTATTAATTTTTATGAGGAGTTTTAGGTTTATAAAAATTAAGAAGAAAGTACAGAGTTTTTCCCATATACTCCCTACCCCCACACATGCATAGCCTCCCCCATTATCAATATCCTCCACCTGAGTGGGACATTTATTACAACTGATGAATTTACATTGACACATCATGATCACCCAAGTCCATAGCTTATATTAGAGTTCACTCTTGATGTTATACATTCTATGGGTTTGGATCTATAATTTCTGTTTTAAATAGCAAAATGTCTAAAAAAAATCAAAAGACTTATTTGGTTCTTATATGAACAGAAATAATTCAGGATTGATGTATTTCAAGTTTACATCAATTAAGTTCTCTAAAGTTCTTAATTTTTTAAGCCAATTTATTTCACCAGGACAATCCCTGTACATTAACTTTGAATTTAATCAGAGTTACTCTTCCGTACAGTAAAACACTTGTGAACTTTGTAGAATATTTGAAGTTGCTCGCCCATTGGTAGGCAGAGGAATTTCACAAGGATTTAAATTAGATAATTTTATTGGATACTATATTTAAAAACAGGCAATCTTTTATGTTTAAATTCTCCCCCTTGTGGTTAGTACGTACAAAACACTCTCGATGCTTTGTTTACCCATTATCCTAATTGCGGAGGACACTGGCGGGTCTACATCTTCTATGTAAAACGAGCTTACAAACAGCAGTCTGATGAAAAGACATAGCTACCTCTGGATAGCAAGTATGTTTTTTTTTTTTTTATTTTTTAATTTAGATTGGGGGGAGGGGCGAGGCTTTGGAGGAGGCGTTTAGACATTCAGGAGGCACTGACGCGCCGCCGAGTCGCTTCTCGTTGCAGCTCCTGGCCGGATATGCAACGTACGTACAGTATGTAGAAAGAACCATTGCTAACTGCTTTATGATTGTATTTTAAAGCTAATAAAGGTCTTTTACACGTCTTTGCATCTATTCATTCGAAACTAAACACAAATATGGTGAAGGCGGGGAAGGGAAGGTGGAATTGCATTTACAGGTCCTGGTTGGCTAAGCCCTGGTCAGGAGACTCTAAAAGAACAACCTTCCGGCTCTAAGAGCGCCTCCCACGGCGTCCTTAGCAACCAGTCTCGGTCCCCAGCGACCCTGCGTGCCGCGGTGAGTGATTACTAGGTCCTGGTTCTGATGACTTGAGAGGTTTTTGCCACATTCACCATCCCGAGGCCGCCGGGAGACCCACAAAGATCCACAAATGGGAGCACTAAGCCTTCTTTCTTTGGGGTCCGTAGCTCTGGCTGTTAGAAGCCTCTAATAACGCAGGCGCCATCCTGGCTCCTCCTAAGAATCTAAGCGGTCTAGTGTGGAAACACTCCTGTGAAGGCGTGAAGGGAGAAGGTGGGGGATCAACCACTAGGTCATTTGATAGGGAAATAGCTCTTTGCTGGGAAGACGAAAGGTGGTAGGAGAACCTTCTTATTGCTATCAATGAGGGAATTCTTTCAATTTTCTGTGTCTCGCTTGCCGTCTGGCAAATCTTAATTCAGAAGTCCGCTTGCCTCGCTGGATGGTTTCCAAGTCCTTCTATACTCAGTGAAATTGCAGTCCCCTTCTTTTTTTTTTTTTTTTTACGCAGACTTTTTTGGACTTCAAAAGAGAAGGTTTAAAAAATTTGGGAAAGGGGTGGGGGGGGGGGGGGGGGGGGGGGGGGGGGGAAGTGCCTTGAGGTTGTGAAATAAAAGGATTTTTAAAGGCAATTAATCTTGAGGAAAGGGTGCAAGTTTCCATTAGGAAAAAATTCTAGGAAGGGGAAAGGTGATGGTAGGATTCCCTTATGTACCTTATCTCAATAATATGTCTGAATGGATTCTTTCTTTTTGGTGGTCTTTGGCGAAATTATCCTTTGCTCTTTAAGGTTATAGCTAAATCTTGTATTCCCTAAAGCATGTTACCTATCCAAAGTCTTGTTATAATCTTAATAGCATCTAGTGTCTCAGAAATTGTTTTTTAAAGTGTACTTTTCCAACCTTGTTTTAACTGGAGCTTAAAAAAATACATTAGAGATTAATGTTAAAAACTTCTTTTTCTTTTAAATTCTGGATGTCTGCTAAGCTGCAGATGAACTGCCCAGCACCCAGCCAGCTTGCTGGAGGCACTTCATGAGCTGAAACATCTCTCTTCAATGTGTAAACAGTCTTTGTTTTGATACTGCTCATAAATTTTAGGTTCAATGTGAGTATCAGATTGTTATTTCACTAAGAACTATTCTGTATGAACCCTTCTGATCTTGATGAGTAATGCTATATTCTTATTGAACATCTTATTCATTATCAGAATTGTTGATTATCTTGATTAATTTGGTAAGTGTTCCTTTCTTGAAGTTCATTGTTCATCCAGAGCCCCTAGTAAAGTGCCTGGTCATGATGAATGCTTAGTAAATAGTTATAGTACTATCAATTAGAATTTCCCAAAATGGGTTGTGCACCTGATTCTGGAAATAGTGTTCTAAAGGTTTCTTGGTCAAATTTAGGAAAAGCTATAATTATACTGCTACTCAGTGAGATTTGCAATGCATAGGACCATATTAACATCTCTGAGAAGTCTTACAGTATGCAAACCTATATAATTTTGTCGAGTGCAATGTTTTCCAAACTTATTTCAGGAGAAAAAGCTTTTAGGAGGTAATTACATCCTAAGAATCTATATTCCATGAAACACATTTTGGGAATTACTAAACTAAAGACTGTACTCTTTATTTTTGCTCATATTTCCATAAAACCAAATGGATTCGTTTCTTTAAAATGTAAAACTATATTTACAGATGACATGATGTTGTACATAGAAAATGCTAAGGAATCCATTAATAGACTATTATATCTAATAAAAAAGTTTAGCAAGGTTGCAGTATACAAGATCAATATACAAATATCAGTTTTATTTCTATACAGTAGCAATTAGCAAACTGAAGAGGAAATAAATTAAGAAAAACTCCATTTACAATACCATTAAAAAGAATAAAATACTTAGGAATAAATTTAACAAAAGTTCAAAACTTATACTCTGAAAATTACGAAACACTGTTGAAAGAGGTTAAAGAAGACCGAAATAAATGGAAAGACATCATATGGTCATGAGTAAGAACACCTGATATTGTTAAAATGGCAGTGTCCCCAGATTGAGCTACAGAGTCAGTCCATCCCTATGAAATCCTAGCTAATCTCTTTGCAGAAATTGACAAGCTGATCCTAAAATTCATATGGCAAGTCTACCTAGGGACCTGGAATAGATAAAACAATCTCGAAAAAGAAATACAAAGTTGGAAAACTCACATTTTTCAATTTCAAAAATTACTACTAAACTGCAGTAATCAAGACAGTGTGGCACAGGCCCGAAGACAGACATATAGATCAATACAATAGAAGTGAGAATCCGGAAATAAACTCACATTTATGGTAAATTGACTTTTGACAAGGGTGCTAAAATAATTCAACAGGGGAAAGAAAATCTTTCTAATAAACAGTTCTGGGACAACTGGATATCCTTCTGCAAAAGAATGAAGTTAGAACTCTGCCTCATACTATATATAATAATTAACTCAAATGGATCAAAGACCTAAATGTAAGAGCTAAAACTAAACCCTTAGAATTCTTGTGACTTTGATTCAGGCAATGATTTCTTAGATATGGCAGCAAAAGCACATACAACCAAAGAAAAAATAGACCCAATGGACTTCATGAAAATTATAAACATTAGTGGAGCCTGCCCTGTGGTGCAGTGGTTAAGTTCATGGGTTTCACTTCGGCAGCCCAGGTTCGCTGGTTCAGATCCCGGGTGCAGACCTATGCAACACTTGGCAAGCCATGCTGTGGCAGGCTTCCCACATATAAAGTAGAGGAAGATGGGCACGGATTTTAGCTCAGGGCCAGTCTTCCTCAGCAAAAAGAGGAGGCTTGGCAGCAGATGTTAGCTCAGGGCTAAACTTCCTCAACAACAACAATATATATATATATAAACATTAGTGCTTCAAAGAACACTATCAAGGAAGTGAAAAGACAACCCATAGAATGAGAGGAAATTTTTGCAAATCATACATCCGATAAGGGATTTGTATCTAGAACATATAAAAACCGTTACAACTCAATAATAAAAAGCCCAATTAAAAATGGACAAAGGATCTGAATAGACATTTCTTCAAAGGAGATATACAGATGGCTAAGAAGCACATGAAAAGATGTTCAATATTATTAGCCATCAGGGAAATTCAAAGCAAAACCACTTCATATCTGTTTGTATATCTGTAATCAAGAAGACAGGTAACAAGCGTTGGTGAGGATGTGGAGAAACTGGAGCCCTTGTTCACTACTGGCGAGAATGTAAAATAATGCAACCACTTTGGAAAACAATCTGGCAGTTCCTCAAATGGTTAAACAGAGTTACCAAATGGTTCAGCAGTTCCACTCCTAGGAATATCCTCAAGAGAATTGGAAATATACGTCCACACATAAATTTGTATATGATGTCAATGGCATCATTAAGACTGAACTCATTCAGATCGTCTTGGATTCTTGGATCTCTGGGGCAGCTAGCCCACAGTTAGGACAAGTTTATATTTTTGTTTGTAGAACATAAAATTTCATGGCCACACGTGTTTATGGCTGATGTTACATTGTGTGTGTGTATGTGCGGTGGGAGAACAAATACTGAAACATTATTTTTTACAAGAAGTGCAGGAGAGAATATAAAGAGCAGTTGTCTGAGAAGAATAAATTCTACAGTTTTCTTCTAGTACATGTTGCCTGTAACAACTTCATGCACCTGGTATGAAGTTGTCATTCAGCCGGTAGGTCATCCAGCTACTTCTCTGGCTATTCATACTTCCTTGTTTGCTTAGTGATGCATAGACAAATTGTGTATATCCTTCATATGCTGTAGACATTGACATTTTCTAATTACTGCCAAGTTTTTCCTATTAGTACTGTAAGAACAGCCAACCAACGCTTAGCGTCCTTAAAACCTGTGGGCTCCTTTCCTCAGCCATGGTTAATGTTCTTCTAGGACAGCACCAGTACCGAACTGTTTCCTCAGGTTCAGGACTAAGATTCTCATTAGATATCACCTTACAATATTCATCAATGTAATTTTCAGCAGAAATTTTTTCATGAAAATATTCAGATGTTTTATACCATGAAGCTTCTTAAATTTCTATAGCCAATCTTCTGAATATTCACACTCACATTCAATGTTCAGTTCCTCATGGTCAATTCTACCTTGTTTTGTGATCCATAAATCAGTCATTTCCCTTATTTGGACAGTTTAGCATCATCTATATTTATTGGTCATTTGCATTTACTCTTCATAGTTTTGCTGGTTTTTCAACCCTCTCGATCCAAAATTTGTCTTTCTTCAGCTTAGGGAAATTTAGTTTCATTATTTCTTTGATTAATATTTTTTCTCTGATTTCTTTGCTCTTTCAGGAACGACCTAAAGATTTTGATTTATGCTTGCTTTAAATTAAAAAGAGAACAATTAAAGACCACCATCTTATTTGATGGTTTGAGGCTGAAAGAATTCCATGGTGTCAAGTACTTTCAAATTTTAAGTATTTTGCTTATTAGGTAAAGATATTTATATTCTTTGAACTCAGAGCCAAAATAGACAAAGAATTCTACTAAGAATGGAATTATCTTTTAAGAATAGAATTATCTATTAAAAATATAATATCTTATTCATATTTAAATTTAAGTTTGACTATTCTCTAGGTCTTATCATACATTTATAAAATGTGATATTGATCAAATATTTTTCTTGGGCAATTTTTTCCCTCTAAAATCACCTGGAGTCCTGTCGTGGAATTCAGCATCTTGAAATGTGAAAAAACTGTTGGCTTACAGGCCAGTCCTTTTTCTCTAGATTATAATTTCTTGAGGAGAGGGAACATATTTTACTTATCTTCACATCTCTAAAGCATAGGAACCTCAAACATCATTAGTGCTTTTATTTTTGTGAAAAATGAACCAAATTGAATTTCCTAAATGACAACCGCTCAAAATGAGTAACATGGGTAATTTTTGGTACTGCTAAATATAAAATGGTCAAAAACATTTTTTTTTATTTCTAGTGTATATATAGTGTGTGTGTATAGTTTTCTTTATTTCATATTGTATGTTGTGTTGCAAATAAATAAAAAATACTAGTGCACAGCATAAACCCAATAAAAGAACTCATAGACAATTACATCCACTTCTGCAATTCCTTTACAAACTATTCATCACGTTAGTAGTTTGCAGCAAAGCCAAATGGCCTCCTAAGGTGAGTGTGAACCTAACTAAAGATGTGAACTGAGGCAAGCTCAAGTTAACAAAAATTGAGTTTATTGGGGAATGGCAGAGGAATTGCAATTTGGAAAACACAAACTGTAGCCAGCTACAGGCGAGTCCACTGAAGGTCTGAGGACAACTATATTTATGGGCAAGGAATGCAAAGAGCAGGGAAGTCCAGCCAGAGTCCAAGCAGTAAGTTCATTGTCTTGAGGATAGGGAAAGGTTCTTGGTGAATGGAAATAGTTCCTGTTTAAACTTTAATGGTACTTTCTAGTTCATTTTCCTTGTTGTCCGAGGGTTACTGAATCACCTCTAAATACTTTAAACACTGCAGTTTTTCCTGTTTTGAATATTGCTATTTCATGTTAATTATGGATTACATTTATACTTATTATTTCTGGAAAAAATGCCAATTATTTTATTTACTACTACAAAGTTAAAATGCATGTAGTAGTTATGAATCATAGTTGATGGACTTATAGATGCAGGAAATATTTCTGTGCTTTCTTTAAATTGACTGTGTATATTCCAAGCCTCTGTTTTGCTGACTGGTTGGATATTCGGTCTTAGTTTTTATTAGGCCTGCCCCTGCCCTGGGGTTATACAAAGATCCTGGATGCTTATGCATGACAAAGCATTGGAAGGCATCATGGGACATTGGGTCAGTTGTCACATCTATAGGGTCTTCTCTGTTTTGGCATTTCTCTTCTGGGCCACAACAATCCAAGAGAAGATTTTTATGCCTCTGCTATGCTATGGGGTCCAATCTCTCAAGATGCGGGACCAGATATTTCTTCTGTGATTCTGTCACCTCCAGGGGATGCTGCTATAACAGAGGAGATGGTTCTGAATGACTGTGTTACCATCCAGTCTCAGGAAACATCTCTCTCTACAATGCCAGTAGCTGTTTTCCTCCTCACAAGGCACTCAGTGTCATCTCTTAGCTTAGTTTTTTGTTTTTATTTTTTGAAGACTGGGAGGATCCAGTGGCTTCAGGCAGCTCAGCTTTCTGCCTTGGAGAAATTCAGGCAAGAAAGGAAGAAGGCCTTATATCTCCTCAGAATCGAGAAGTACAAACCAAAAGGGAGAAGAGTTCTTAAAAAATACATATAAAGTCTGTGTGTATGTATGTATCTATATCTCTATCTGTCTTGCTCCCTCTCTCTATGTATAGCTCTTTAGAATTGAGAAGTACAAATCAATAGGGAGAGGAATTCTTAAAATATATATATAAAACCTTCATACTTAAGGGGCATCAATGAGGCTCCATCACTTATACTTCTCTTTTACAAACTAAACATTTTAGTCTTCTAGCTATTTCGAAAAGGGACATGGTTTTATATTTCCTCACTTTTCCCCTCATACCACGAGGTAAAATAGTCCAGTTGATGTTTTATAAGTGTAGGACCCCAAAACGGATGAGGTAATCTAGTTTCCAACATATTTTACACAAAAGGTTTGCCATGAAGATTTATAACTGATACATATAGTTTAAATTTGTGATGGCAAATAAAATAATTATCTATTTCTTTAAAAACACAATAGATACAAATGTAAACCATACACTCAAACTTTATGCTGCGACAATCTGAATAGTCCCTATGCTGAGTTTGGAGTTTTTTGTTGGCAGTAGGCCTGTGTTAAAGGATCTTAAACAAGGGGGTGGGGCCTGGGGGACGAGTGAAATGATCAGGAGGTTTGTGTTTGGAAAAGCGGCTCTGGCAGTCTGTAAAAGATAAGACTACAAGAAGAGAGATAAGAAGGAGACTGGGAGATAAGAAGTTACTGTAGTAATTGAGGACAAGGATAATGGCATCCTGACTTAGGAGAATGGCTGAAGGGATGAAAAGGAGACTGATTAACAGAGTTCCTTTGAAGATGGGAACCAATGGCACATAGCGACCAATAGTGCCTCCCCAACAATGTGATGCTGCGTGAGCTGGTGAACAACCTGAAGCAAGGTGAGGCCTGACAATGACCATGAAAGGAAGATTTAGATAGAGCCTTGGTTTCTTATGACCATGAAGCTGCCAAACAGACCCTGAATTGTCTAGCTTTGGATTTAAAAAAATTTTTTTGACACCAGAGAGAAATGTATTTCTATCTTGTCTGAGCTATTGTCAATTTTTACTTCTGTTATATGTTACTAAACCTAATTCTAATACAGTATATTCTCTAATAATTTTATTTTTATTGAGGTAAAATTTGCATGCAGTGAAATGCACAAATGTTCATTGTACAGTTCAGTGAGTATTCTGGGTGTCTGTTGCTGGTAACAACTACCTTAAAACTTAGTGGCTTAAATAATTTTTTATATACTCTCATGGTTCTGGAGTTGATTGTATGCAGCTGGGTAATTCTCATTTCGGTCTCTCCTGTGATTTCAGTTAGATGTCAGCTGAGGCTCTAGTCATTTGAAGGCTTGACTGGGTTCGACAACCATAATGTCTCACTCACGTGGCTGGCCGTTGCTGCTTGCTGTCACCTGGAAGCCTGGCTGGGTGCTCAGCTAAAGCTATCTACCAGAGCCCTTATACATGGCTTCCCATGTGATGTTGGCCTCTCAGCGTGGTGGCTGGACTCTGAGAGAACATCTCAAGAGACTTAAGAGAAACTGTAAGGTTTTTTTTTTTTAAGAAGATGGTTAGCCCTGAGCTAACATCCACTGCCAATTCTCCTATTTTTGCTGAGGAAGACTGGCCCTGAGCTAACATCTGTGCCCATCTTCGTCCATCTTGTATGTGGGACACCTGCCACAGTATGACTTGATAAGCAGTGCATAGGTCTGCACTTAGGATCCCAGCTGGTGAACCCCAGGCCACTGAAGCAGAATGTGTGAACTTAACTGCTGCACCACTGGGCTGGCCCTGTAAGGCTTTTTCTTTTTTTTTTTAAGATTGGCACCTGAGCTAACAACTGTTGCCAATCTTTTTTATTTTTTCTGCTTTTTCTCCCCAAATCCCCCCAGTACATAGTTATATATTTTAGTTGTGGGTCCCACTAGCTGTGGCATGTGGTACACTGCCTCAACGTGGCCAGATGAGTGGTGCCATGTCTGTGCCCAGGATCCAAACCAGCAAAATCCTGGGCCACCAAAGCGGAGTGCATGAACTCAACCACTCGGCCACGGGGCTGGCCCCCAGGATTTTTTTTATAGTATAGCTTCCTATATCTCAGAGTGTTACTTCTGCCACATCCTATCAGTCAAGAGGTCACTAAGTTAAGCCCAGATTCATGGGGAGAGTGAATTAGACTCCATCTTTTGTGGAGGAGTGGTAAGGCCACGTTGCAGAACAGCATATAGTATGAGAGACATTGTTGCACCATTTTGAAAAATGAAATTTGCTACAATGAGTTTTGATACATATATACACTAACGTACCACCCCCAATATATAACATTTCCAACATGCCACCTTCTGTTCAATCACTGCTCCAGCCCCAACCCCCATCTTCCCATAGATCATCAGTAGGTAGTAGTTTTGCCTGCTCTTGAGCTTCATATGTATGGAATCATATAGTAAGTACACTTCTGCGTTTAGCTTCTTTCACTCAATGTAATATTTTTCATTGAATGTATTATTTTTGTTGTATGTAGCAGTAGTTTGTTTTTTATTGCTGAGAAGAATCCTAGTATATAAACATATGACAATTTGTTTTTCCATTCTCTTACTGATGGATGTTTGGGTTATTTCCACTTTGGGTCTGTTATGAATAAGACTGCTATATACATTCTTGTACATGCCTTTTTGTGACAATGTTTTCATTTCTTTTGGAATGAAATTTCTGGGTCAAGGGGTAGGTATACGATTAACTTTCTAAGGTACAAATTGATTTCCAAAGTGGTTATAGCTTATTTTCACTCCTATCAGCAATGTATGAGAGTTCCATTGCTCCACACCTCACAAAACTTGGTATTGTTAGGTTTAAAAAAAATGTTAGCCACTCTGGTTTAGAGTGAAATAGTATTTAGCTGTGGTTCTAATTTGAATTTTCATGAAGACAATGATTTTGAACATATTGGCTTTGTTGATCTTCTCTCTCAGATTTTGTTCTGTATATCATTGATTTCTGTTCTTAAAAATTCTCTTCCAATTTTTTGGCAGTATGTCTTGCTGTTATTTTTCTCATCTTTTTGTGTTAGCTAATTTTTACCTTTTCATTGTTTTTAGGTAAGTGTTTAATATTTACTTCTAGGTGCCACTTTTGTTGCACTTCACAAATTTTTACATGTAACTTTTTTATCATTTAGTTCTAACTACCTTTGAAATTCCATTGTTATTTCTTATTTTTTCTCCTTTTTTTATTGAGCTAACATTGGTTTATAACATATAAATTTCAGGTGTACATCATTATATTTCTGTGTAGACTACATTACATTAACCATTCAAAGAGTAATTACCATCCATCACCATACACATGTGCACAGGAACCCCTTCACCCTCCTCCCTTCCTCTTCCTCTCTAGTAACCACCAATCTAATCTCTGTATGTATGTGTTTGTTATTGTTTTTATCTTCTATTTATGAATGAGTGAGATCATAGGGTATTTGACTTTCTCTCTCTGACTTATTTCACTTAGCATAATACCCTCAAGGTCCATCCATGTTGTTGCAAATGGCAAGATTTCATCCTTTTTTGTAGCTGAGTAATATTCCGTTGTGTATATATACCACATTTGCTTTATCCGTTTGCCCCTTGATGGACACTTAGATTGTTTCCAAGCCTTTTCTTTTTTGATCCACAGCTGACTTTGAATTGGGTTTTCTTTTTTTTTTCCTTCTTCTTCTCCCCAAAGCCCCCCAGTGCATAGTTGTACACTCTAGCTGTAGGTCCTTCTAGTTGTGCTATGTGGGACACCACCTCAGCATGGCCTGATGAGCGGTGCCATGTCAGTGCCCAGGATCCAAACTGGCAAAACCCTGGGCCCTGACCAAAGTGGAGCGTGCAAACTTAACCACTCGGCCACGAGCTGGTCCCAGAATTGGGTTTTTTATTTCCCAAATATGGAGGGTTAATTTATCTTTTTATTATAAGTTTCTGACTTAAGTGTGTTTTGATGTCAGGGAATATAATCTATTGGTGTAGATTACTACTCTGTGATTTGTTAAGACTTGCTTTCTAGGCTAGAATGTGATCAATTTTTAGAAATTGTACTTGTGTGCTTGGGAAGAACACATATTCTCTAATGATTGAATACAGAATTCTCTTTGTGTTCATTTGTCCATCATATTAATTGTATTGCTTAAATCTTCTGTACTTTTGCTGATTTTCTTTTTGTTGCCTACTCGATTTATTAGTAGTTAAGAAAGCATAACTCAAACTACTTTTTTACTAATTTATTTTCTCAGAGCCATACCGACTGACTACCTACTTCTCCACCTGTATACACACCAGTTCATAATTGCCTTTCATTTTCCCAGTAGCTTAGTTCAGGGTTTTTTCTCTCATAATTTCTTGGATTTCACATTTCCTTCTTAGTCCTACAACTTGCTTTTAAAGACAGGATCCCAAAGCCTTGTTAGTCATCTTTACTGGCACTGGAACCCATATCTCTAATTTTTTTGTATTAATTATTTATTCAGAAATATTTTTTTAAGTGGATGTGATCTATTTTTTGTATGTGCAGAGTCTTCTGAGATTTTTATTTAGATATTTTTCAAATAAATATACTGTCCCTCTTTTCCCACGTTTACACCTTTTTTTCTTTTTTAAAATATTTTTGTTGGCTAGGACTGCCTATACAATGTTGAATAGTAGTAATACTAAAAATATTCTTGTATTGTTCTTGGCTTTTCAGATAAAACTTCTAATGTTATATCATTAATTATCATGTTTATTTTAGTTTTTCCTAGATATCGTTAATTAAATTAAGGAAAACTCCTATCCCTAGCTTGCAGAGATTTTTGTTTGTTTTTATAATCATGAATGGAAACTGGATTTAATTGAATTACTCTTTGGCATATATAAAAACATTTCCTACTTTTTTGCTTTAAACTCATCAATGTTATGGTCTATAATAATAGATTTTATAATATTAAACCGTCCTTGCTCTTCTAAGACTAACCCTTCTCAGTTAAAGTGAATTATTTTTTATTGGTATTGTTGGATTTGGTTTCCTTATATTTTATTTAGAATTTTGCAACCATGTTGGTAGATGATATTTCCCTACAAATTTATTTTCCCAGGCTGACCCAGATCCTTTAACCTCGGATGGTCTAAAAATTTATCTCTTTTTGTATAAGATGGTTAAGATTGCCGAAACTCTAAAAAAGCATAAAAAGTAGAATTATGGAATACCTTAGGTAGGTATTCTGGGGAGAAACAGTGAGCATAAGAATAAAAGAAAATGACGAACTAATTTAAATAATTGTATTAGCAATTTTAAAAGCAGTTTGTATGTCTTGTTATTCTTTTGGTTGTTGTAATATTAGATATTATGTCTGTTTTTTGGTTGATTAAATGTTTAGAGATAATCTGGTATATATCACATCACTCTATCTATCAATCTATATGGTGCTATATATGGTGGCCTTGTGATTTTTAATTAAATGCTGAGAAGAAATTGATTAAATCTATGTAATTATGAATCAATACTTTAAAATACTTTAGTATAAAAAGCTTCAATCATGCAGAAAAGTTGGGAGACTAGTAAATGAATCCCCGTTTACTTTTACTGCAGATTTAATGATGATCAATTATCAATTAAATACATACATTATATTAATTATATATTTTTATGTTTATTACTTAATACATTTATATGATTAATTAGAAGACTATTACACAAAGAACAAACAGTAAGTAATGATTTTTTTTACTCTCCATTTGGATAGTAAGGACCCATTATATATATATGATTTTATATATATGATTTTATATATATATAGTTATATATACCATTATATATACATATATATGTATATGTATATATAATGGTATAATGATACCATTATAATCCCTATTTAGATGAGGAAAATGAGGCATCTGGAAGTTAAGTAATTTGCACAGCGACACAGATATAATCTGTGCTGGAGCCAGAATTTAAAGTAAGCTGTTGATTCCCCCACTTGCACACTTACCCACTAGACCATACAGGAGTCTGATAAAGAGACCTCGCAGAGGGAGGGACACAAGCCAAGGGAGGAGCGTCATGATAAATGAAAAAGAAGACACATTTCTGCAAGGTGATGATAGGTAGAGTCACTTACTATGGAGGGATCGGGTGAGATCAGTATGAAAAACTCTTAGTGGAATTGTCCGCCTGGAGATTACTGTCAGCCTTGGAAAGATTATCTTAGTGTTGGGATAACAGAAACTACATTCCAGATATTGAGTTTTCTGCACTGGAATAAATTTAAGGGTAAATATTATTTAATATAAAAATCATATCCAATATAAGTAAAAGGTAAAATCAAGCTGTGTTTTTGCCCACTCAAGACAAATGTGCAAGATGAATCTGGAATCTATTTAAATTATTGAAAAACATCCCTGGAAGGTGGTAGAGAAAATGTGATTTACTGCAGACTGTCCTCTATAGTGGAATGCTGTATAAGCCAAGAGAATTAGAGCAAGCAAAGAGGTGGCTCTTAGAAATAGTTGCTGTCAAAAATAATGATGTTTTTGATCTTTCATTTCTGCATTATAGGGAAGACTTTATTTAGAAAGGAGAGTAATTCAATCTTTAAGATCAGTTTTATTCACTTAAGATTTTGTTTCCATTTCAAACCACAAATTCAGTCAGTACCATGTGTTTTGGGTACTACAGAGAATAGAAGGACATTTGAATCTTAAAGATCTATTTAAATTATAAAAAAGCTCATTTTTACATTTACATCACCTTCTGCTGATTCAGGAAAAATGACAGCTATTTCTTAACAATAGTGTGAAAGTGAAATAATTCAACTTAACAACAACTCCATCTTAATCTCTTTACATTTAATTATTGTGATTTCCCAGCAGAGTAAAAGGAATGTCTTGTATTTGATAGCAGAAAAATACAAAATTTGGCCTCATTTTAATTTTCTTTTCCTATTTTAAGGTGATTTCGGGTTACTAAAGAACATGAGATATGCCACTGTCTGTCCCCTTCTGTACAATTCACAAGTCAACATCACTGGATGTAATTGTCCTGAGGAGGAATAAAATGTACAATGGTACAGATGATTTCCCCCAGTAGGTTTTAATAAATGGTCTAAAATAACTTTTTTTTAAAGATTTTATTTTTCCTTTTTCTCCCCAAAGCCCCCTAGTACATAGTTGTATATTTTTAGTTGTGGGTCCTTCTAGTTGTGGCATGTGGGATGCTGCCTCAGCGTGGCCTGATGAGTGGTACCATGTCTGCAACCAGGATCCAAATCAGCAAAGACCTGGGCCTCAGAAGTGGAGCACGCAAACTTAATCACTCAGCCATGGGGTCGGCCCACCAAAAAATACTTTTTATTAAATAATGTATTAGAAAGTGAATGTTTCAGCTCCACTAATGATTAGTATGTGTGACTCTAGTTATATTAATACAATGCAAAAAGGACCTACTGCACATACAATAATAATAATAATTCCTTGTTGATTGCTTCAGGTTTTAAAGTCTATTGAGAAACGATGAAGAGACTTAAGACTGTGAAAAGACTGAAATGTGAAAGTTAAAAACATTTTTAGATTCTATATTATGAGGTATTTTTTTAACAGGGGGAGTCATTTTAAATCTTTTTTTGTTTGTTTGTTTATTTGCCCCACAGAGGGTTTAATTCCAACATGACTATTGGAAACATTTCTGAAGACATTCATCTTTTCTTTTTGGAAACGAGATTATTTGTGTATTGTTTCTTTTAATCTTAGTCAAAAGCAATCCTAATTAATAAAATACATTAAGTAGTATATCATAATAGTAGTCAAATAGTGGTTCACAAACTAGTGTTGGTTAAGCATAGTTGCTCCCAAGATAAGTACTTCCAAGGTAAACCAGAAACTGAGAGGAAGCAAGTAGAAAGTTTTACAGCAGTTTGACGTTTTCTACCCATCCAGTCTGGGGAAGTCTCACACCAGAGGTTTGTGGAACTTGCGTGTTAGCAGATGGTGCAGACACCTACCTCTGTTTCCAGCAGATGTGATGGGTCTTTGGAAAGTAGGTTCAGGGATCAAGAGAGAATTTCTAAAATAATTAGTCTCTACCTTCTTGAAACCCCAAAACATATGACTAATCATAGTCAATTCTGTGAAGTGATCAGGAAACAGCTAAAAGCTCAAGGTCAATATGCCCAACACCTGCACGCAAATACCAATTTGCTTTCAATTCAGTTTCTCTTCAATTATTTTTCTCACTAGGTGGTCTGTAGTTTTTCCTTTCTATTCATTTGGCATCAAATGTTTTAAATTAATTTATCTAAGAATATGTCTCACTCAAATTTGTGTTTCTAATCTCTATTTCTGAAATATGTAATGTTTTATGAATGATGGGTTTCTTTTGTCTTCTTTTGAAGACTGTGTCTTTATCTAGTGTATTTAAACCTCTTATCACCATAATTTTATATGACTCACAATAAATACTTATCAAATGTGTGACATTTATTACTGGATTTATCAAATTAACTCTTTTGAATATCTCTACATCTTTATTATCGTCATCCTGTGCTTATGTGTACTCTATGATGCATTCATGAATAATTGTTTGGAGTTATTTTCCTGAGTGCCTTTTAAGGTGGAAATGTCTAAGATGATGTTGTTGCCTATTAAAAAAATTAACTCCTGAATATATTAATCCTGCTCCTGCTTGGGAAGAACTTGTATTTTCTATTAAAGTTAAGCCTGCTCTGAGTGAGGTCCTTGTATATAGCTTAGTACAGCTGCTGACTTAAAAATACATTTGCTTTACCTTCTAATGCATGCAGATTATTAGAAGCAGACGTTGCTATAAGCAAAAGCAATGGGTAATGATGTTTTGTGCTGGATACTTTCCCATTGCCCCTCCAGATCCGCTTTCCATCTTTCTCCACTCTGCCCTGCACCTTCTGGCTTCTAGTTTGGTTTAGCTAAGGGGAAGCCCATGCAGATGATTGGAGTGGAGTGAAGGAGAGTCAGATCAAAGTTTCCATTCCCCAGGCTCCCTCTGAGCAGGCAGCCTCAGACTGGTTGCATCTCTCTACCAAAGGCCAAAGATTTTTAGTAAGCACCTTCTCCAGCTATTGTTCGTTCTGGGTCCTTCTTCTCAGTCCTGAGAGTGGTAACGGTTCACCCACTTCTTGCCAGCCACTTAGAATGGCACCATCTCGGGTTTTATTTTTTTACTTGAATCAATCTGCCCACATCTTCGGAAAGAGTCTTTTTATACAGTTACCCCATTTGAGTGTGCCATCTGTTTCCTGTCAGAACCTTGACTGATATAATGATCAGTTTTAAAAATCAACTATCTTAGAAATGAAATGCAAAATAATTCCATATAAATCTGACTACTCACCTTATTACTTCATTATGCTGTTTACATACTCTGCTAAACAGGAATAGTGTGTCTTAATTTTGGTCATATACTCATAAAATGTGTTCAGATGTACTTCAAAAGGAAGTAAATCTGGATGTGAGAGCAAGCAGAGAAAGCGTAATCTAAATGGCAAAAAAACAGGAGACCTAAAAAAGAAATTTACAAGTAACCTTAAAAAACAGAAAACACAGTAATCTAATAATGATCATAAGCCCTTATATAAAGCTTCCTATATGCCAGGCTCTATTCTAAGCAGTTTACATATATTGATCTATTTATTTTTACAGCAACTCTCTAAGGAGGTACTATTCCCATTGCACAGGTGAGGAAACTGAGGCACAGAGCAGTTAAGTAAATCAGATAGTCGGTTGTATCTTAGCTACTATGCTATGCTGGTTTTCAACAGTTTTGCTGATAAAACTGCTAACATACAATAAAGACTAAATATTACATGAAAGGATAAATTTGTAATAGTAACATAATAGAAAGAACTGGGATTTCAATTCAAAGTTGAGTTTGACTCCGAGGTCTGACAGTTTAAGTTTAAATTCTTCCTTAATATAATTTTGTTCTTAAGCCTGATTTTCCTTCTTCCTACCCTTTTCCCCACAAATCATGAATTTGCATGAAATGTATTATTTGGTACTGTGCATGCATTTCTGTTCTAATATAACATTTAATATTTCTCCATAGGTTTGTGATCTGTGACTATACCTGTTAACAAAGCACCTGTGATTAATAAACTTGGAGTAATGTCTTCCTTTCCTGAAACACTCTTGAGGTTTAATTTTCAAGATTTAAGGAAAACAGGGAGTAACACATCAAAGTAAGTTTGAAAGTATTTTTATTTTATTCAAGTAGTGGACCCATTTACACTGTAGAATTTAGAAAGTACAGAAAATTGTGAACAATAAAAAAAATCACCCATAATTCTATAACTAAGGATAAAAATGTCAGTTTACTATTTTTTAAATAAATACCTTAATTATTTTTAATGATCATATATTTCTAAAATTTGAATTCTACAGTATTTGTTTAAACATCGTTTTCTATAACCATATGTCTTTTAAGTTGCTATAATAATCCATAAGAGAAAGTATTTAAGAACTACTGTATTGTGAAGCATTTTAGTTATTTCTGAGTTCTTTGCTATTTCAAATTGAACCACAATAGAATATTTTTCTGCATTTCAAATTATTTCCTTGGGATAAGGTTTCTAAAATGAAGTTACTAAATTCAAGTTTGTTGATATTTTAAAAATTGTATGTGATTTAAAAAAATTTTTAAGAACTTAAAAATAAAGAGTAGAATAGAATACATAATAAAACAAATGTTGGCATATTGTTATATTTGTTTCACGTATTTTTCGTTAATAAAGGATAGATCAACAGATAAACTTTGAGCTCTTTGACTCTGTGTTCTCCTACCTAGAATAATTGTGGCATATATCATTTCCGTTCATTTTACTACTTTAATATACATAATATAAAATTGTATTTTCCATATGAATATAAATGTAATTATACCTGACACACTTATCTGTGACTTTGTTTTTTATAAATCAATGTTCTGTTTTGAATTCAATCCATACTGATAGTTATGTATTTTCTTCATTCATTCATTTTAGCGGCTGTGTAATTTCCCATATAATGATTTCTTATTTTACTTACCTTAATTTCCAAATTTTTGCCAATAAAATCAATGCTACAGTGAAAATCATTGTATATTTCTCCCTGTGTACCTTTGTAAGTATTTCTTTGGAGTGGAATTTTTTATTCCTTGCTCTTTAATTTTACTTGATACTATTCCTCTCTAAAGTATGGGGATCAATTTACATTTTCTTCACCAGTATATGGAAGTATCACCTCCCCCAACTTCACCAACAGTTGATATTTTCAGACTTCTTGACATTTTCTATTGTAATAGGTCAAAAGTGGTACTTACCTGATAACTAATATTTTAAAATCCCTGTTAATGTTTGTTGCCATTAGAATTACTTCTATGAATTATCTTTTCATATATTTGACCAATTTACTTTTGTGGAGGTTTTTTCTTATGTATAATTGATATTCTTAAATATTTATTATGAATTCTTCCAGTCCGTGCCTTGTCTTTTAACTTTGTTTTTGTGATGACTTTCATCATACAGAAGTCTTGAAACTTAATATAGTCATTATATTTTTAAGATTCATTCAATATGTTAAGTGTAGCTATATAATTTTTATTGTTGATTTGTTCATTCCATTTGTCCACTTCACTAACATACTGCAAATAATCCACTCATTCTACGATTGTTGGCCTTGTCAATTATTTCCTGTTTATGGTTATTATCAACAATGTTTCCATGAACATTCTTGTACGAGCATCCTAGCATATATCCTAAGGTACACACCTTAGGATACCTGTATTTTGGTTAAGAAATCTGTCTCCACCACGAGATCATGTAGATATTCTTATATATTATTTTCTAAAAGGCTTATTACTTTGTGTTTCACATAATACATATGGAAATGATTTTTGTCAATGGTGTTAAGTACAGGTCCAATTTCCCTTTTTTATATACATATGCAATTGATGAACACCTTGTATTGAAAAGAACATCCTTCTGCACTATTTCTGTAGCACTACTATTGCATAAGTCAAGTGTCTTCCTATAGTGGGGTGTTCCTGGGCTCTCTCTTCTCTTTCACTGGCCTATTTTTCTTGTTCTACACCAATACTGCACTGCCTTAATTACTATAGTTTAGTAATAACATTTAGTCGTTAACGTAACAGATTTTCCAAATTTGTTCTTCCTCAATGATATACTGTGTATTATTGTTAGAATCAGCTTGTCATATTTTTTTTTAAAAAACTTGGTGGGATTTTTCATTGGATTTTTTTGAATCAGTAGATCAATTTATAAGAATTAACATCTTTATTATAGTAAGATTCCAATCCATGAACAAGGTATATCTCTCTATTTATTTAGTTATTAGTAAAGTTTTCTTAAAATTTTAATATTTTTTGATAGGAATACTATTCATATTTTGTTAGATTTATTCCTGTGTATTTGGTACTTTTGATACCGTTATAAGTTTTATGTGTATATTTAAAAATATATTTTTTCTTCCTGTTGCCAGAAGAGAGAAATACAATTGATTTTTATACATTGATTTTTACATGCAGAAATATTGCTGAATTTTCATATTAATTCTAAACTTTCTTATCTCAATCTTGATTTAAAGGGAATATTCCAAACATTTCATGATTAAGTATAATTATTTTCCTCAAACCTTATCTGGGATTTTAATTCTATTTTGTGCTTTTTGAAAATCACACCAGACTTTATTATTTTAAGTAGTTAATGTTCCTTTATATTTTATTTACTGTTTATCACTTTCTTTCCTTCTCATTCCTTCTTGCTTCTTAGACTTCATTTTTCTTTTGCCAAATGTACAACTTATTAAACTTTCCTTGGTAAGATTTTGTTGTTGAAAAAACTCAGTTTTTGTTAGTCTGAATATATCTTTATTTTATTCTTATTCTTGAAAGAAATTTAAAACTGAATATGGAATTACCTTTGGTCTGTTATCACTTTTATTCTTTTTCTCCCCCAGCACATTGATGATATCATTCCACTCACAGCTTCCATTATTGCTGTTGAGAAGTTAGCTGAAATTTTGATGCTTTTTCTTTAAGATTAATCTCTTTTCCCTTACTTGGGGTGCTTTAAACAAATTTTTATTGTCTTGCATTTTCTGCAGTTTTACTGAAGTGTCAGAATGTAATTTAAAAAAACATTCTTCTGCTTGGATTTCTTGGACCTTTTGAATCTGTGGACTTTGTGTTCCATCATTCTTGAAAAATTATCAGATATTCTTTCTTCAGATACTACCTTAACAACCCATTTTCTCTTTTCTCTCCTTCTGGGATTCTTGATTAAATGTATTTTAGACAGTCTATTGTGTATTTCATATCGTTTACTCATTCATCCCCGTTTTCCACCTTTTTATGTCTCTTCTATTTTGAGCACTTTATTCTGATATGTAATTTGTTTTCCACATAACTAATTCTCTCTCGTTACCAAATTTATCTATTGAGTTTTAAAAACTTTATCTTACATTTTTAGTAATTCGTTTATTTTTCTTCAAAGCTTCTATGTAGACTTAGAGTTTCTGACTGCCTGTAGATACTTGTAAGCATAATGTAGAATAAGTATAATGGTTATAATTTGTGTCTGATTATTACAATAACTGGAGTCTTGGTATGTGTGTAATGTCTATTGTTCTCATTTATGTCATATTTTTTCCTGTAACTTATCATTTCTCACTGGTTCTTGGGGAAAAAAATGTTTCTGTGTATTTTTTGAGGAGAAATATGTCATCCCGCAGGGAATCTTTTCATTTGCTTTTCTGCCAGGTGCCTGGACAACTGAAGTTAAATTCACTGCCTGAGTTTTCTTGGCCAAGTATCTGGGTTTGCCTGAGGTGTAAATCTGTATTCAGACTGATCTTCTCAGCAATATAATAACACATATGCATGAATATGTATATTTTTTCTTTTTCTGTCCTTCTCTATAGCTCCCTGGGGTTGGGGAGAAGGCATTGGAATTAGTTCTGATTGCTCTTACCTCAGATATTTAGTCAGACAAGGTGCAGGGAGTCTCCTGTAAGTTTCCCACACCTTGAAAATCCTGGTTTTTTCTTACCCTAAAGTCATATAGAAAACATACTTGGTCTTGTCTCCGTGGCCCCTTATATCAAGGGAAACCAGAGTCTGTCCCTGGCATCAGCTGTTTGAGATGAAGCAGAGAGCTATCCTGCACAAGGGAACGTCACCTTTGTTTTTCTTCTTAGGTGTTGTGTGAATTGTCATAGGTCTCATGCTGTATTTGCTTCACTTATTTTTCCTTAGAAACATGGGTTTTGCAGGCTTAGTGTGGGTTCTATTAGAGACACATATAGGGCTTCAAGTAAATTCTTCAGGTGAGGTACTGAAGTTCGCACATTTCTGGACAAAGAGAAAATTACCCAATCTTTCAATGGATTACTGGTTCAGAGTATACTGTTTTGTCACTGTTTTCTTTTATAACTAAAATTATTTTACTTTGTATAGTATGTTTGGCTTTTTCTACTTCATCTCAGAGATGGAAAAGATGAAAAGATTTTGAAGACTTAGATCAAATATACACATTTACTTTAGCAGACTGAAAAAAATTAAAGAGAATATATAAAGAGTCTTATATTAGGAGGATTTAGTTAAGCTATTAGATTATTTTCTTTCTTTCTCACAGAAGCTGCTTGAGTACTTTTTATATCTGAGAGGCTTTAGTCTTCAAAGCTTCCTGAAATGTTAATAAGCCTGAAATGTTTCCTTTTTATTAATGTTTTTGACGTGTTTATATTTAGTAAAATTTGTTCTGGAGATATATGCTCTAAATATTTTAAAGCATTATATGTACATGCCTATATAATATTATTGATTTAGATCTATATACATTTACAATACAATATAGGTCTGTAGTGTGGGCTCTAAATGTGTGCTGGCAAAGCAAAAGGAAACTTTTTTAGACTTACATTTATATTGTGATCATTTGTTTATTTGATCTATAGTGTTCGTTTTTCATTTATCTGAACTATTATAAGCCTTTAAGTGAAATTGTAATGGTTAAGACCTTGCAATCAAGTCTATTAATTTTATCCTGAGACATCTATACTTCTAGCATTTGGGGTTGGTTACAGACGATTTAACCAAAATGTGGTAACTTAGGAGCTGGATGGCCATTAAGAGCATGAACACATTCAATTATATATTGCAATGTATCTTCCTTTAAGATGTATTATCCCAAATGAGAGATCAGTAACTACTGATAGGAATATCTGTACAAAGTGTGTAAGGCCTTGTAAGACCTTGGAAACCACAGTCCTCTTATACTTGGGCTTACACCACTGTCTGCCCATAGATGCTAACTCATCCATACTTCCAGGTTGTATGTGGTTACTCCAAATGTGGGAGGGGATGGGCAGCTCAGTGTTTGGGCTATGAAGGTCACGCAGGCATCAGGTGCATCTGAGACTCTGCTCAATGTTTATGGCCAATGTAGGCGCTGATCATGAAGACCTTGCAAGCTCTGTATGCTTTCATTTTGGGGAATGTTTTCAGACATCAGATTTTTCTTATCCCTAACCTCAACTCTGTATCAATGATGCACGAGTGAAACTACTCTCTTAAAGATCTCCACCGACTTTCTAAACATTAACTCTAATGATCTCTTTGTCCTTGGTCTTGATATCTCTGCAGATGTGAATTTTTGGTCATGGTTTTCATCTTCAATCTATTCTAGGATTGCATGTTTGCCTGAAACAGGCACACATTTAAAATTAACTCAAGAAAGGAAAAATGTAATGGAAGGGTTTGGGTTGTCTTGTGGAACCTGAGGGCAGAAAGTCTAGCTAGGCCTCATTCATTCATTCAGTATTCACTGTCTTCTCTAATTGGTACTGGAGATAAAATGGTCAACTTGGCAGATATAGTCTTCATCTACACTAGACTATGAACTCTAAAAGGGTAGGAAATCTGGCTGTGTGTTAGTAAATCAAGTACTGATTGGGGGCTACAATGGTGAACAAGTAGCTTTCTGCTTTGGGGTGCTTTGTTGTCCTGAATGATCTCTCAGCAAAAGCCACCTCTTGGCTCTACAGGACCTTTCAACTCTAATATCAAAATGAATTAAAGTATCAGATAATTATGTAAAATCCCTTGGGAGAGGATAGGGTTGGCCCACCTTGAGTCCGATGCCTATTGTGACCCAATCAGCTACGGTCAGGAGGGTGGCATCATATGGTACTAATACAGTGGTTAGAGCCACTGGTCCAGCAGGGACTATGAGGAATCAACAATTCTCAGAGAGGAGTTTACACCACAAATTGTACACAGATTTGAATTCCATTGTAGTACTTTCCTGAATCTCCTATCATGCTTACTGTTTCGTCTTTCCTTCTTCTCTCCTAACTGTGGCATTTGTCCAAAGATCTCCCTTGACTCTTTTTTCTCAGTACTCTTCCTCTTGAAATTTCATAGCTTTGAGGATCACTAATATGTAGGTGAATCTGAAATCTTTATTTCCATATCTTATTCACTTCCTAATGCCCGCCTCACGAGTCTATTTGGATTATAGACCTCTCCACTTGGATGTCTCACAGGTAAATCATAGTCAGTTGTCCAGAATGGCACAGATCATCTGCCCAGATTCCTCCGTCTAATTTTTCTTGATGTCAGCTCTCTAGAACTAATCATGAAGTCTCAAAACCTGGAGATTATCTGTATGTCCACCCTCACAATTTCTTTTCTCATATACTATTAGTCATCAAGTCCTATCGATTTAGTCTCCACCTAATCTCTCACATTCATTTACTCTTCCTCGTTTTATTGTCCAAACTGCAGTTCAGTTATTACTTCTTACCTGAATTTGTTGGAATAATTGTCCAACTGTTTTCCAGCAGTCACTCCTCACTCCAAACCTTTCAACGTGACTTTCAATTTAGTCATCTTAAAGTACAGCAGTAATCTCATTGCTCCTCTGCAAAATAATTCCCTCTTAAAATTTATCAAATATAACTCAAAACTCTATGTATAGTATAGAATTAGTGCCCACTTTAAGAAAATCTAAAATACCAATCACACTTAAACAGAATAGAAGTTTATTTCTCTGAATGTAGTCAGTTCAGAACTGATATGGTGATCTGGGAGCAAGTTCCTTCCTAGTAGCTGCTCTGCTGCACATGGCTTACACTTAGGCCATCTCATGGTCCATCATGGCTGCTGAAGCTCCAGCTATCACAGTCATATTTCATGTAGCAGATAGAGGAAAGGCAGACAAAGGGTTTGTGCCCTTTTTCAGGAGACTTCCCAAAACTACTATCTGAATTTTACTTACATTTTACTAGCTGAAGCTTAGACATTTGGGCATACCTAACTGCAAGAAAGAATCTTTTAGTAGGAAGAGAATAACACTGATGTAGACAGTTATAAGTCTCTGCCATAGATCACCATTCAATGCCATTTGTGTTTGTCCTCAACCTAGCATTTCCATATTCATTTCCTATCTTGATTTTAAGCATTCAATCACTCTATGTTAGGTTAAAGTTCATCATTTTTTTTTCCCTTTGTTCCTATTTGTATTAGTTAGGGTAAATTTGAAGCAACTATAAAAGAGGCCTCTAATTCAGTGGCTTAAGTAGGATAGAAGAAGCGTATTTATCTGACGTATGAATGGGTCTAGGCTGATAGGACAGCTCCGCTTTCGGGGTCAGTAGGAAACTCAGGACCCTCATTATCTCATAGGGTATTGTGCTCTTCTGCCTAATCAAAGCTGATTCATCACTGTGTTTGTGTTCTAGTCCCCTGGAAGGAGAATAAATAGCATTCTAGGGAAAGTAGCAAGTCTTTAAGTTAGAGGTGACCTGAAATCTGCATATATTACATCTGCTCACACCCCAGTGGCTTGGCCATGTGGCTATATCCAGCTGCCAGAAAGACTGGGAAATATAGCTGGGTGATCATTTGCCTAAGAAGAAGCAGAGAAAGGATTTTGAAAGGACAACTGCTATTTTGTCACATTCCAGTTCCTGTCTAGCCTTCAAGGTACAGCTCAAGTGCCATTACTGCAAAGAAGCTTCTTCTGAATCTTTAACCCCAAACAGTAATGCTTATACCTAGCAGTTATCCAGCATTGACTATGTGCCAGAACTAGACTGTGTGTTCTGGTTTAATGCTTTTCAAAATTCTACAAGATTTTGACCTCATTTCCACAGATGGAAAATTATAGCTCACACAGATTAAATGATTAAGCAAATAGTGTAGGACTAGAAAGTGTTGGAATCATGATCTCTACTACTGAACTCCCACGGAATTTTATCTCCTTTTTTCAGTATGTCTCCTTGATGTTACATCATTAGTGATGTGTCTCACTTCCCTCCTAGATTGGGAACTTCCTGAGGCCAAGCCTGGTTCCTCTTCTAACCCTCACTGTATCTAGCAAAATATCTTATGTATAGGAGGTTTTCCTTAAATACTTACTGAACAAATGAATTGTCAGCTAAAAGAAACTTCTGAATTCACAGATAATCTAAGTAAAGGGTCAGTTTGGATTGGGTATCCATACAATCAGGAGACTTCAGAATATTTTCTTTACATGTAAAGTTAGAATGATGCTCTTTATTTACCACCTGTTCCACAGGACTGCACTTACACACTGACAGTAGATCACATTTTTCTTTGTAAGATCCTTTGATATTTTGAAGAAATTGGAATGTGTGAAGCTAAAGTATATTTTCTTTTCAAATGTCTGTATTTACTCTTTAAAGTGTCCTTGTGCTTCTTATTAAATATTTTATGTATCATTAAATGTGTTAATTTGTATAGTAATCTCAATTTACTTGTGATGGACTAGAAATGGTTAAAATAGCTATATCTACTTCCCATTAAATATTTATTGACATGAGCTACAGGAGACCAATTAAGAGACTCAATATCTATACAGAAAGCTAAAAAGCACTAGATTTCCATATTTTCAATGATTCAGCACAGGCCGTGATCCATGTTGAAAAATAATTGACAAAACTAAAATTAATTATAAAACATATTCTAAGCATAGAAATTGAGTTAGATATTATTTTTATCGTGAGGCTTTATTTTGCTTTAGAAATAAAATGATGTAAATGCATTTTCCTCAAAGCCTATGAAAAAGCTAAGATAAAATACCTAATTTGAGAAAATATATTTTAAAATTTGTATTTGAAATCCTGGATATTGTGTGTGTATGTATATGTTTGGGGGTGTCTGTGGTTGGTAGAGGGAAAAATCTGCTTAAACTGCATTGACTACTATTTTATTAAGAGGAATGCGTTTGACATTCTTATACGGTAAAACATTCTGAGGCATCTTCTAAAAAGAGCTAACTGCAAAGACTGGGTCAGACAGTTTATTTCAAATATTGGCTCTGTTCTCTTTTAAATCAATGACCTTGAGTTTGATACTTAACCACTCTGATCCTCCTTTTCCTTTTTGTAAAACAGAGAAAGTACATTTTAGTATTTATAAGGCAATCACCAGGTGTTCACTAAGCAAATTGTGTATACAGCAGTAAGGAAAAACTTAAGAAAATCAGCTTAAAGCAAGGAATCTAAGACAGATACACTAATACTAAGTTATGGAGAAGATTTTTGTAGGCTTTAGAGTCAGATCTGAGATGAGTTCTTGGCCCTTTGTAATTGTGTGACCTAGGGAGTTTCTTCATCTCCATTAGTACCATCCTCTGCCTCCCTCCACCAAGTCATCATCATCTAGTTCCTGCCATTCTGCAACAGCCTCCTGGCCAGTGTCCCCCTTCTGCTCTCTGAAAAACAGCCTCAGTGATCTCTTAAGAATGCGAGTGGAATTTTGTTATGCTCTAATTTAAACTCTGTAGTGTCTTCCCATTACATCTAGAGTGAAAATCAAACTCTACCCCGTGGTCCAAACTCCTGGAGATCTAGTCCCTGGCTGTCTTCCTGACCTATCATCAGCCTCTCCTTTGTCTCTGACTCTTGCCTTGTTGGTCTCCTTCTCATCTCAGCTCAAATGTCTCTCCCTCAGCATCTTCCCTGATCGTCTAACATAAAGGATCCCCTTCCCTGCTACTCTGTTCTACACCACTCTGGTTATATCTTCACGTCACTTACCGTTCACAGGAATCATCTTGTTCATTTATTTGTTTTCTTGTTTATTGTATATCTGTTCTCCCCCAACAGAGTATACCATCTGTGAGGCAAGTGACTGCGCATCAGTTTTTGATTGACTTTTGTTTTGTGTCTTCTTGCCTAGAAGAGTGCTTGACTCACAGCAGGTGCTCAATTAATACAGAATGAAGTAACAAATGACTTTATTTCAAAGTGATTTTTGTTCACTTTCCATTCCTTATCTGTCAACACTTCTTTTTTTAAAGTACACTTTATTGTTTAGAACAGTTTTAGATATAATACTGTTTAGAACAGCTTTAGATGATAGTTTTGAACAGTTTTAGGTATTGTTATTGTTTGAATAGCTTTAGATATATAAGAAGATAGTACAGAGAGTTCCCATATACCCCGCATTCAGTTTCTCCTATTATTAACATCTTACATTAGTATGGTACATTTGTCACAATATTGAACCATAAAGATACATTATTACTAACTAAAGTTCATCCATTATTCAGATTTTCCTAGTTTTTCCCTGATGCCTTTTTTCTGTTCCAGGATCCTATATAGGATACAACATTAAGTTTTGTTGTCATGTCTCCTTCAACTCTTCTTGGCTGTGACAGTTCCTCAGACTTTCCTTATTTATGACAACCTTGACAGTTTTGAGGAGTACTGGTCAGGCATTTTGTAGAATGTTTCTCTATTAGAATTTTTCTGATGTTTTCCTCATGATCCATAACTAGGGTTATGGATTTTTTTTGTGTATGAGAAAGACCTCAGAGGTTAAGTACCATTCTCATCACATTATATCAAGGGTACATACAATCAGCACAATTTATCATTGTGGATGTTGACTTTGATCACCTGGCTGAGGCAGTTTGTCAGGTTTCTCCACTGTAAAGTTACTCTTCTTCCCCGCCTTTCCATACTCTTGGATGGAAGTCACTATGAGCAGCCTATCTGAAGTAAAAAAACAAGTTAGAATCATATTTCTCAACATTTTCAACAGTAAATGGCAAATAGATTATAAATATAAAAAATTATTATAAGAAAATATAGGTGTCTATTTGTATATGATTTGGGTCAGGGACATCATCTAAACAAGAAACCCAGAAATAATGAAGGAAAATGGAATCATATATAAAGGCAGTCATGTGTTGCTTGACCATGGGGACATTCTGAGAAATGTGTCGAGTTATTTCATTGTTGTCTGAACATCATAGAATGTACTGAGGATTATTTTTAAGAAACAAAAGACTCAGAAAGTTTTTCTTGTTACCTCCTCCTTAACTGCATAGAAGAATTCAGATTAAAAAAGCCTCTCAGAAGTGAGCTATCACCTTAGCATAACATGAACTAGTTGGTAGAACAGGGAGGAACCTAGAAAAACCCATTTGAAGGGCTCCCCTCTGTGTTCTGTTTCTATGTGGCCAAAGAAACACTTGTTTTCTAAACTTTTGCTCCTTTTCACCTGCCTCTGAATCGCCTTCCTTCCCTTTGAAGTCCCTAACTCTCCCCACGCCCAACATCTTCTTTCATCTTTTGCTCAGAATGGTATTAAAGGTGAAGGCTTTGGTCATTTTAGCAATTTACTCAGTTTTCCTGGCTTTCTCCTATGTATATGTGTTATTAAACTTTTGTTTTCTTTTCTCCTGTTAATCTATCTTATGTCAATTTACCAGGAAGGGTAGAGGAAAATTTCTTCCTCCCTTCCAGTAGTGAATAGATGGTATAGTCTACTACATACCCAGGCTATATGGTACTAATCTTACAGTACTGCCCTCGTATACGTGGTCTCTCATTGACCGAAACGTCATTATTCGGTGTGTGACTGTATGAAATTTTAATATATGGCCAAAGTTAGCATAACAATGAAAAAACCCAAATATTATACTGACATAAAAGTACCTGCAAAATTTTAATATGATAATCATGCCAGTTATCATTGAGTATTTAGCATGTGCCCGTTATTCTTCTAAGTACAACACATATATTATTTCACTTAACTTTCAAAACAACCCACAAAAGATGTATATTTATTTTTCCGTTTTGCAGACAGAGACATTAAGGCACAGATAGGTTAAATAAACCACTTAAGGTGACAGATCTAGTAAGGGACAGAGTGAGATTCAAACCCCAGGCAGTCTGGCCTGTGCACTTAACCTCCTGGGACTGTGCCCTTGACCACTATACAATATTGCCTCGAGTTGATAGAAAAAAGACAAAAATCCTAATAAAGAAAAAAAATGAACAAAATATATAAACATGCACGTCACAGAACAGAAAATGTAAGAATGAATGTAAAGTCATTCTTACAGGAAAAGATGCTCAATAATACTAATAGGGAAATACAAACTTTAAACCGCAGGGAAATGCTATTTTCATCAATTAAATTGGCAATAATTAAAACAACTGATATCATCTTGTTCTGGTGAGGATGTGGAAAATGGGAATTTTCATGCTTTACTACTATGAATATGAATGACTAGAATGTTAAATTTTTGTGTGTGTATGTGAGGAAGATATTAGCCTTGAACTAACATCTATGCCAATCTTTCTCCATTTTTGTATGTGGGATGCCGCCACAGCGTGACTTGATGAGTGGTGTGAAGGTCTGCGCCTGGGATCCAAACCCATTAACCCTGGGCTGCCAAAGCAGAGTGTGTGAACTTAACCACTACGCCACCAGGCTGGCCCCTAAAATATTTTTAAATAATGTGTTATAATTAAAAGTACATATACTCTTAGATCTTGCCATTAATGTTTAAAAGCTTTTTTTGTAAAATGTTAACACACAGATGGAAGAGTATATAAAAATAAATATAAAGCTTAAAAATTATTATAGAGCAAACACTTGTGTACGCACCAGGTGAAGAAGTAAATCATTTTCAGAAGTCTCTTTTGTAACTCCTTCCAAAAAGATCCCCTTCTTTCCCTGATAACATTCTGCACTCGCCTACCTTTCCTTTGGCTTTCTTTACAGTTTTATGCTTTATATCAATGGAATATTATAGCGTGTATTCTTGTGTGTCTGGAGTAATAGTATGTTTGTGAGATCATCCATGTTGCCCGTATAGCTGCAGCTTGTTTATTTTTATTTCCTTAACACTGAATACCCACTCTTGGGTCTTCTTAGGCTCAACGAGACAGACTCATATGATTATGATAGGCTGCACTCACCATTGACGACATCATTTAGCAGGATACAGCACAGGAAACTCAACACGCCAGCAGAGTGGCAATTGTTTACCTCCTGAGAGAGTTCTTATAGCAGCCCACACAACATAAGATAGTGTGTGAAGACTAGGAGCTAGTCTTCTTTAGCCCGTCCAAATGATTGATCATGTGAGGACATAAGACTCAGAGAGCTCGTGCAGTAGATACACAGGCTGTCCCAAAGTGAAACCACTGACTTTTTTAAAAACAGATTTATGGGTTCCTTCAAAGAACGTACACTCTGGGAAGCCCAAAGGCTCTCTTCATCAGGTATTTATAGTTCATTCATAGCCCGCCTAGTCCAGATGTAGTGTACCAATCAGGTCATTTTTACTAAGTAATGGCTCCAATAACACAGATGACATCCACTTTTGCTAGGTTTTCAGGGGAATAGAACTAACCCAAGTTTAAATTTGTCCGTTGGAAAGGAGAGAATGTTTTGTTCAACCTTTATTCACAGACATAGCCCACTTTTTGGTCCATGAGATGGAGAATTGGTTTGATTCCAGATGTTAGCTCTTATGAAAAGTGTTGATTTGAGCATTCTGTACATGTCCCCTGGTGTACAGGTGCTCACATCTCTATTGGGTATATATTAAGCACTGGGATTGCTAAGTCAGTGGGTATGTCTCTCTTCAGTCTTGGCAGGTAACACTCAGTTGATTACCAAGGTGGTTGTACCAATTTACACTACTACAAGAAGCATGAGAGAATTCTGGTAACTCCACATCCTCTTTTAAATGTTAGTCATTCTGGTGGGTGTGGAGTAGCATCTCATTGTGGTTTTAATTTAGATTTCCCTATTTATGATGTTAATAATAATTTCACATATTTATTGCCCAACTGCATTTCTTCTTTTGTGAATTACCTGTTTAAACCTCTTCTCCATGTTTCTATTGTTTGGGAGTTCCTTATGTATTCTAGATATGAACACTTTGTCAGTTATATGTGTTGAAAATATGTCCTACCACTCAAAGTTTTGCTTTTAATTCTCTTATGATGTCTTTATATAAATATATTTATAAGCAGAGGTGGTAATCAAAATATTTAACTATCGATATAGTGTGGAGATTGATAAATTGGAATAGTGTGCACTTGTTTACTGTTGGCCCCATGTACAAGAAGTGCAAGAACTTTTTTTTAAATTACAGCATCAGTTTGTGTGGCAAAAATTATACATGAAGTAATGAAATGCCAATACAAGAAGTAATGGGAAATATCAGTCAATAAAAGAATTGATACATTTGTACATCCATGTTACTGCATATTAGTATCAATTGAACTTGAGGAATATCTGATAAATTTAATGAAGAAAGCATGCTGCAGTGTTGTATATGTGGTTCCATTTATTAAAATAGTGTGTATAGGTTGGTCAATGTTTGTGAGCATTGAGAAAGATATGCAAGGACTCACACTAAACCATTAGTGTTGGCTATTTCTGATGGGTAGAATTGGAGGCAGTAGTGTTGGGAGGCAATCTCTTAACTTTTTCTTCACGCATCTCTGTATGTTTTGTTTGTTATAAACAGCACTGTTATGTTAATATTTTTAAAAACCTAATTTCTAATGAAATTTATAAAACATGAAATGGATAAAGGGGGTACTTTCTTATAATTCCCTTAGCACTTGGTACAAATGGGAAGATTAAAGCTATTTTGTACTCTTCATGCAGAGTAGGTCCATGTAGATCAAAGATACGTCATCCTAGGTGACTATTGAGAAAGAATTTTCAACCAACCTTCACCCTATCTATCTAATCAGATATCTCCAAGAGCAAGAGTACAATGAGAACAGGATATCAAGAATGAAGTCAATCATTTCAAAATGCCCAATTCTAGCAGACTTTCTGAGTTGTAACACCTCAACTCTTCCTCTATTTTATTATAAGCTCCATGAGGGCGGGGTTGTTTGTTTATTTTACCATTGTATCCCCAGTTTTAAGCTTAGTGTCTGATATATGGGAGATAGTCAATAAAAGCTTACTGAATAAATGCCCATTTTAGGATGGCAGTTTAAGAGTTGGCTATTTCATTAATCATTGTTCACTGGGATGTCTATGTTTGGTTCTAGTTTTCAGGGCACCATGACATTACCTCTGCTTATCCTGTGATCATGTGGTACTGTCATTACATTTGCATACATCTGTCTCCCCAGTAGGACTCTGAGTTACTCAGGGGAAAAATCTGATTTTTATTCTTTTTTTCCCCCGTATCCCACAGAACAACTAATTTAGTACATTATGAATATAGTAAGTTGTTAAAAATGTGTTTTATTCTTGCAGATCACTCTTTCTAATGGCATGACTCCAACAATTATTTGACACACAAATAAACAACTCATTAATTCTACTACCTATTCACTATTCCTCTGAGGTCTCTTTTGATCCCACATGCGTCATAAATTCTGTGGTACATCATTATAATCACTCTACTCATTGTCTTGCATACACCTTCAACTTATTTTTCTTGTTTCTCTTTGAAATACTTGTCTACTCTCTCTACACTTTCCCCATGGGATCTTTTCAGTTCACAAGACTTTAAATACCATATATGTAGTAATCAATCAAAAATTGATGTATCTAGCCTGAAATTTTCTCCTGAAATTCAAACTCATATATCCAACTGCCTACTCTATGTCTCCACTTGGATGACCATGGTCATCTCAAACTTAACATGTCCAATACTGAACTTATTCTCTAACCTTACCCTAAATCTGCTCCTGTGGCAGTCTTTCCCATGTCAGTAAATAGCAATTCCATCCTTCTAGTTACTCAGTTCAATCATGACTCCTTTTTTTCTCTCATGCCTAATTTCTAAATCATTGGGAAGTCTGGTTGGAGCTAATGTCAAAATATATCCATTAGCCAAACTGTTCTCTTTACTTACATTACTATAATCCTGATCCAAGTCGCCATTACTCTCACCTAAGCATACATGTGCTCCCTCTCTTGCAACATCCCATCTCCCCACACTCCAGCTCTCAATGCAACATCCAAATGATTCTGTTAAAACGTAAATTGAATCATGCCACTCTTCTTATCAAAGCCCTGCAATAGCCTCCCATCTCATCCAGAGTTAATCTGGCGACTTGTCACCTCTCTGACCTTACAACATACATCTTTCCTCCCCTGCTCACTTTACTCCAGCCACAGTTGGACTGATTCTACTTGCATGGAGGGAGTAAAGGCTTAGCTTAAATTGAACCAACACTGATTTATGTGAGGAGATAAATCAGTCTTCAACATAACTGAAGCTGTGCTGGATTTTACCTGTGAAGAAGGCCTACACCAACAAGACTTCTGGCAACCATTTTAGAAACTTTTTCAGAGGCTACGAAATTCTTTGACATCGTAAGAATTATGTTTCTCAATCCAAGGATATGATAAGATCAATCTAGGAGGCCTGTACATATATTTTTTATTTTACTGATTGTGTGTGTGTGTGTGTGAGAAACATTCTTATTAAGGTAAAGTACTTGTTTAGGAAATAGTTACACTTAACCACTGGAAGTTGATTAATTAAAAGTTGGAACTGATAGCTATAATTATTGATTTTTTTTGTTTGTTTAGGCCATTATTTTCAGTCACAAAAGAATTCATCAGGAGATTCAACCAAACAAAAAATCCAAAAGAGAAGGAAGAAATTTTGGAACAAGCTAGAAAAAACATTCTCAGATGTAAGGTAATGGCACACTATTTGATTACTTAGTATGTGGACTTTCTCTTCTAGTTGGTGGGTGATTATATGTTCTAAGATATTGAAATAAAAAATAAGAATACAGCTTTCTTTAATTATAAGAAGGCATAGTTAAAAATATTAATGCAAATTAAAGTTAAAGCTTATAACCAAATAATTCAGTGTCAAATGGCTTTTTGGATGAAGAATCTCCGTAAATCATTAGAAAATATATCTGTCAACACTAGCCTGAGAGCCCGCAGCAAAATCAAAGGTTGACAAATAAATTTTTGATTATGAAAATTCTACTTTTTCCTTAAAAGTTTACTAGGATATGATGTGTCCCAAAGAGGAAAAAAAATTTCCTAAATCTTTATTATACATGTACAAAGTACTCTGTTCTTTAACAAACTATTCACTTAACTTGTAAAAACAAGTTCTTTAAGAGTATACCATTAATTCCCAAATTTTTAAAGATATATCAAAGCACAACAGGAAGTGAAATAAGTCCTTGTTTTGCCTTTCCTACATTAGACCCCATTTAAGTTTGGCAGAGAAATAATATACATATAATTTTGCTTTAATACCGAATAATTCATGAAATAAAAGTTGCACAAAACCAGGGCATAAATTAAGCCATCTTTTTTGTTGTGGTCGTTGTTACTTCCCAGTATTTTGTTTCATGATTGCCCATATATTTAAAAATTTGAAAAAAAAATGATAAAATTTGATTAGAAAAATGAATATACTCTTGATAAGTGTACCAGAAAGTGTACTTTTGAAAGGTACCAGAAATTAGATTCATCAATGAGCTTCTCTCCGATTGGCCAACTTCTCCCTTGGGCAGCCCCAGGAGTGGTCACATAAAGAGAAGGGGGGCAATCTTGATACCTCTGTCTGCTTTATCTTTAGTCCATCCACAGTGAAGGAGCCAGAGTTTTCCAGCAAATTGGCATCAAATTAATTTCTGTTGAATCACATTTCTTTAATATACTTTTCCTTCTAATATCAGAGATGCATTCTCTTGGAAATGGGATAGAAGTAATCCCTAGAAAGTAAAGAGTGAGAATTATTTTCAGCAAATAACTAATGATATTACTCAGACTATTGACAAACATTCTCTACATTTTAACTAATACAGTTTACGTAAAATGTCAAAAAATAAAAATAATAAAAGCAAAACTATAAAGTGTTCTACAACTCTGGCCACAGAGCATCAGCCTCATAGAATGACTTCCAGAATGTAACTAAGGGATAATCTAAATTAATTAATTAATTGATTTTTTAAAAGCTGCATATTTTGGTTTGTCTCTTTCATGCTTCCCCATAACAGAGAAAATTGGGTCTCAGAACCTTAGGCGCTGGGAGGCAAGTTCATCTTCCTACAGCATGGACTGAAGTGGTATATCTGGCTCAGTGCAAAGGAGAAATCCAAGATGGTATGTGCTCTAACTAAGGTCTTCTTAGTTACCTTATGTGTTTTCTAGATTAGCAGTGAAGGCAGAATTTGAGACCTTTAAATATGTAGAAATTGTGCCGGAGCCAAGGAAATATTGCCTTTCTCTATTGAAATACCTGATAATGTTTCATTATGAAAGTCCCTTTTGTAATTTTGAATTTATGAATTTGACTGCTCGACTTTTTAATTACAAAATTGTTTTAAAAACTTTTGCTCAGCATCATCTTTATTGCTTTTCTCTAAAATTAGGAACAAATTAAAAAGTAATATAAAATGTCGTTTAGTGATTTTCAATTACAATAGGCACTATACTTTAGAGAAACTTGTTTCTGCATTTTATAATTCTTACTCATGAAACATTAACCAAATGGCCATTTGTTTTTCACTTATTTTAAACAGCCGTTTTACTCATTACCTTTCTTTGATCACTTCTCATTTATGTGTCTTCTATCAAACCACCACCCTCAACCAATCTAAAAAAGAAATTAAAAAGCATTATTTTTAAGGAGGTAAAATTCCTTCTCTCGTTGTCCTAAGTTATATGTGTGTACCTTTTAAAATGAGTTTTAGAATGTTAACCATATGAGGTCACAAAGCATTTCCCCATGTAAATTGGGTTTTGTAGTGCTATCTGGGAGTTTTCAAGCAATAGGAAGAGTAAGAAGGATTTTGCATTTAACTTGCCTTTATGGCACTTCATCGCAGTGCCGTCCATGGCCTGACCTCTATTAAATGTTTAAATGATATTGAAATAAACACTTTTGCCTTGCCAGCAACCAACAGCTACCTGCTCTTTGTCACTTAAACCTCAGTTTAACGGCCGTGAAGACTGCAGAGTCGCGTGATTCAGAACGGTCCTGGCCCTTCCCAGCCTCCGGGGCTGAAACATGGTTGATCTAAGTTAATCATGGCGGTTCCCCTTTGCTTGTCAGTGATTAGATTAGGGGTGCTCACATGGCCTGGTTTCCACCAAGAGAGGTAAAGACACATCTGTTTGGAGTACTTTTTGTTGAATTGCTTTTCCATAAGACATGCCTGGGAAGAAAGCACCCCTCAGAAGTCATGCAGTGTCACTTCTGCCATGTTCTGTTGTTTGAAGCAGTCACAAGGCCTGCTCAGGTTCAAGGGCAAGGGAGCATAGACTTCACCTCTTGTTGGGAAGGGTGTCAAAGAACTTGTAACTGTTTTGAAACCTGCCTGGTCTTGGCGACTGAGCAAATAGTTAATTGCAAGACTTAATTGTAGCATGTAGAAAAATAGCATGATTTATAAATTATGGAGTTTCTACTTTTTAATATTTCAGAAGCTTTAGATATGCTTTATGCTTCCCTGGACCATGCTTCTTTTGATTATGATCATCTGCCTGCCTTATTTTTTGTTGCGGAATCAGTTTTATATAGACTCTGTTGTGATGCATTCCTAAGGACGTACTTATATTCACTTGAAATAAAGCTGGCAAAGGTATGTTTTAAAATATTTTTATGTTTTAATTGCTACATGTTCTATGTGTATCCACATGACATCTGTTTTAGGATCTAAACAGGCCATTTGGTTTTATTATGAAATATTCTCTTGTTGGGTGGTTTATTCTAGTCTTCTCTAAATGTGGAGAATACATTATTGCTTGATATCCAAATGGAGATAGTTTGAGAAAATATAGCTTCACCAACTATGTAAGAAAATAAGATTTAATTAAAAATCAAGTTTATACTTATGTCTGAGTATGTATAGTTTTTCTCCTTTCTATTTCAAGGATTTTAAAATTTTCTAATTTAAGGATTTTTAAGCTTTTCCTCTTAAAAATGGCAATGTGTAACTCTAAATAGTTGCTCAATTTGGGCTGGCCCTGTGGTGCAGCGGTTAAGTTTGCAAGTTCCGCTTCGGTGGCCCAGGGTTCACCGGTTCGGATCCTGGATGCGGACATGGCACCGCTTGGCAAGCCATGCTGTGGTAGGTGTCCCACATATAAAGTGGAAGAAGATGGGCACAGATGTTGGTTCAGGGCCAGTCTTCCTCAAAAAATGAAAAAAAGAGTTGCTCAATTTGAGAAGACAAGTTGTTCTCTCAGTATTCTGTATCGTTTTAGAGCCATAGGATGGGAAACTATCTTCATGTATCTCATGTTTTATAAGGTCCTGGAAGTCATATGGTTCCCCTCCCTGTGATGATCATGGTTGCCTGCTGCAAAATTTGTTATTATTCAAAGAAATTTAGCTTACATAGTGGTTGTATTGCAAAGAAAGAAAAGAAATGCTAGAAGAAGTATTTCTTTGAGAATATATATGTATGCACACACACACATATATATACAATTGAAATTAAGTATGGTATTATTTTCAAAATAACAGTTGAAATTAAGTATGGTATTTGCAAAAATGTATTTTTTCTTATTCAGTTTTGGTTATGAACTGTTTGAAACCAAGCATGAAAATATTCATGAGTGTCAGTCAGGGCATTTTTGGAAGATACCATATTTCAGTCCTTAAAAGTCAAGCCTACTGGACAGCCACATGCAAAAGAATGAAAGTAGACCATTACCTTACACCATGCACAAAAATCAACTCAAAATGGGTTAAAGACTTGAACGTAAGACCCAAAACCGTAAAACTTCTAGAAGAAAACATAGCCAGTACTCTCCTTGACATCGGTCTTAGCAGCATATTTTCAAGTACCATGTCAGATCGGGCAAGGGAAACAAAAGAAAAAATGAACAAATGGGACTACATCAAACGAAAAAGCTTCTGCACAGCGAAGGAAACCATCAACAAAACGAAAAGACAACCTAACGATTGGGAGAAGATATTTGCAAACCATATATCAGATAAGGGGTTAATATCCAAAATATACAAAGAACTCATACATCTCAACAACAAAAAAACCAACAACCCAATTAAAAAATGGGCAAAAGATCTGAAGAGAGATTTCTCCAAATAAGATATACGGATGGCCAACAGGCATATGAAAAGATGCTCAATATCATTAGCTATCAGGAAAATACAAATCAAAACTACAATGAGGTATCACCTCACTCCAGTCAGAAATGCTATAATTAACAAGACAGGAAACAACAAATGTTGGAGAGGATGTGGAGAGAAGGGAACCCTTGTACACTGCTGGTGGGAGTGCAAACTGGTGCAGCCACTATGGAAAGCAATATGGAGTTTTCTCAGAAAATTAAGAATAGATCTACCATATGATCCAGCTATCCCATTGCAGGGTATTTATCCAAAGAACTTGAAAACACAAAGGCATAAAGATACTTGCGCTTCTATGTTCATTGCAGCATTATACACAATAGCCAAGACTTGGAAGTAACCTAGGTGCCAGTCAACGGATGAATGGATAAAGAAGATGTGGTATTTATACACAATGGAATGCTACTCAGCCATAAGAAATGATGAAATCCGGCCATTTGTGACAACATGGATGGACCTTGAGGCTATTATGCTGAGTGAAATAAGTCAGAGGGAGAAAGTCAAATACCGTATGATCTCACTCATAAGTAGAAGATGAAAACAACGACAAACAAACACATAGCAATGGAGATGGGATTGGTGGTTACCATAGGGGAAGTGGGGAGGGCAAAAGGGGTGATTAGGCTCACATGTGAGGGGACGGACTATAATTAATTTTGGGATGGTGAACATGATGTAATCTACACAGAATTCGAAATATTTTACTATGTACATCCGAAAGCTATATAATGTTATAATCCAATACTACTGCAATTAAAAAATAAACAAATAAATAAATAAATAAAAAGGGGGAAAAAAAAGTCAAGCCCAGCTCCTCTCTGACATGTTTGAGGATAAAAGACTTGTGGAGATGAGGCAAGATACAGACAGCACATAATAGAAACTGAACATGCAAAGAACTGAGGCTTTGTACGGAAGAAGGACTGGAGGAAAAGAGATAAGGTGTTTCCAATGGCTGTGTTTGGGTGGTAAGATTATGATGACTGTTGTTTCTTTCTTTTTTCTGTATTTCCCAAACTGTCCATTATGGATATACATAAAGGATAAGATATCTACATATCTTTTAAAATCTCTGTAATCATAGATATCTAGCTATATATTTTCTATAATGAAAAAAGAATGGAATGGGAAAACATAGAGCACGTCTGGCTTTTCTCCTCTTTCCTTCTCATCCCCTTTAGGGACCTTTTCCCATTTCTTGCCTTTTATATTTCTGCCAGCAATAAAAATGACTATCAAGTAAGGTTTTAGCCATTGAACACATTGCTTATAATTTATATACACCATGTCATTTAAGTTTTAAAAGATTCCTATATCTTCTCATCTGAAAGTTTAGACAATTTTCACAGGTTCATATAACAATTGCAAACACTTAGTACTAACTATGTGCCTTGCACAATGATCAGTGCTTTAGATGTATTAGACATTAACTTATTTAATCCTCACAACAATCCTAAAAGGTAGACACTATTAGTATCCACCATTTTATGACTGTGGCACAGGGAGTTTAAATGAATTACCCAAGGTCTGAGCAGAGAAGGTTTTGAAACCTAGAGTCCAGTGGACTCTCACTCATGATGCTACACATTTACATTGACTCTCAGATTTACTAATTTTAAAGATTACTCTTTATTGTTCTAGATAGTGGAAATTAGCTAGTGGCAATAAGCATGGTCTATAAGTACCTTTGATTGCAAGCAAGAAGCCATTTCAATTATCCTCCTTGCCTTTGAAGAATTTCCATTATATACCTGACAGTCAGTTGGCAAACTCCCTCTTGATCTTTTTGACAGAATGCTATGTTGACGGGTATTGCCACGGAGACATCATCCACCTTCCTATGCACCATTTTGTTCATCTTTAATAAAGTAGTATACAGCTCAGAGTTGGGAAGAGCCAGAAATATCTGATTCCCTAATATTATTTACTTTCAGATTTTGCGTTCATTCTTTCCTTGTTATTTACCTCTGAGTGTAAAATCTTCTTAACATTGAAATCTACTTACTGAAGCGTAGAGAATATCATACAAGCAGCAATAGTTTAATATATTTTATATAGAAATATAAGCAGTGCTCTTCAAGGTTCTGTAGAAGAAGATGGAACATATAACCAACTATTAAAATATAGCACTTAAAAAAATTCTGGAAATAGTAGTGATGGTTGCACAACATTGTGAATGTACTTAATGCCACTTGAGTGTACACGTAAAAATAATTAAAATGATAACTTTTATGTTATGTATATTTTGCCATAATATAAAAATTATGCTCTAAAAAATATATAACACATAATAAATGTTATTCAGCATTTCTATTTCTCAGTTAGGTAACAGAATCAGAGAAATGAAGAAAAGAAGAGAGAGAAAGAGAAGGAAAGAAGGAAAGTAAAGAATAAAGGAAGGAAAGATGGGAGAGCAGAGAAAGAGAGATTGCCAAGTGGAGTTTCAGTCTAGGAGGGCAGCCCTCAGTTGTCAAGCTCCGGAGAGAATATGTTCACAAAGGAGGCATGAGAAAAGAAAGTCCCAGAGTTCCCTAGAGATATAGAAAAGTAGATTTTTCAGTAAAAATCTAGCCTTTCGGAATATTATAAGTGAAAGCTTTTAAAACCATTTTTCCTTGCTTAGTTTTAACTAGGGATAGCTTCTGGGTCAGGTGAAACTCATGACCAAGTTGGGGGACGATAGAGCAATTAGTCAAACTGATATGCTTCTCATGGATTTGTCTATTTTGTCCCACATTAAATTTTTGAACATTCAGTAATATTTCTCTCAATATCCATCTCTGCTCCCTTACAAAATCCTACACTGTTCCCTTCTGACTGTTTTTTCATTCATTTTCTGTAACAATGGGTATTTCTAACTTTAATATTCTCACTTGAAATATTGCAATATTCTTTTAAATGGTCTGTCAGTCTCCATTTCCTTCTCATCTAATTTCAATCTCTTAGATAAGCATAGTACTATATCTAACTGGTGTGTATGAAGAGATAGACCTTTGGGCATGCCTTATAAACATTTTATTTTTATTTACTTTTTAAGTCTATAAATGGTGCATGTTTATAATTTATGGATACATTTACGAATATTGATGGTGCGTTCTCAGAATTATTTTACTGGTAGAAGTTTGTGATAAAAATATTTGGAAATCATTGCTATAATAGAAAGGTCATGACTTTTGGTGCAATACACACAGTCTCAGTTGCAAAGTCCAGTAATGTCACTTATTTGCTTAATAGCTTGGGTGAATCACTTAGACTTGGTAGAATCATGATTTTAGTTGTAATATTTTTTTTACGTGTAGATCTAATAATACCTTGCATTGTTAAGAAGATTTGGGTATACATGTGTCTTGATAGTGATATAGCGGTAGTTATTATTTATTTGGTTCTTCTTCATAATCTTATGATTTAGCAAGTTAGGCACTTGTGTTCCGTTTATTTCTATAGTTTGTGGGATTTTTCCTCATTTTTTGTGAAATCTTGTATATCTTATATTTTTTCATATTTTCCATTTTCTGTAGTCTATGTAAAACAAACTATTTTAGCTATACATGTATTTTAAACTTTACAGAAGTAAGATATTACAGGGTTCACTTAATAATGACATTGTGTGGTTGTGTTTTTTTTTTCATGAGGGAATGGGGATCTTAGTACAGCATACTATGCACAGGCAGAGTATTTCCCAAAACTATCTAAAGCCATGTTTTTCAAACTATTTTGACTGAGGCTCATAGGAAGAAATATCTTTTGCATTGAATTCCAGCACACACATAATACACACTCATTTATATACTGAAACAAGGAATTGCACAGTGTTTTATGATATTTTCTCTTTTCTTATAGTTTATTTAAAAATCCGCTCTCAGTTGATTTCACGACTCACTTAAGGGGCATGACTTGCAATTTGAAAAATACTGTTCTAAAGGACATAGAATAAATAGCATTCAGTATCGGTCATTATATGTAATGTAGAGATAACTTATGAAAGTTTTTTGGCTGAACCAGTATTTCAACCTTCATATAAACGTCTTAAAGTTATTTTGAAAGCACGTAATCTCAAATGAATTTGAAATTGTTTCATCAAAAGCAAATGTTGTAACAAAATGGTTTATTTTTCCTTTTGGTTCTTAAACATTTATCGATGCAACACAAAAATACTTTTTTCTTTCTCTTTTGACAGATTGGCTATTTGGTCTTTTTACGACTTTTTATATATTTCCTGCATGGTCACCTAGAAAGTTTTAAACAACATTTACTTAGACTTCAACCATATTTATACGGTAGACTATCTTTTATTTTCTTCACTTACAAATGTCTTACGTTATATTTTGAGGAGCTCAAACTATCACTATAAAGAACATAAGCTGTATTTTATTTTTCATGAAAGGTAATAAGTGCAGGATTCCTTCTGGGCCAGATTGCATGGATTTTACTTTTAACTTTCCTACTTAACTAAGCATATAACCTTGTCTGTGACTCAATTTCCTCATCTATAATAGTATCTGCCTCTCTGGATTTAAAGGAAGTTAAATTCATCTTTTGTTAAGGTAATGCTAGTGGCAGTGTCGCTGCTGGGCTGGAGGAAGGAGAGAGTGGATGCAGGGAGTCTGTCAGCTATGGCATTAGTATAGGCAAAAGGCATTGAATATATGAACTATTAAAGTGGCAATGGGATAGAGTAAAATGGTTTTGCAAAATGTTTAGGAGATTAAAGACGCTGGATCAGTTAGATCTAGGCTATATGTAAGGGAAAGTGAGGAGTTCAGGAGGAATCCTAAATTTTACATATTGGCTAATAGGGTCAAGGTAATGGTGCTCTAAACTGAGAGAATTTTGGAGAAACATTGCACATGTTGAATTTTAAGGTCAGTCAGGTATATATACCCAGTAAGCAGTTGGAAACATCGGTTTAGAACTAGGGAAATGAGTGAAGCCTGGGATTGACATATTTCATGGGTATTAACATGGATGATTATCAAATCATCGCTCAGATAACCTGGGGGTGGGGGGTGGTGGTAGGGAGAAATTAATTCTAAGCATAGAGTTGTGGGGAACATAAACATTTAAGAAATTATTGGAGTAACAGACTCCAGTAAAGGAGAATTAAAGGAGATAGGAAAGAGTGATGACATTCAAGAAAATACACATTATCAAGAGCTGTAGAAGTATGAAATAGTAGGAGGTCTGAAAGTGATGATGGATTTCTGCAATCAGAAAGTCATTGTTGATCTTCGGAGCATCCCCAAAGGACAAGGAGAAGTGGAAGCAAAATTCAGATTGGAGGTAAACAAAGAATGAAGGGAAAATTTAAGTATAACACAGAGATGGCAAACTATTTCAAAAAGCTTAGCTATAAAGAAAAGGAGAAATATGTCAATAGTTTGGATGGAAAAACAAGGTCAAAAGAAGAGAAGATTAGTATGTTGTAGGATAAGAGATGAAGAGATTCAAGATACCAGAAAGGGAATGATAATTGATTGAAAAGGTTATGGAGGAGGGAATAGAAGGTAATGGTGGGAGAGTTATGGAGACTAACCAACATGCAGCACTGCTGCAGGTTTTGAGAGGGTGTGAAACCAGGATGAGGCTACAGACTGGCAGAAGAAGAATTCACGTCTATCATTTCTCTTGTTTTGATTTCTTCATTACATTATAAATCCTCTTTTTAACTCCTCACAGTGTTCAGCATAGTGACTCATACATATTCAGATGATGGTAGCAAATAAATTGTGAAAAATTATTTGAACAAAGCCTTAAGTTCTCACATTAGCTTGTTATTGTGGATATATCCCAAGAAGACCAACATCTTTGTTTCATAAAAGGATAAAATCCCCAGATTTTGCCCTCTTATCAAATACTAAGTAGAGCCTTACATAGGCTAGCTATCTATCTTCAGCAACAGGCTGATTCTTATCTGAGGCCATCAGCAGCTGCTACTGAACCATATTGCCATCCAGTAGAAGAGTGGTTGTTACTAATTTTCCACTGTGTCGATGATGGAAACTCAAAAATATTCTAAAAGTTTATAAAAAGAACAGCACAAAGATGGTTCTTTTAAATATCACATAGTCTTATGGTGAATGACATAACTGCTGCTATACTTAAAATATATACTTTTAAAAATCAATAACAACGTCTTGAAAGGGAATAAAATTGGAGAATGTTGGATTAAAAGCAATGACATTGATTTGTTTGTAGGATTACAATTTCAAAGTATGCATTATGAACAGAGTATCTATTATAACTTGATTTATTTTCAGCTGGAAGTTTCCAAGCATTGTTTTGCAGTAACTATACTTAACTGGGCATTCAACCATTATGCAATTGCTGTTCTGAATTATATCTACTCTTATGTATGAATTATTTACCTTGCAGTTTTCTATTATACCACCAGGGGTCATACATAACATTATAAATCTTGACTAGATGGGCAAATGTACAGGAGTTTCAGCATCTCAGCACTGAATTTAATTATATTTTAATAACTAAAAGACAAATGAAACACAATGCAAGATATTAATGAAAAATTTTTCACAAATCATTTTTCTTACAATAGCACTTTCTTTCTCTGGAGAATTATATTGCAATTATCCAAACATCTTTTCAAATGTTCAGTTCATTCTGAAAACCATGGAAATTATATGTAAAAGAGGATTTATTTCTGAATCAGTTTTTGGCCCTGTGGAAAGCAAGAAAGAATATGATAACATAGATTCTGATATGGTGAGTATATCCTAGTACATGATGACTGAGATCTGATTAGATAGTTGTGCTTGCCAATTTAGTAACGTTGCTGAAGACAAGTTTAGTTGGGAGGAGGAGTGAAAGCAAAGACACTAAATTTGTGCAACCATATGCACATTCCCTGGACGTTAGTTAATAGGATTAGTAGTGGGGCGTCAATATGCACCACTACTGCTTTAAATAAAGTAATGCCATAATACCTTCTTCCTTATAGAGTCATCTCAGCTGTTTAATTGAAAATTGCAATATAATTTAGATTGACTTATAAATGAATATTTTAAGATATTACATTTTTATTAAAGAGAAAGTGTGTAAAGTTCAGGCTATTAATGAGAGCAAGTGTAATATTTTTATGCTTCCATAATTCTTATGTAGTAACATTTAATATGCTATTAAAATCAACTGAAAATCTTTTAAATGGTTCAAAATTGAAGAATTAAAGTAAGCCTTAGTACATGAAAAATCTCCTTTTAATTTCTAGCTCAGGGATTAATGATCAGCATTAGAGAAAACTATCCATCCCAATTATGTAATTCCTTGATATGTAATAAACTATTTATTATGCAAACATGACCACAGTGAGCCATATAACTGTTCATATACCTTACAGCTGATGTACTACAAAAGGCGAACTTCCGTCTCTGGAGTTCATAGTATCTTTATTTCCTTTTCCCACTTACATTTCAAAAGAAAGCGAGGAACACCTCGAAACCTTGACTCTTTTATTTATTTTTGTTACACATAATTGCTATTTTATAGTTTACAAATAGAACATTTGTTTTTGTAGTAATTTCTTAAGAAGGAAAAATATGTTCAACATAATGCAAGTTGAAACAACTAAGGACTTTTAAGGAAGGTTCTCTTTTCAAATAGTTTTATCTAAGAGTTGCCTCACAGTTTCTCCATGCTTCCCTTGGGCACTTTCTAAAACTAACTAAGATTTAAGCATATAAGGAAAAACATTTAATCACATCTATTTGTAATCTTTCTAGACTTTGGTGTTTTGTCTTTGGCTCATTACTTGATGAACCATTTATATAAAGAGTGACATATACTAAGTAATTTGAACCTTTTGGTATAACTACTAATGAACACAAATTGTTTCATACATAAAAGGGATCTTGTTTTTAAGTTTGAAAATATTTTAACAGTAAATATATAATCTAAGACATTGAGCAGCAGAAAGAGCACTGATCATAAAGAAGAAAGACCTGCTCACCAACTGACTGTGTGATCCAGGGGAGGTCCACTAAGCTCTCCAAATCCCCATTTGTTTCTCTTTAAAAAAGTTGTTGCAAAGATTGCAAAAAAGCATGTGCCTTATAAATGATTAAGTGCCATGCAAATGTAAATAATGATTATTGACAAATATATTTAGGAACTCACTTTAACTTAGACAGTTAAATATAGTAAATTTTCACCTAGGGATGTGATTATGCTGACTAAATAATTGTGGTTAACTCTGTAGTTAATTGTGCTTAACTTAATGTAGTGACTTGAGTGTTTTTCCTTTAAACAAATAAGATACCGTGGAATCTTGACAGCATGAGTGTTTGGTCGTGAGTCAGATGGCCTTCAATGTTGATTTTGCTTCTCTTTAAGAATCAGTCTGTTTTTGTCACCCTTGGTGCACACACACAGCTAGGAAATGGAAATTTACTACTGCACCCCGTGGCCTGAACTGGAAGGGGCAAAAATGTCAACATAGGAAAAGAACGTATCTGCTTAGAGTGGCACAAGTTAGTAAGTCTCAGTGCCCTTTTCACTTTTTAGAACAAAGGCCATAGTTTCAATCTTTTCTCAGATCTATTTTAGCTCTGTGTGTGTGATTCCGTGAGGGGATTATAATGGATTTCAGCGTATCAGATTTGTTGTCTTCCTTTTTCTCCTCCCATTACTCCATAGTATAAAGAATATCAAAGGTAGTATAGCCACAGTGCTGCTAAAATGGCTGATTCAGGCAGCGGATTCAGTTCTTCACGGCCTGTTTCAACGTTCCTCAGTTTCAGCCCACTGTCTCCAGGATAACCTAATCTAAGGCAGCCTCTCCAATTTAGATGAGGATTTACCCCTTCAATACCCTCTCTCACCTTCTGGAAGGAGAAGGGGGAAAAAAGAAAGAAAAATGGGAATATAAAAGATACATTTCTGGGTCAGCCCTGGTGGCCTAGTGGTTAAGTTCGACATGCTCCACTTCAGCAGCCCAGGTTTGGTTCCCAGGTGTAGACCTACACCACTCAACTGTCAGGGGCCATGCTCTGATGGCAACTCACATACAAAAAGAGGAAGATTGACAACAGATGTTAGCTCAGGGCAAATCTTCCTCAGCAAAAACAAAAATAAAACAAACAAAAAAGGTGCATTTGTATTCATCTGCTCTTCCTTCTTTATTATTAGTAGGCTATAATAGAGGATTTGTGGATTTATTGCTACAGTCCTTATCCTCCAGTTATGCTAAAAGGTCTGTAACAGCATATTTTGGCTACTGCAAAATAATTTATTTTTAATATAAGCACTGGAGTATAAGCATAATTATTTAACTTGTTTTCAAAGTGCTGCTATAAAATTGCTGAAAAAAAATTCTGTAGGATGTACACGTTAGGATACACACAATATGGGTGTTGGTTCTAGCTAAGAATGGGAAATTTCCTTTCCCTGCTGAGGGAGCTCATTTCTCTTTTTAACGTCATTTTAAGCTATCTAGACACAGGATTTCCATTGACTTTGACAAATGGTACAATTTAATTAGCTCTGTGGATTGCAGAGCCAGAACACTGCACTGAGTCTTCCACTCTCTCCTTTGCTGAATTTGCTAAGCACGGTTGTCATATGATAATAATAACGTAGTTCTTTGGAGAAGGTAGATTTAAACTCAACTAAAAATGAGACCCTTTACAAAATAGTCACATCGGTCCTAAAGTAGTTAGGACAGTAGTCTTCTGAAAACTAAGAACCACATGGAGTTTATATTCAAATATGATTAACAATCTCATCTTCTAACGATTTAAGTACTCGGTAGGTCAAAGGCATGATCTAACTTCGGAACATTTTGTGCTGTACTGTAATTGTAAATGGTTATTAGGAATTGGGTTAGACTGAGACAGAGGTTCTTTAAAATTAGGAGCATTATCCTATGATTAATGTCCTGTTATCCAAGTAACACATTTGTTTTGAGAGGTCCTTTCATGGCAATGTCAACCAACTCCCAAATGACAGAAAACAAGGGTGAAACTCAGAAAGCTGTCTCTGAGCAGCCAAAATAGAGCCAGGGCTTCAAAGTTCATTTCTGTTGTAAAAGAGACCCTGGTCCCTACAGTTGCATAAAATTCAAGCTGATGTGATTATCTGAATTCTCAGCCAACAGTAGATTAACAACACTTTTCTAGATGGGCTTCTCAAAGTAGGCATTGTACAAGCTGCCACTAGCCTATTGGAGAATGTGATGGAGAGGACGTGACCACCAGTTGACCTGTAAACTGATACAGGGCAATCAGAAGCTCCTTACCCTCTCTGCTGTCCTCTGTCAACCCCAGCCAGAGCTGTTTTCAAGGACACAGCCTTGAGATGGCAATGTGTTGTTGAGACTGTGTGGACAGTATACGTAACTGAATCCAGTTAAGGCCTCTGTATAAACTTTTAGGATTCTGGTGGGCAAGTGTGGAGATGTACTCATTTAATGGCCTCCCCAGACAAGCCGCGTAAGTAAGTTCTTTTGCTTATCAAACCTGCCACCTACCTGTCTGGAGTGCTCTGCCTCTTTCTTGGATCTCTCCTTGTCTTCCGTGTACCGGGGGCTAATTTGCAACCAACATAGCCCAAAGCTGCAACGGGGGAAATGAAGGCACTATAGGAAGTGGTCATAAAGCCAAAAAAAAAAAAAAAAAAAAAAAAAGGAAGGAAGGAAGGAAGGGAGGGGGAAAGGGAGAGGAGAAAGAAAGGGGAAAAAAAAATTTCTCAGGGAGTCATTTAATGCAGCGCTTAGTGCTTTTGAAACTATCTGTGGTAAAAGATCTCTGTCAACTTTTTTTTTTTTAATTTCCAAACCATCACAGACTGATAATTTTGTGATCTACAATAATAATGAATTACTGGAAATAAAAGACTTAAAAATACAAGCATTAATTTTTTCTTATTAAACTTAAAATATATAAAATTGACTCATATTGTTACAAAAGTTTCTAAATATATATTCCTTATTTCTGTACTCTAGTTAACAGTTTGCAGATGTCACTTGTCTGCCAACTACGCCTTGAGTGGGACCGATTTAGTGTAAAGGCAAAGAGCTCTACACCACATAATGGCTCCCAGAGCACTGCTCCCTCAAGGTCTCCCACAAGGATGATGCGCATGATGATTGTATTAAATCACATAATCGTCGTTATTATATTAATTCATTCAAGTTTGCAAATGTATTTTTTCTTTAAAAAAAAAGGGAAGAAACTTTAGCAAGATTTCCATGCAAATGCTTGAAATACATAAAATCCGTGAGGATAAGTTATAAGCCTCACTTATCTGGAAAATTCACAGGTGTGGCAGTTTCATTTGCTCTTGATACCGCCAATGCCCTTCAGCCAAAGGCCACCAGGAACACGCATGAGTTTAGGCAAATTGATTTCATTATTTGTTGCAGAGAGAGAACACACACCGGCGGAACCATGGGCTGTCTCAGTCAGAGGGAGTGAGAATGAATTTGTTATAGGATTAGGACTTGGTGTGGGTGATGGGGAGGCTGTAAAGAAGCAGGAGTTCTCTCTAGATTTGCTGCTGTCAGAAAGCAGGGGCAGTTCAGATGGGTATTTTGTAGGTGGAACAGTGCCTTTTTGTTGGGGCTTAGAAAAAATTATCAAGTGCTTTGTTTATTTATTTATCATGTTCTCAGAGTAATATTGTCAGAGGTTGATATTCTGTGATAACCAACAGGAGAACAAAATGACCTGGCTATGAACGTCAGACTGGCTTGTAATAATATTGATGTCAAATCAGTTCCAGAAATCAGAGGCTGCTTTTTTCTGTCTCAATGATGAGTAAAAATAGTATCATAGAAAATTGAAAATAAAACTTAAACCTTGTTTAGTGTCTAAATCCCGATCATTTCTTTACCAAGTGCTTTCCAGAATTTTCTCTGGTGATGGTGCCTAAGATTGGTAACAAGAATTTTTGGCCTAACCAAATAGTCTGTGTAGCCATGCAATGTAGATGATTTAAAAAAACAAAAGAGTATTGATTGTTTTAAATTAATTAGTCAAGCCATCCACAAGTTTCAAAACATGTCTACTTAAATATTTATTCAGAATAAATTTGCAACACGAGGGCTGTCCGACATCCAGTCTGAGACTTCTAGAGCAATTTAAGAAAAGAATTTCATTTATATGGGTTCCACTTTTGGGGTGGGCTCTACCACAAAGCAGAAAACTGAGTTATTTGGATAAAATATGTGCATTTACTGAAGTCAGCACATCTTAGTCGGATGCCTTACATTGTTTGAGAATAAAGGTTTTCTATGGAATAGTCTAACATTCTAAACACTGACTCGTTTCCATTTGCTTCTCTGAGATTGTTCCCCAGTCAGTAGCCTGTGCAGAGACTTCATCTTACTCATGCCTTTATCTCCAGAATCGGCTGAGTTCCCGACATGCAGTAATCCGTACCCATCTGTGGGACTTAACTAAACAGTTTACTAGAAACTTAAAATGTCGTAGTTTAAAATTTATGTATGAACCTCTGGCCTTCTGTGTTAAGAGTACTCAACATGAAAATTATCTTTAAATTGTTTTCCGGAAGTTGTTTTGTATAATAAATGAGAATTATAAAGCCCTTTGGAGTCTCTTTCAGTGTTTCTTTTGAGCATAAAGAATAAAATATCATCCAAGTTAGCAATTTGAGTACATATCACAGGATATGTATCTGAATCTTTGCTGTTGGTAACAGTTCAATGAAAGTGCTGTTATCATTGTCTACCAATAAAATCAGGTTTCTTTATACCAATTACTTTAGTAGACCAATTATATCTATGAAACTGTTAGTAAGCACTCTTAAGGAAAACAAACAAATAACAGCTGTTTGCTTTCTGAATTTGCAGGCTTTTAAATTAGTTACTTAGCAGACATTGACCATGTCCAGCTAGGCATACATTTTGGTCCTTAAAGTGGAAATCCACATTTTAAAATCTAATTTGCAGTTTGATATTGTTCAAATTTTCTCTTATCCTCTCCACCTCGGGTGGCAGGGAAAACGAAGTCATATAAGGTCTGAGAAGCACAGTTGTGTCTAATAGTTGTTATTTAGAGCATACAGGATTTTTGTGATAGTGTAGAACTGATGTCATTGAACACAAGGGACCCATGTGAAAATATGTTAAGACATTACGTTCGGTTAGACTATATATACTTAGAAAAGTATCCTTGAGTAAATTGCTCTGCTTGGTGTAACATGAAGTGTAAGAAAATACGCATTTTAATTTGTATATTTAAAATTTATTTTCATGTTTTTTCAAGTCACAGAACTCTTTCCCAGATATATTTTTGTACTTCAATTCCAGAAACATAAGCAATTTAATCGAGGAGGATATGAAGTTAACCCCCTGCTCTGGCACTGTGTTGCTGCCTGGTCTTGTGTTCAGAAGAACAGTCCTCAGTTGAATAAGGTGCTTGAACATCTCATCTTTCATAAAACCCAGCTTCAAAAGCAACGCTGGTAAGAGGGATCCTATAAATCCAAAGTAACTCATGGAGAAACCTTTGTGTTTAAATGTTAAATAACCTTTGTACTTAAATGTTAATCACACCTTAGTTAACAATGAAAAGAATTTATAATCTCGGTTCCAAAGGCAAGGGCAATTTATGTATTTTGTATTAGTTCACTTCATCAATAAATTGTTCCTATCTCCCTTTTTTTTTCTTGCTAGATGAGCATGCATGTATTGCATAGTTTGTCTTTACTAAGTGAAATTTGTTGTTGATAAGAAGTTCATTCCTACCTTTGAAACATCCTTTATTTTCCGAGTTGTTAAACAACGAGTTCAGTTTTTTGTCCTTGGAGGAAATATACTAAAATTCTGTTTCTTTATGCCTTACCTGTAAAGTATAACAAAAATGAACCTTAATGATAAGTATGAATTTCCTCCTGTATATCTGTTAATTTGAGAAGGGAAAAAGTCTTAAATTACTACAAAAGAGGGCATGGGTTCAATGGAGGGAAGAAAACTTTTAAAGGAGTATTTCTGAGGGAATTGATCAGAGGCTATCCCTTCCAATATTGGAGGATGATCAGAGTTTTGAATTCCTTTTCCAACGCTAACAGTAGTAATAATGTCATGCCATAGCATGTTGCAAATTCAATTGTCATATATATTTTTTAGAATTAGTTCTAGTTTTTAAGCCTCTGGCGGCCCACTCTGCACCAACAGTCTTTGTATATGTAAACTCGAAGAATCCGGAGTATTCTTTATGAACGAAAACTGTTTTCCTAGTTTCATTTGGAAGTTTTGGAAATTCTAGATCAAGTAAAGATTCCTGGGGGATGGCTTAGCACTTGCCTCATTTCTTAGTTTAGAAGAAGATTCATCAAGAACGTATTCTGTCTCGTGGTCTGATGGGAGAAAGCTACTCATATTGCAGTTAACAAAGGTCATGATTTTTTTTACAGTTTAAGACTAAGGATAGTATCTTTAAGTAGGAAAATCACAATGCAGATAGAATATATTTGTTATATCAATAATACAAAAATATCATTTTAATAAGTATATATTAATATAGAGCTGCTAAATACAACAAAAAAATTTAGAGATTCTCATAGGTGCAAATTAGGCTATTCTGGAAGCTATGGTGATTCTTTCAGACCACTCTTATTACAGAAAATAAGTTGTAGGGGATTCAAATCTATGATTTAATTTTTAAAAGGACAAACAACTAGAACTTCTTCAGCTCTTGGAAGACTTTCACTTGCTTTTAAAAATAACAGAAAATATATTTTAACATATAAAAATACATATTGCATGACTTTGACTAGTTTATTTTCCAAGTATTCTATTAATTACCAAATAAACAAGTTTAAATAAGTGTTACAATAGTAAAAGTGGTTGATTAAGAATATCTAATTCTGAAAGTTAAGGAATTGTTTCTTTAACCAACTTTCAGTTTTACTCTCTTACATCAACATTGATTTAATTTAATTTGTTAATGATTTGTGTTTAAGGTAGTTTATTTAAAAATTTTTTTTTTTTTTTTTTTTTTTGCTGGCAAAGATTCACCCAGAACTAACATCTGTTGCCAATCTTCCTTTATTTTTCTTTCCTCCCCAGAGCCCCAGTACATAGTTGTATCTTCTAGTTGTAAGTCCTTCTAGTTCTTCTATGTGAGCCACTGCCACAGCATGGCTACTGACAAATGAGTGGTGTGGGTCTGCACCCAGGAGCCGAACATGGGCTGCCAAAGTGGAGTGCACCAAACTTTAATCACTAGGCCATCAGGGCTGGCTTGGTAGTTATTTTTTTTTACTTAGTATTTTATAGATTTGAAGGCATTGGAGAACATACAAAACTCTTCTTACTTTACAAATGAAGAAACGAAGGCCAAGTTTATTAGGCTTACTAGTGACTGAAACCAGATTTTAAGGGTCCCCATGTAGCACTCTTTTCAGTACATCATCCCACTGTCACTCTGGCTGCAATATTAAGGAGATAACTACTTTGAGGCACCTTGTCATTGAATCCTGACTCTCTTTTTCTGGAAGGACATTGTAGAAATCAAGTGAGGGAGGGGATGGCAGTGTTCAGACAATGCTGAATGAACAGAGGGGTAAATTGAAAAAAATGACAAAACAGTGACTACTTATAATAGAGAGGAAAAGATAATTATTCAAAACAGTGCTGCCAAATAGTTTTGATTCTATTTCTTATATTTATTGGGGTTTTTTTTAAGAAGGAGATTTAATCTTTTTTTTTTTAAGTGACTCTAGTAAATAAAAATAACTTATTGACATTAAAAGATTAATGTCTTTTTAAGTTAGCAATTTGACTTTTCTGTTAGTGAAATTTTCTGTTATAATGATAATATTATACCAAATATTAAAAAATTAACTTTTCCGGAGCTACCTGGTGGCACAGCAGTTAAGTCCGTGCACTCCACCTTGGTGGTCCGGGATTCACTAGTTTGGATCCCGGGCACAGGCCTATGCATTGCTTTTCAAGCCATGCTGTGGCAGGCGTCCCATATATAAAATAGAGGAAGATGGGCATGGATGTTATCTCAGGGCCAATCTTTCTCAGCAAAAAGAGGAGACTTGGCAGTGGATGATAGCTCAGGGCTCATCTTCCTCAAAAAAAAAAAAAATAACTTTTCCTCTTACAAACTATTTAAATTTTATATGTAACAGCCTATACAGCTTTCAAGAAGTCATTATTTCAGATAAAACAAACAAACTGTGATGTAATTATCAAAATCAAACCAGAAATGCTTTTACATTTCTGGGAGACTTTAATATTGGTCTTATGTACTCCTAAGATTGACTTCATGTGAAAAATTGAGAAAATGAACTGGGTGAACTTTTTTTTTTAAGTTTAAACTGAGTAAAAATTAAAAAATATAGAAAAGAAAATGAATTGAATGTATTTAGAATAAAATGGGAATATTGAGGCATCAGGCCCTGATAGTAAATTAAGACTCCATCAGGATTTGCTGGACCAGATAGCCTTAGAATTGTGACATTTGGTAGAAGATGTCTTTGGTTTAGTACCTGAAATTCAATACCAAGTGACTGTTAACAGGACTAACCTGAGCAATTTCATTTCCCATTCATATCAGTAAAATACCATAATGATGAATAAATTTTCAGAGATTTAAAATGCAGAGGGAGACCATTCAGTCAATTGATCAGAAGAAATTTCATTAATAGTGGCAAAAATTGTCTGTGCCCGCACAAGTGAGTGGTTCTCATCTACCCATTTCTGATGCTATCCATCAGTAGATACTTCACCATGTATATCCCTGCCCCACTTTTTATAACCCCTCTATAAAGATCATACGGTACAAAAAGAAGGAAATAGAAGCACATGGTTTCAGTGGAGCCTGGAAAAGAGCAGGCCCAGGATCCACAAAAGGACTCATCGAGGGACTCACAGAATTAGAGTGACCTCTGCTCACTGGGCGACAGGGAAAAAACTGAGGAAAGGAAATGCACTAAGGGTAACAAGTTATAAAACAAGGTGAAGAAGTAGAAGAAAGGAGAATGCGTGAGCCTCTCTTGGTGTCAATAAAGGCACCAGCCTTTATCTTGGAAGTTTAGCTGCCCTGAGCTGCAGGTAAGCAGCTTGCTGTAAGGCAGATTTCCATTTAATATGTTTAAATTTTATATGATGCTTCATACTCTCAACGCTCCACCCTGTGGTTTGGCCTTTTATAAATTGCCCCATTTGCTCTGGGGAGATAGCTCAAGACAGTGCAAAAGGCTTTCTAATCTAACATCAAAATAATGAATTGTGTTTATAATTGAATTATTAGCCAATGAAGACTGCTGGGAAGTGCAGGATGGCATTTCAGTAGAGCAGTATAACATATAAAATTATATCTCCCAAAGCCATAGCCGATTTAATGCGCTCCATGAATGCATTCCAAAAAAGCTTGACAATTTAAAATTACATTGACATGGCAAGTGTTTTCCAGACATACATCGTGTTTGCATCAAAATGAATCCAACAAAGAATCAACTGCTTTGTAGGGGCAGCAAGGCCTTTATTTGCAGCTAGGTCACTGATATCCACATTGTCTGTCTCCAGAATCCCAGTAATTATAATGTTCATGTGACAGTCTAACCAAAACCATTCAAACAAAAGATTTTGTCAATGATCCTCCTCATTCTCCATGAGCTTGGATTTCAATGTCAGTCCTCAGTCTTGTGATTCATTTCCTGGATTTCTTATGGATCCTTTGATCCTCTGAGCTAAATATAGCCAAGTCTGTAGCAAGGGTAAATATAAAATTTATGCTTTGCTACATTATGGGGCAGTGAAGAAGACAGTCAACCTCAAAGCAGAAGAACTGAGTTTTAGTCCTGCCTCTGCCACCTGTCTAATTTTGAATGTGTCACTTACTCCCTGTGTTCAGAATCTGTCTAGCAGTTAAATAGAGATAATAACCACTTCAAAAACCTTGTGAGAGATTTCAATGAGGTAAATAATATAAAAGCAATTTTTATAATCTGATTCTCCCTTGGATACTTCATGTCCTGCTAGTTCGGATCTGGATTAACTTTTTCCCAGTCTCCTGCCCATTGAATTTCTATCTCAGTACCTGACACATGTCCTGTCCTCAAGTGAACCAAATTCGACACCTTAACTACTACATTTCAGCACTGCCCCCTACTCTCTACTCCCACTGTCACAACTCTAGTTTGAGTTCGTATTGTCTCATGACTATTGTAGCTTATTCACTGGTCTCTTTACCTGAAGTTTTCCCCTCAATAATCTATCCCACTCTGCTGCCAGAGTGACAACATAAATATCATTATACCACTCTCCAGCTTAAAATTATTTAATAAGAACTGTTTTCTGTTGCACAAGTGCTGCTACCTCAATCAGGATCTCATAACTTGCTATGATTAAAAAAAAACAACAAGCAAGAAGAGCAAAAACAAAGACTGAAAGATTCTGCTACTGGGATTAATTACCACCAACTAACCAAACATGTGGTGTGCCTGACAGGGCTGGATGGAGGAAAACAATTAGTGACTCACCTCTGCCTTCTCTGATGAAGCATCAGTCATTGCTTGTCTGATAATCCATCCCTGTATTCTCCCCCACTATCTTCCCTGGAGTTCCAGGAGTGAAGTTCTATAAGCAGGAGAAAGAACTCTTTTAGTGAACGTGCTGAAGACTAGATTTTTATGTAGCCCATTTTTCCTCAGTATCAACAATCAGGCAATGGCAAGAGAGATGTGTTCTTTAAACTAGTTTTCTTAAATGGCCAAAATCAAGAATGAAATCCTGACTACCTCTTCTCCATATGCAATGAAGATTGAGACTAGATTATTTATATTAATCCTCCTCTTTGTAGACTGTTAATATAATCTTGAGTTTCTGATAATATTAAAGTTAAATCATTATTTAAAGTGTTCCATCTCCTCCTTAAAGAATGATTTATATATCTCCATTTAATTTTTGGTCATATTTATAAGTCGACATTAAAATTTATCTATTTTCCCACTCACTGTCAGCCACTTAGCACTAGGTTTTCCCATTCTCAAACTGTTAAATGCTATTCATTCCCTGCTTGCCTTGAGTACATTTCTAAGTATGAATATAGGTGACCTATTTCATTAGGTGAGCCCTTGATTATATACAATGCTTGGCTAAGTATAACATTTGTCACCATTTATTTTCCCCTAAAACGCATAATGTACATTACGTCTGGAAATAGACTTCTATGCTCACAAGTTTGTTTTTTTTAAATTCCCTCTTCAAATCTCTGAATGTTCCCATGCCATTTCCTAACTTAAAAATTCATGAAAAGATGTTCAGCATCACTAATTATTAGTGAACCAAATCAAAACTACAGTGAGATATCACCCTATGGCTATAATTAACAAGATAGGAAATAACAAATGTTGGAGAGGATGTGGAGAAAAGGGGACCCTCATAAACTTCTGTTGGGAGTGCAAACTGGTGCAGCCACTATGGAAAACAGTATGGAGATTTCTCGAAAAATTAAGAATAGAAATACCATACGATTCAGCTCTCCCACTACTGGGTATTTCTCCAAAGAATATGAAATCAACAATTCAAAGAGATTTATGCATCCCTATGTTCGTTGCAGCATTATTCACAATAGCCAAGACGTGGAAGCAACCCAAGTGCCCATCAATGGATGAATGGATATGGAAGATGTAGTATATATATGCAATGGAATACTACTCAGCCATAAAATAGGACAAAATCATGCCATTTGCAACAACACAGATGGACCTTGAGGATATTATGCTAAGCAAAATAAGCCAGACAGAGAAAGATAAACACCATATGATTTCACTCGTATGTGGATGATAAACACACACATGGATAATGAGAACAGATTAGTGGTTACCAGAGGAGAAGGGGGTTGGAGGATGGTGAAAGGGGTAACGGGGCACATATGTATGGTCACTGATAAAACTTAGACTATTGGTGGTGAACATGGTACAGTCTATGTAGAAAGTGATATAGAATAGTGGACACCTGAAATTTACATGATGTTATAAGCCAATATGACCTCAATAAAATAGTTGAAAAAAACCATAATTATGATGAGATGTTTAAAGCTAGTATGCTTCTTTTTTCTATTTTATTTTCAGTACAGAATTTTTTAGGAACACTTTTGTGATTTGGTAGCCAGGAGATAGAAGACATTATCTCTTGTCTCGCTGACCATCTTATGAAGCTGATGAGGCAAATATTCTGCTTTTCTTAGAGAGAAGCCCCCAGTGTGTGAAGCTGTGCATTAATGCTGTGGCTACTGCTCTACATTTTCTGAAGGCCTTCCATTGACTACTCATCGTTCACATGTGTTCTCAACTCCTGCTTCTCAGTGCTTAGGTTTTTTCTTAAATTATCATGGAAAACCCATATATGCCTACATTAAATTTTAAATTAAATTTTGGGCTTCTAGACATTGGAAATATTTTCCTTCATTTGGATCCCATTTTCTTCATAACTTGAAAAACCTTAAAGTTTCTTTCCTTTTTTCTTCCTTTTATTGTGGTACTACAGATTTTGTCTTGATTTTATGTTTCTTTGGTTGTTGCAGTAGGAATTAGAAAGTAATGGGTCTAGGGCTGGCCTGGTGGTGCAGCAGTTAAGTTTGCAGATTTTGCTTTGGCAGCCAGGGGTTTGCCAGTTCGTATCCCAGGTGTGGACCTACACACTGCTTGTCAAGCCATGCTGTGGCAGGTGCCCCACATATAAAAGTAGAGGAAGATGGGCACAGATGTTACTTTGGGGCCAGTCTTCCTCAGCAAAAAAAGAGGAGGATTGGCATCAGATGTTAGCTCAGGGCTAATCTTCCTCAAAAAAAAAAAAAAAGTAATGGGTCTCAGTTTGCCAGCTTTAATTGCAATTGTCTTCTTCTAAATTATGGAAGAACTTTTCAAGTTTGCTCACTTCCATGTGTCAGTTTTACAGTTGACTTCCTCACGTATGGATTTGAATTATATTTTGTAGTTTTACTTTCCTCGCAATCTCTTGTTTTCTCACCACACTAACTTTTAGCTCAGTATGGAGGCTTTTCATTGCCATTTCTTCCTCCTGGGTTTTGTTAAAGATGTTTAAGAGTCTTGTAAAAGTATCTTCTGCTTCCTGTAAGAAATCATTTTCAGAAGTGTGATCTTCTCTGAGCATGCAGATTGATATTGTCTTTAGCTCTTGCCGTAATGTATTTTTCACTGGTCTCATGTAGGGCTCCCTCCTCCATTTTCAATTTTACTTTTCCCAGAACTAGGAGAAATTTATAAAAACTTGGTATTTTTTAAATAAGAGGTTTGTGTTGACAGAATACAGAACAGAGTTGTTAAAAGCTACCACACTTAATATGCAGTATCATCAGGGACCACACTATATGCTCCTGCTCTTTGATATTTTACCCTCGGGGAGAAAATACACTCTGCTGCTCCCATCATAGCACTCTGCCCCCGCCACCCACGTCTACACACACATCCTGGGGGGGACTGGTTTCTACCCTTTATATCATCTAGACGTTGTCAGTGCTAAATAAGTATAGAGAGCTGAGGATGACACAGAGAAATAATACCCTACCTCCTTAAAAAATCCTTACCCCAAAGTAAAGGATTGACTGAACTTTTTCTGTTTCTATGAAAAACACAGTAGACAGTAGAGATCATTTTCTTTTTATTTATTTTTTTTTCTTTTAACTTTCTTTGGGGAAACAAGGCTGCTGTGTTTCATGAATAGGCATGTGGGCACTCCTTCTTGCTTTTCTTAATCCAGTTCCATTAATTTTATGGTTAGTGGAAATTCTATATAAGGTAATAACCTCTCTCTCATTCTGTCTTCAGGCTTGTGTGGATTTTTTGACATTGCCAGGGTTTTTTGAAAGGCTGAAATAACCCTGTGCAAGGGTTGCAACTTGGAGACATTTTAATTCTATCTTTTAAAATAATGATTTGGTCATTGAAGAAACAGATGCAAAGAGTAAGGAGAACCTAGGAACACTGTTTTGAATGCTGATGTTCCTAACCTTTTTATAAGGTTGTATGAGATAGATTTTAAGAAGTCCCTAGTTATTGTATTTTAGCTGATTTATATTAGTGTAGAAGGAACACTGGACTGAAGCTAGGCTAGATGAAGTCCAGTTAAGGATTTGGTACTGTTTAGCTGTGTGCATGGTTCACATTAATTTTAAAAGCTAAAAAAACAAAAGTAAAATGAATCAAGTAACTATGTTATTTTAGACACGCCAGTAAACCTCTGCCTCAATTTCTTTATTTACAAAATTAGGGGGAAATCTATAATATTTATAAATTACTTTGGACACATGGAATTTCATGGCATTGTAAAACTAAGTCAGGGTACTAATAAGTGAGACTTAGTGTGCTATAATGGTTCACAAAGAAGCTGGTGTATAAAAATTTCTAACCTAATCCAATTTGAATTCTTCTTTCTATATGCATTGATTTTTAGTTTTGATTTTTAATAAACTCCAACTTATAAGTATTGATACTTCTATTCTATTTCTGGTAAAGGAATTTTCACTAATAGAAAATTTTGCAATCAGCAGCATTGATTGAAAATAGTGTGTTTCTGGTGAAACGTTTTTCTACCCTAGATGGCTGACACTGATAGATCTTTTTCAATCCTTATTTCAGTGAGACTGCCTTAGGTTAGTTACAGTTTTCCAGACTTAAAAGAGAGCAGAAGAACCAAAACCTTGTGACTATGACGTATATTTGGGGGAAAAGAAGTTTTGTGAACTCTGAGACTATCGTTTCTTTTACTTGACCTTATTGTGAAGAATGGGTGATGAGTACTCTGGAGAGTGACTCACTCCTTGTTCATCTCTGAGGACATCTGGACCTCTTCCTTCAGTCACTCTGGGACTTCAAAGAGAAAAGAAGTTATCAAACTCATATCCTTTGACTTTCAAGGAATAGTATTTTTGTAATTCAATTCAGTTCAGCATGTTAAACCTGGCCATTTTACGTAGAGTATTTCAGTTAAATCTCACAGTGGTCTCTGAAAAGTAGGTTTTGCTGTATTTACCTTATACGGGAGATTAAGACTGAGGTAGCGTATGCCAATTGCCCTATGTCATACACATATAGTGTCAGAGCTCAGATCCCATCTCTAATTTTTCTGACTCTAAAGTTTATGCTTATAAACATCATGTTATCTTGTGTATCAATTAGGATTCAGTTCTTCTGCATGTAAGAGTAACCTGACAACATTTGCATTACCAATTAGGCTTTATGTATTGCACATAATTATCAAGCAGTGCACTACTGTCACATCTGCTTAAGGGAATCCTCAAGACCCACACTCCTAACTTCCTTTTCTTCCGTTCTTAGTATGTGACTTTTATCCTTGTTGCAAGACAGCTGTTCTACCTTTTGGTTTCATGTATGCATTCCAGGCAGGTGAAAAAGGATGAGCAAAGGAGAAAAAGCACCTGTTATCTAAATTTAATCTGTTTTTTCTTATTCGGAAACATAATAATTTACCTGGACGCCTTTCATTATGTACCTCCATTCTACATGTATGGCTATTCCAAGCTTCAAGGGAGTCTGGGGAGGCATTCTTAAATCAGATTTATTGAGGTATAATTTACATACAATGAAATTCACCCATTTTATGTATACAGATCTATGACCTTTGATAAATGCATACGCCTTGTATAATCATACCTCAATCAAGATGTAGAACATTTCCATTTTGAGGAGGAAATGTTAACTGAGCATTTTGCCATCTTGAACAAAATTCAGATTTGATTCTGAAAGGAAGAAGGACAGAAATAGTATTAGGTAGGCAACAGGCAGCATTGTCATATTAAGGTTAAATCTTGATGTACTTAAATAATGGTTTGGAAAAGCAAAATTGCAAAACAGGAAATCCCCATAGGTGGGAGAAGACTTCAGTTATAGTTAACTGAGCTTAGAACATGAACTTGGGTGTATCTCCCAGATCTGTTTAGGCCTCAATTTTCTAATATTTGAAAAAAAGATTTTAAAAAGGTCTTGAATGTGTCAAAAATTGTGGTTCAGATGAAATGAGGTAATTTATATGAAAGCACATTGAGATCTGTAAAGCTCTATTCAAATATAAAAAGTTCTCTCTTTTTCCATAATTAGATGTGTTTTCTTTTGAAAATGATGATGAACTTGATTTACTGGCCTGAAATATCACAGTAGTGAAATGCAAATATCATTGTAAAATATACTAACTCTTTAATTTATTAATGGCCTATAAATCAAGGCAACGTGCTTCTCTAGGCAGAGGCATTTTTGTGTTTATGTTCTTATCAGTTCGCTTTGAAACTGTATCTCTTTCAATTGGGTAAAAATAGCACTAAATGTATAATTTCCTGAAACTGTGTACATTTATGGCTAATAAATTCTTGTGTGATTTCCCAGTTATTATATAATATTTTAAAAAATAAATCTCAAGTCTTCCATTCAATATAAAATATAAATTTTGTTTTGATAAGTTGTACTTTTTGTAAAATCAAATAAATGGAATTTATATGGAATTATTTATTCCAAATAAATTTTGGAATATTTAAGGAGACCTTTTTTTAATTTGTTCTCTATTTTGAGAAGAAAACACTCTCTTGAAATTCACCCCTTGGAATCACTTGCAAAAAGTTAAAAATCAGGGGTCCTGCCCAGTGGCATAGCGGTTAAGTTTGCACATGATGCTTTGGCGGCCCAGGGTTCACCAGTTTGAATCCCAGGTGTGGACCTATGCACTGCTGTCAAGCCATGCTGTGGCAGGCATCCCACATAAAGTAGAGGAAGATGAACACGGATGTTATCTCAGGGCCAATCTTCCTCAGCAAAAAGACGAGGATTGGTAGTGGATGTTAGCTCCGGGCTAATCTTCCTCAAAAAAAACAAAATTAAAAATCAAAACCTATTGTGAGATTTTTGGGGACATTCTCTAGAACCAGAGTCTTTGATTGCTTGTTATACAGGATCTATGAAGAAACGTGATCATTTGTAGCATTTATTATGCTCAGAGTTTTGTCAGAACACTACTCTGAACTCAAACATCTTGGCAAAATATGGTTCTTTCTTGTACACTTTTGTCATAACTAATGTCAATCAATACTAATCTTTATTGAAAGTAAATGTATCTAGTAATCCAGGATACTCATTTCCTCTGGCCTATTATATTTTTTCCATTTAAAAATTGTTTATTATTTATTATTTTACATTAAAGTCTGTTATTTTGTTCATAAAATTCCCAGGTTGGATTCAGTGCTGGCTTTGTTGGTCCTTGGGGAGACTGCCAAATTAAACATGTCCTGCTTGAAAGCTTTGATGGAACTGATGAGAGATTTTCTTTTAAGCATTATGTCTGTTCAGAAGCAGGTAACAGTATCTTTTTAATTTAGTTGTGCAAAAAGACCTGAATAGAAACAAACTTTATTTTTGCCACTGTTTAAATTGGATATCATATTTGGGCTTACAGTGAGCATAACTTTGTAGTAATAATTTTAATTAAATATAAAAGCTAGTGCACTTTTACCATATATCCCACTATAGATAGATGGACAGATGGAGATAGAGATATAGAAGTAGATTATACACACACACACACACACACACACGCGCGCGCGCGCGAGAGGGTCTTTAAATTTTATTAACAAACTTGAGGTCATATAGTCATACGTGGTTTAGTTTCCTCTTTTAAAAAATTTAAAACATATCATAAAAACATTGTTCATTGTCATTAGATGTTATTAAAATTTGCATTTTAGTGGGGATGAGATAATTTAACCGTTCCTCTCTGGTTGAACATTGAGTTTGTTTCTAATCATTAACAGTTAATTACAGTTAATGTTGAACTAGTATTCTCAGACATAAAATCTTTATCTGCATTTATGACTATTTCTTTAGAATAAATTCATAAAGTTAAATTACTAAGGGATAGACTATGAACTTTCTTTTCTCGTTCTTGGGACAAATGTCCAAGTTCCTCTCCAGAAGATATAATTTTCTTGCTTTCCTACGGAAAATGTGTGAAAGTGCCACACATAAGAATTGAGCTTTATGTAAAAAAGATTGTTTTACAATGTGATATGGAAAACAGTATATCATTGGATTAATTTACATTCCATTGATTACTAGGAAATTGAAAACTTATTGTTCTTTATAATACTTTTTAGCTATTTGTATTTTTTGTTCTTTAAACTAGGTTTTATGTAATCTACCTATGGAGAAACTGGTTTTTAGTGAGTGCATTTTAGAAATATTAATTGATTATGATCTTTTAACAACTCCATACAATTTGAAGATATTTTTTATTGTAAGTACAGTGGATAGTTCTTAATTATGACACAACATACTTGATTATCTAATAGCTATCCTCTCATTTCAGGAGCAAACCTGCAAGGTAAACAATTTTTCCTGGGCCTGGAATGTCGTCTACATGTATACAACAATTCTTGCAGAAATCTGCTTGTATGCGGCCACTTCTAATTTGCGAAAAACTGCTTTAATTGGTTTCTGTGACTGTAAAAGTTCACAGAAAATTTTTTTACCCGTGGACAAATCGAAAGAACAGCCAGAATTAAGGGAAACAAGTATTTTAGGTCTTTTGGAATATTTCTCTTCAAAAATGTCAGATAAATGTAAGTAAATTATTTTTCAACTTAATTAGAAATATTTTTAAAGTGTCCCTGACTACATATAGTAATAAGCCTTTTACAAGAAGTTAACGTTTCGAAATGGGAAATAATTTTAAATTTAGTAGGATAATGGTAGTAGAATAGTAAAAATCCTGTTGATCATGCAGTTCTCATCCAATGTGCAAAGCTCTTCTAGATCATTTGCAAATAGTGAGAAGTCATCTTCTGTTTGTAGGGAACCCCTAGTTCCCAAAACAGGTCATTCCACTCTTGAACACTGTGAAAGATTCTTCTTTATATTAAAATGAAATCTATCTTTCCATATCTTCCAAACTTTAACTTAAGTTTTGCTTCTGGGAGGCAATCAAAAAAAGTCTATTCGATTTCCCACATGCAAGCCCTTCAAATATTTGACGATAATTGCGTTGGTTTTCTTTTTCCATCTCTCCGCTCTGCCATCATCTCCCTTCTCTTGCTCACTGCCAAGTTCCTGTAGTAACTTTTTATAATACATGAAAATCATATTTTCAATATGATTTATAATTAACTTAAGCTTGCTAGAAGATTGTAGTGTTGTTAACATTGTCTGAATTTGTAATAATTTATTTCAATATTATGATGTGAAGACATGAGGGACCCAAGTATTTTTCCATTCAGTGTTGTCTCTGAATGGAAAAAGTAAATATGGCATTCTTCCTTTTACTCTTTTGTTGAGAATTATTTTCTTAAACAGAGTCTACAATGATAGTAGTGAAGGAAATATATGTCACAGTCATAAAGCAACTTTTTATGCTTCATTTTGATTCATTTAGCTCAGGTAAAAAACATTAGCACAGAGCAGTAATTCCTTTTAAAAAGTAAATGAAAGTTGGGGCCAACCCGGTGACGTAGCGGTTAAGTTCGCATGTTCCACTTCTGTGGCCTGGGGTCCACCGGTTTGGATCCCGGGTGCAGAGCTAACCACTGGTTGGCAAGCCATGCTGTGGCAGGAGTCCCACATATAAAGTAGGGGAAGCTGGGCACGGATGTTAGCTCAGGGCCAGTCTTCCTCAGCAAAAAGACGAGGATTGGTGGCAGATGTTAGCCCAGGGCTAACCTTCCTCAAAAATAATATATATATGTTTATAGATACAAAATTTTTTAAAACGTAAATGAAAGTTAATTGGAATCTTAGAACCTATTGAAACTTTTAATGATACTCTATTAAATCTTCAATATACTTCTTACCTTTGTGAAGGTTATTTAGAAAAATATTCAGTAATAAGGTTGTGTTTATATATGGAAAATATTTAGTTCCTTTTAAAATCCACATACGTGTTAGCAGTAGAATTCAGGCAGTCCTCATCATTCATGATTCCATGTGTTGACAAATCTAAAAGTATAGTACTGATTATGTTATATATGCTTAAAGAACTTGGCAAAATGTATCTTTCTTTTTTAAAAAAATTGTTTGATTTTATTGTGGGAAAAGCACTTACCATGAGATCTATCCTCTTAAAAAGTTAAGTGTACAGTATGTTATTGTTGACTATAGGCACAATGTTGTACAACAGATCTTTAGAGTTTATTCATCTTGCCTGACTTAAACTTTATGCCCATAGATTAGATGTTCAAGTCCCATGTATCAAATGGTGTAATATTTGCCTATAGAGTATACACATCCTCCGATATACTTTAAATCATTTTTAGATTACTTATAATACCTAAAACAATGTAAATAGTTGTTATATTGTATTGTTTAGGGAATAATAACAAGAAAAAAAAGTCTGTACATGTTCAGTACAGACAAATATCATAGGCCTTTCAATCTGTGGTTGGTTGGATCCATGGATGTGAATCTGCAGATAGGGAGGGCTGACTGTAATCATCTTTTACCTTCTCCAGGATAAATTACATTATTTATTGGTTCTTAATGTAGGATATGTTTGGAGATTTATCTTTGTTATAGTCTCCCAGTATGCTACCTTTAGGTTTAGTCTATGTCTTTTAGAAAACTCACTTATACATTGAAATTGAGGAAGAATTCAGAAATGATCAATCCAAAGATTGGGGAAAAAAAATGCATTCTCAGTAAATTGCATTTTAATAATTAATTATCCATTTGACTTTTTTAAAGTTAAAGTTCCACATATCATAATAAGTTTTAAAATAATTTCCACTTGAGTTAAAACCTTTAAAATGACTACAAGAAAATATAGCACAGTACCTTTGTAACTTTTAAGCAGAGAAGGGTTTCATAAACAAAGCATAAAAATCATAAATCATAAAAGACACAATTATAAGATTTAACTACACAAAAAATGTACAATATCTGTGTAGAAAAAAATGAAAGTTAAAATAAAATAAAAGTCAAGTTGGAAATATTATATATACACATATAATAAAAAGGGAGAATAGTAATAATAAAAAGAAACATCACCTGTCATTACTATTGTCATCCTCAGCTTTCAATGTGGTTTCAGAACTTTTTGGATGGCCATAATTGGAGCAAGACTAAATCCTAACTTGACCTCTGTTTCTTTTTCTCCATTGCCTCCCTTTTCTTGTGATTAGCCTGTGTGCCACAGGTTGGTCTCTAAGCCAATAGTTTGGAACATCAAGCATAGTTTCCCAAAGCTGCAAACTTTCTCTGAGAAAAATGCCTGTAAAGTCCAGTTTGAAGTGACTTGGTCAAATCTCTAGGCTGCAACAAGATACCTTCCTCTTTCTTTTTTACATTAATATTCCAAGGTGAGGGTTAGAAGTTTTTAGAACTGGACATCTTGCCAGGGAACTGGCTCTGAGCCCAGGACCTCATAGGCCACGGGGTGCTGGATGAGGAAATGCTGCCAGCACTCTTTCCATCCTTCCATTTATTGCAGCCGTTGGCTGAGCTGCCACCCAGAGCCCTTGGGACGGCAGGGGAAGCAGAGGAGGATAGTTTCAGTTCAGAATATATGAGAAGAGCTGGAAATTTTAAGTATGCGGTGAAGGAAGAAGAGTCCCTGTGGTCAAATATTCTGAGACTGCCCTCTTGTACTTCCGTTCTGCAAAGCTTGGTTAGGAGCTATGTTCTGTGGTCTGAGATTACTTTATATCCAACAAACATGGGGCAAGCCAACCATTTTCTTCCATCAACACTGCCTCAGCAATCAAAGCTTAAACTGTCAGGTCTGTAGAAAATAGTTATTAATTGTAGAAGTCAGACCTCTTCCTCTAAATTTGCATGAGATCTTCATAAAGCCCCAAATAACTAGGATAAATGGTTACCATGATTTTTGAAAGTTAAAAAATGTTGCTATTCTTCTCAATAAGTTTTGCTGTCATTCTTACAAATAAATCTTATTCTAGCTCTGAACATCTTTAAACTAAAAGATTCCTACCAGCTCATTCTGTTTATTCCCTAGTATGGTTGCTACTGTTCCTTTTGATTGGCACAGGCTAAAGCAACACGCTCGACTTTTTATCAAAGCCTTTGACCATGTAAACATCTTCACCTATTCAAATGAAGGAGGTGAGAATCTCACGGGAACATTCTTCACATTTTCAAAGTATAAGCAATACAAAGATATATCCCATTGGATCCAATGGTTTAAAATGCATCTAAAGATAAGTACAATGGAAAAAGATCCATGAACTAGAAATCATGTGGCATTTCCAAAAGTATTTATGGTGCTAAAGTATATTCCAATGTGCCATTTTAAAAGTCAACTTTTGTAATAATATATCTTAGCAGGGAGAAAAAAAAAGATAGATTTAGGCTTCCTATCCAAATTAATTAGGAAGAAAATGTGTATACATTAATTAAAATCACTCACTAGGCACTTGTAACTGCCTTTGTTATACCAGTCAGAATTCTATTAACATCCTCCAGAGTGCTTCAGATTGATTTTTTTTCCCTGTCGTTTTATCTGGTCCAAAAATGAATATTAATACCCTAGAGTCATTTTCCTCTTCACCTCTCACATCCATCAAGAATAATCTGATAGTATGTTCATGGGTACAGAAATCTCTAATTTAATGTAACACAATATTCCTGTGTTTGGTCCAAATATTTCTTAAAGTTTTGGGTGAATAGTTATTTCAAGTTTTAAAGACATCCGTAAGTAACAACTTATTAGAAAGAATAATAGAAAGCCCCCAAATGGGATGAAGAGTGAGAAATTTAGGTAAGAAGAGCAGGGAAAACAGCACCAAAATGGTTCCAAGGGAGGCAGCTGTAGATGAAGAAATGTTCACTGGACGGGACTTGGTGTCAGAAATTTGGGATGCCAGAAATTTGGAATAAATCTCAGCTCAGTTGTCAAGTTCTGGATGACATTAGGCAACTTGTTATATCTCTCAAAATCTTAGTTTCTTCAAGATTATGGATTTTAAAAGAGCTTTTTGCATGTAATGTGCTTACAAACCTAAAGTTATTATTCCTTCTTTTAATTTCCAAAGCATCTTTGTTATTTTCCTTTTTTTTTTCCTTTGTTGCCCTTGATTATAAGAAAACCTGTGAGGATTATTTACTTCAGAGATAGTCCATATATCTTGATGGTATGAATTTAGTTTAATGAAATTTAAAATAAATCCAGGAATCAGAAGTCTGGTATTTCTTTAACTTATTTATGAGAATCACAATGAACTACTTTCTTCTTTGGTTCTCAGTTATAACTCCAGAAGATAATTATTTTTAATTAACAGATTTCCATAATTGACTATGAGAAAAGATCATAAAATTTAAGCAAGGTAAATTCATGTTTCAGTTAACTGCCACACTCTAATAAAAGAAATAGCTGACTTTTGATTTTTGCTTTTCGTTTTCCATATTGCATGCAACAAAAAAAATAGGCATATTAGTAAAACTTTGGTTCTCTTTGGTTTATTCTATTAGACATTTGTTTAATATGTGTAATGATCAAATATGATCATATATACAAAACAACTCTTTGATCAATATTTAAATTTGTGTATATGTATTTAGTGATAGATATATAATTATTATAGTATAACATTCTGAAAATAGAGTATCCTAGAATTCCTATTTATTCTGTACATCCAAAATATATCCCAAATTTTTCCACTTACTTCTATCTCTATTATTATCTCCTATGAAGTTCAGGAGTCCCCTCACTTCTGAAATCACCTGTGAGTTTGTGGATACCCAAGATAAACCTCAGATTTGATAATTTACTAGAAGAACCCACAGAACTCAGCAAAGCCATTTTACTTGTAGTTATGGTTTATTACAGCAAAAGGATACAGATTAAAGTCAGCTAAGGGAGAAGTGCATAGAGCAGAGTCCAGGAGAGTTCCAAGCAAAGCTATCCATTGTCCTCTCCGAGGGAAGTTGTGCAGGGAACATCTACTTCTCCTAGCATTGATGCCTGACGATATACGTAGAGTATGGTCACCTATAGAAGGTCACCAAGCTTTGGTATCCATAATCTTTATTGGGGTTAAGTCACACACACATGACTGATCCCAGTCTCCAGACCTTCCAGAGGCCAAGTTGGTACCATGGTCTAAAGCTTCCAAGTAAACAAAGATATTCTTATCAGACAGGACCTTCCAAGGCCTGAGAAGTCACCTCCCAGAAGCTGAGAGCAAAGGCCAGCCCTCTCTTTGCTTATGGTTAATTCTTTACTGCATACCTCCCAGCTCCAAGCAATCATCACTTTGCTTCTAGATTAATGTGAAAGCTAAAAGTCTCCCTGTTCCCCTTGTGCTCCCTCTCCCTAGAATCCATTTTCAACCAAGAAGCCAAAAAGATTTTGTAAAACATAAAGTGGGTCAGTTCCCTTCTTTATTTGAAATGCTCTCTTAGCTTTGCATTGCTCTAACAATAAAGTCCAGACTCCTTCCCATGGCCTACAAATTGACCATGATCACTCAGAGTGTGCCTCTGCAAAGGGCAAGCCTGCCTGACATCATCTTGTCCCATGGCCCCCAGGTATCTCATGTTCCATCCATTCCGTCCTTTCTTCTGTTTCTCTAAACTACTAAACTCTTCTAGGTCCAAAGCCTTTGCATTTTCCATCCTCTCTGCTGGGAACACGTTTTCCCAGCTCCTTGGATGGTTAACATTTTTCCTTTCCTCCATCAGGTCTGAGCTTGAATACCATGTCCTCATGGAGGTCTTTGTCTTACTCTGTCCATAGTAGTTTTCTTCTCCTAGTCATTGTTGGTCACATTACCATCTTCTGTTATTTTTGTAACTCTCATTATGAACTGATATTGTTCAGTTTACCTTTTGAGTATCTGTCTTTCTCCACTAGAATTAAGTGTCCTGAGAGCAGTAACTTTTTATTTGGTACTTAGAACAGTGCTTGGCACATAGCACTGACTCAGTAAATATTTGCTAAATGCCTGGCTGGTCGACTGGTTCTTGTCCGTTGGTTTCTTGGCATTGATCTATTTCCTTCCACTCTACTTGGCATTTCATAAAGACAGTGTTTTAAACTACATCTTACATTTGAGTTGCCTTCTGGTGATACTTTTTATTCTGTGGTGTCAAATTATATTTGTCAAAATTGTAAAGGCTGTACTCATTTATACTCATTCATAGAAGTAGAAATATTCATATTTCACATTCACTGAATGTATGAAATCTAAATATCTAGACTGACAATTAAAGTCTTCCAAGGAATTCAAACACTAAAATAAAGTATTGCTACAAAGAAAGGATCATAATACTGGTTTTCAAATGCCATGATTTCTTAATAAATTTTCAAGATTCATTAAGAATTTTGTTTTGCTTCAGCTTTGTTATTTTGTAGGATACTGCCTGCTTAGCTACGGAGACACATTTTCTCTAAGTACAGTTAAAGTAACATCTTTGATAGCTGCCACAGGTCACTCAAAGCAGAACAGAAGATTGCCTTATGCTTCAGCTTGATCCCTGGATGAGGAGTTTCATAGCAGTCATGCTCCTCAGCAAATGTCTAGACTTGCATATTAGAATGCATTCTGCCTTTTCTGGTAGTTGTAACACATCCAGTGTGTCTTTATCAGGGTTTTTTCCTTCATTAACTGTCAGTCAATTGGATGTAATAGATTCTCCCTACAAATATTATTTGTAAGTATTACTTCACTGTAGTTTAAATCAGCAGATGAACACTCATTTTAAAAATCATCAATGGCATTTTAAAAGGTTTGTGAGTTTTTACTACACAGTTATCAGAATATATTTCATGGTTCATCACTTGTCTTGTGGATTTTAAGAGCAAACCATATTCAGTTTGGTGATTCAACTATTGTAGGCTTATAAAATACTGTTCCTTAGTAAACAGTAATTTAAAATATATGAAGGAAGGTCATTTGTGTGTACTTTTATCAATCATTCTTTTTACTGTAAAGAATTTGGGAGTCTGCAAAAAATTTATAAATGAGTTACAATCCACAGTTTGTTTCATTTATCATATTGTTCAAAAACTACTTTTTTATTTCTGAAGTTCACAATTCCAGAATTATTAATTTAAAAGCTCATAACTGTTTCTGTACTCATATTGAATTCAAGCCGTATTTTTCTGCTAATGACTCCCAAATCAATAATTTCACTTCTATTTTACTTGAATTTTAGGTACATTTTTACAACAAGCTACAAGACACTGAAAATTAGATACTCCCCCAGTGCCACATTTTCCAAATAATATTTATCTTCTTTCTCCCCACTCCAGCTTTTCTACATAATCTCATTTCTGCCGGTGATTCCATTATTGTTTCAGTTCCCTGAGCTTGAAAATGTGCGTCTCCTTTCCACTTCCTTCCCTCCTCCTCCTCCACAGCTACGAAGTCATTTTCGATCTTCTCCACAATGCCTTATGTTTGTCCTTTACTCTCCAACCTCCTGTGGCCATCACAGGAAAGACCTGGGTTACCTCATAAAACTCCTGTATTGCTTTCCCAGTTTATTACTTGAATAGACATAACCTTTCATTGAACAAATACGACACTACTCTTTTGTTCAAACTTCTACTATTTAATCTGACCCCATTGTCTTTATTTTACCTCATCCATTTCTAACATGAGCTCTCCATCTCAGCTCAATTTGAGATCCTCACTATTATCCTCTACCTTCTCTCTTCTTATGGCTACCTCTCTGCTGGGAGTCAGCAGGCCTGTTACTGGGGCATGAGTAGGCGCCGGGTCTCTGAGCAGATGGGACCATAGTTGAGCAGGGCTGGAGCCTGGTCATGGGACCACTTCTGGGTCTTCAGATTTTGGTCCTGCAAACCCAGAGATGCAAATTGATTTGGCTCCCACCAGCTTCCTGAGCATACTCATGCCAGGTCCATGGGTGGGTCCTGGGTGAGCCGAGCTTCCTCTGGACCATGATAGGGTGAGGCTGGAGCCAGGTTATAGAACTGCTTCAGGGTCCACAGTCAGGTTCACTGTCAGTAGGCCTGTCACTGAGGGCACCAACAGGAAGAGGTTTTCCTGGGTCCTTTGGTCGGTGGGGCTGGTGGCAGGACTGTAGACAAGCAGGACTGGAGCTGAGTTCACAGGGGGACAGGAGTGCTTTTAGGTCCGTTGCTGGGACCACATCGCTGTCAACAGGCCTGCCACCTGGGTCCAAGCCTGCCTTCTCAAAGTGGCCCTCCTCAGTCTTGGATTCCACTGAGGTTTCACAACCTCCTACCTGGATCTCAAGGTCCCTGCAAAGGCACTTTTGTTCATGGATGGCTGCCAAATAGTTGTTTCTGTGAGGGGACAGAGGACTGGGTACTTCCCATTCCACCATCTTGCTGACATCCCTCCCTATATATAAGTTCAAATATTGCAGTACACCAGTTTTTTTTTTTTATTAATGTTATGATAGATTACAACCTTGTGAGATTTCAGTTGTACATTTTTGTTAGTCATGTTGTGGGTACACCACTTCCCCCTCTGTGCCCTCCCCCCACCCCCCCTTTTCCCTGGTAACCACCAATCAGATCTCCTTATCAATATACTAATTTCCACCTATGAGTGGAGTCATATAGAGTTCGTCTTTCTCTGACTGGCTTATTTCGCTTAACATAATACCCTCGAGGTCCATCCACGTTGTTGTGAATGGGCCAATTTTGTCTTTTTTTATGGCTGAGTAGTATTCCATTGTGTATATATACCACATCTTCTTTATCCAATCATCAGTTTCTGGGCATGTAGGCTGGTTCCACGTCTTGGCTATTGTAAATAATGCTGCGATGAACATAGGGGTGCAACGGACTCTTGAGATTTCTGATATCAGGTTCTTAGGATAGATACCCAGTAATGGGATGGCTGGGTCATAGGGTATTTCTATTTTTAACTTTTTGAGAAATCTCCATACTGTTTTCCATAGTGGTTGTACCAGTTTGCATTCCCACCAACAGTGTATGAGGGTTCCTTTTTCTCCACAACCTCTCCAACATTTGTCACTCTTGGTTTTGGATGTTTTTGCCAATCTAACGGGTGTAAGGTGATATCTTAGTGTAGTTTTGATTTGCATTTCCCTGATGATTAGCGATGATGAACATCTTTTCATGTGTCTATTGGCCATATTCATATCTTCTTTTGAGAAATGTCTGTTCATGTCCTCTGCCCATTTTGCAGTACACCAGTTTTAACTAGCAAAGTTTTTGTAAGGGGAAAATCATATTTTTAAAAGAATTGGCTGCTTCTCTGTAGCCTCATATTTTCAGTTTATACTTTCTCTTCTAAAGAATCAACAATAGAAAGGGTGGAAGGTGCCTTAAGTTTGGGAGATGGACATATGCCTTCTTCCTCCCATTTCTAAAATGTGTACATTTCTCTTCTGCCTCCTCCTCCTACCTTCTAGCCTACTCCTTTCTTATGAATGGAATAGCAGGTGAGGGTTGGAAGGAAAAGCACATGTCTGAATTGGAGTGTCTCGGCTGCCTCGGATAAGATCAGACCAGCATTCACCTGGCTTCGTCGCTCATCAGCTACATGCTGCTGGAGAACTTTCTTACCAGGTTGAAGCTCATAGGCCCCTTCTATTATTTTCAATATAAATCAGTCTACATAGCAGGATTGTAGGGAGGACTAGAATAAGGATGCATGGTAGGTACTGCCAAGTATCCTAGTTATAATAGTAATGATTATTATTAGCCTGGATCATAAAAAACTAGATTGAATGAGAAAAAATTGAAGATTATAACTTTTCAGATTGTGCTTATATTTTTATTCAAAAAGAGCATTGATGAGTTCCAATGTCACATAAGCTATCACCAGGATTTTGGGGGAAAAGTACAATATAGAATGTTTTTGGCTTTAAAATCCTTCCATCTCCCTTTCTAACCCGTTTTTTCCTCTAGCTCTTCTTACTTGCTTCACATATACTCAGTACTCTCACGTAGCTCTTTGCCTAACTGAAGTTCATATCCTCTTTGAGATCTCTCTCTGTTATTTCATTCTTTAAATTTATTTGTTCCATCACTACCTGAGTGAGAATTCTCTTTTCCTGAACAGTTATTGCATGGCGATATACCAGCTAGGTAAGAAATAATTAAGATGAAGAGTAAAGAGAAACTTCTTCCTCCTTTCTGTGAGGGAAATGCATATTTTGAAAGTAAAAGTTGATAATTTATATAAATTTCTAATTGGTATATAAGTTTTAGAAGGAGCAGTGTCTTAGATTTTTAAAAATCTTTTCTGGATTCATTACTCCATTTCCCCTACTCAATTGATTTATGTCTCTATTGTTTAAAAAAAATCTTCCAGCCTATAATTACGTCAGCAATTTTTATCTGCTTTTCACATTATTTTCAAAGTTTGCTTTTTGGTTCAAATGCCACGTTTCATAGAGTTTGGTCGTTTTTATAACAGCCAGTGATTTTTCTTCTGTTTCTCTGATTTATTGTAAAAATTCACCATCGTGGTCTAAATGTTCATATTGCCTTGAAGTGATCCCTCTGTCCTTAAATTTCAGATTTGTTTTTAGTACCTAGTTCGCAGTTTTCCTGTTTAACTTTTAAATTTACAAGTTATGATATTAGTTAGGTGCAGTTCATCTTTTCTACAGTTAGAAATTTTAAAATGATCTGTGGTCTTTTAAAATTAAAGGAGTAAAAGCAATGAGGAGTAAAAAAAACTAATTCCCAGAACTCGGGATTTCAGACTTTAAAATATTAGTAGAATTAAGTTTCTTCTTTTTCAAAAAACTGTAGCTTAATAAGATGATTGTCTTTTTAAACAGGTTGTCAAGTGATATGGACTGGATACTACGGTTTAGTGTACAACTTGGTGAAAATGTTGCGGGAACTTCGGGGAGATGAGGAACAGGATGGACTTAGAAATGTAATCTGGCAAACATTGCAGAAAACAAAGGATCACGAGAAGGACGCGCGAGTCTGTAATGCAACAAACATAGCTCAGGTAAGGTAAAACGCTGGGCGATAAATCGGTACTTTTGTCATCAGGAAGCGTGTGTCCTTTCTCTCTGAGGAGACAGGAGGGTCCACATTCAGTATCAGTGACTCACAGTGGAGAACACGATTTTTAAAATTTAATATTGACCTATTTTTAGTTAAAGATAAGAGGGTTGGCCATCTTCTGATTAAGCAGCTCGAAGAGAGGAGTTGATTTTGGGGGAAGAGTAATTGTTCTGCCTTTGAGGGACATTTATAAATTTACTGCATTCCACTTTGCCCAGCTCAGCCTGGGTCTGTGCCTAATTTTCCAGCTTTCTTATTAGTGGTGAATTAATTCACTCTCAAAAGTGTCCCGATTTGGATAATAAATTGTTTGGTTATCTTATTTGCACATTTTTCTTTCTAGCATTAGACAATGTAAATTGTAAATCTGGACACTTGCAAAGACTGAAGTCTTTTTCTTTAAAGTTAAAAATGTATTTTACAAGTTCTTGGTTTTTCTAGGTCCATATGAATGACAATATATATATTTTTCTTCACAGTCAAAGAAATTCATTATGAAATTAGCTATCCATTCTTCATAAAATATAAATAGGGGTTTTTAGTCAAGCTTTATTCATATGGTATCCTATGATATTTCAAAACTCCATCAAATGGTTTTTTCTTGTCTATGTCTTATTTTGAGCCAGGTTAATTTGTTTATTATCCTAGGGTACACTTATTTTCCTGTCACTGAAAGTTTCTAGTTCTTTCTAGGTTTCACAGATGCAATTATCCTAATGCCTTAATGTTGTTTTCCTATAATAATTATGTGAATTAATGTTAACAAGTAAGAGAGTAAATAATGAATTCACTCTGCCCAATTGATTGTCAAAGCATATAGAGGCCATTATTGACAACATATAGTATCTTCACTCTAGATTCTAGTAGGAAATAAAACCTTAAACTCTATTTTTTAACCATAAATTTGATTTGGACTGAAAATCTTTATGGAGAACTATCTTAAAAACATGCAACCCATCTTTTTATCTAGATTACTAATATTTTTTCATGGAAAAAGCAAATCAGAGAGCTGCCCATTTGAACTATATTGTTTTAGATTTCATGGACTTGCTTTTGTGCAATTATGCTTCAGCTTTGTCCTTGTTTTTGGATTGAGGAACACAGAAAGAAAAACAGAAATTATTGTACCTTTTATAGTGATGACCACGATGTCACCCAATATCCCCTTTATTGGGACTTAGGAAATAAATCCTCCTTAGTTTCATGTACTCTCCGAACCTTGCTATTGATTTTTGTATAAGCGGCTTACTGGAGCTTAAAAAAACGAGAGTCAAATTTTTGGCCAGTTTCCAGCAGAAATAGAGGACCATTTATATTTATCCGACTCAGTCTTATTATTTTCTTTTGTCTCCATGATTCTTTCAATTATTTATATTACCCTCAGGTTTTGTATCTATTTTTATATGCTGCTTCACATCTCAAATGGATTATACTGTGACTAAGTAAATAAGCCAACTCAAATTTGTCATTTCTGTAATTAGAATTCAATTTATATGCCCGTTTCCAGGGCCAATCATTTGGTATAAGATAGTCTTCTTTCTTCAAAATTCTAGTAAATATCTGTAGATAATTACATTTGAAATTCATAAGTCAGCTAATCAGACATAGCAAATATTTTTTAGATGCTAGATCCAAGTAAAGACTTTATTACTCCAGCAGTCAGCACTGAGAATAACAGAATCAACAAAAGCATCACCACTAGATGTGCTAATTAGTGTTCAGTGCTTAGCGAGAAGACTTGGAAAGGATGCTTTCATTCATTTTAAGTAGAAAATGGGAGGAAGGCAAGCTTTCCTCAGAGAAAAATCTAAATTAGAAATTTCTAAAAGCAGCCATATTAATTTATGCATAATACATATTTAATATAAGAAATAATTTTAATTTGAGTTAAACTAAAAGATACAATTCATCTAGACCTGTTTTACATAAAAGTTAGCTAGAGATAAAGACATTTCGATTACTAAACAATAAAATATATGATTTATGAATATAAATGATAAAGTATCTAACTGTAACTTTGAAAAATCACTTCATTTAGTTTGAATTCCTTTACTTAATCCTGAGATACTACACGGATATAAAGTAAGAAATTTTATAAAACTTTTCCCCCAAATCAGTAAAAAATATGAAATAAATATGTATATATTGAGTCCTAAGTCTATTTTGTCATACTGAATTCTATGGAAGAAGCAAGGAAGTCCAAAAAATGACCTTTACACAGTAAATTTTCCCATCTGTTAGCTAAGATTTGTTGGGTATTTACTGTGTGCGTTGTGCTAAGCACTTTATGTGCATTAATTATTTAATCCTCATAAAAATCATATGATATATGAGTTATTATGGTCTTGATTTTATAGATGAGGAAAGTGAAACTTTAAATAAGAACAGTTAAACTTTTTGAAAGGGGAAGTAACTTGCCCGTGGACACTGTGGTAAATTACATGGTTTGATTTTCTTGTGCTGAATAATCATCTCATTCCTGGAATAAAAACACTTGATGATGATGTAATAACTTTTTAATATTTCTATATTTTCTTTGATATTATTGGAATTAATGGAATGAACAGGGAAGTGATTATCTCTTTTTTCTATTCTCTGGAAGAAGGTTTTAATATTGTCATGATTTCTTCCTTAAAAATTTTGTAGAATTCACAAGAGAAGCCGTTTAGTCATGGATCCTTACAGAAAAGTTTTTCATCGTGGAATAATTTTTCAAAGTTATATACCTTCCTAGACTTTATTTTCCCTTGCATCACTTTTGAGATTTTTTTTCTGGGAATTTGTTCATATGATATGCATTTTAAAAGATATTTTATAAAGTTGCTCACAATATCTTTCTATGATATTTTAAAGTCTTTAGAAACTGTCATGATGTTCTTTCCTTGATTCTTAACTCTTATTTTTGGCTTTGTTCTCTTTTTAATTTATCATGCCAAGAGTTTCTGAACTTCTTTGTCTTTTGAAAAACAACTTTTGAATTTCTTAATACTGATACTCTATATTATGTTTTTTCTATTTCTTTAATATCTGATATTAGTTTTATATTTCCTTCTGCTAATTTCCTTACATTTAATGTGTTGTTCTTTTTATAAAATTATTGAACTATATTCCTTGGCATTGATCTGTAGCATTTTTCTTTTCTAATATATGATTTTAACACTATTAATTTCCCTCTACACATAATTTTGGGAGTATCTTGAAAGTTGCGATAAGTAATATTTTAACTATCATTCAGCTCAAACGAGTTTCTAATTTCTATTATTATTATTTTAAACCATGGATTATTGGAGATTATGGCTTAATGTCCACATTTATGGAGATTTTCTTTTCATGATTATGATTTTGATTTCTAATTAAATTCTGCTGTGCTCAATGACAATACACTCATCATTATGAAATGTTCGTTCTTTATAAAAAGTGTATATTTTCTGTTATAACCCACAGTAGCTTTCTTTTATTAGGGTCCTTTTGATTAGTGTTTGATGGTATATCTATTTCCATCTTTTTATTCCAAGCTTTCTGTATTCTTTTTTTTTCTTTTCTAAAGATTGGCACCTGAGCTAACATCTGTTGCCAATCTTCTTCTTCTCCCCAAAGCCCCGCAGTACATAGTTGTATATTCTAGCTGTGGATGCCTCTGGTTGTGCTATGTGGGACACCGCCTCCGCATGGCCTGACGAGCAGTGCCATGTCAGTGCCCAGGATCCGAACTGGCAAAACCCTGGGCTGTGGAAGTGGGGCACAAACTTAACCACTCGGCCATGGGGCCGGCCCCTCTCTCTGTATTCTTACATGTATATCTTTTTGGATAAGCAGTATTTTTTTAACCTGAAAATTATTATCTTTACATTTGAACCCTTATTCTATTTTGACTTAATATCATTACAATATATTTGTGTTTATTTCTACATTTTATTATTTACTATTCTATTTGTACCTCCTGTTCCTTAGCCTCTCTCTCTCTCTCTTTTTTTTTAAATCTCATTTTGTGCCTCTTTGGGGAAGACATTTTTATTATTCCATTCCATCCCACTCCCTTTATTTGTTTGGTGGTTACACATTCTTTTACTTGTTACCCCAGATGGTACAGAATGAATCCGTGAATTATCGAGGTATAATATGCATAGAGAGATTTTGTATTTTCCTGGACCATAAAATAGTCTTATATTCTAACTCCATTTATTTCTCTTTACTTATGCAATTTTCCTGTTGAGCATTTTAATTGTGTGTGTGTATCTGAATGTTTGCATGTATGTGTGTGTTTAAAGATACTAATATGTTAATATTATTTAAACACTCAATAGTCTTTAGATTTACTCACATATTTGCATGTTTCTTTCCTTTCTCCTTGAATCTCGGACCTTCTATATGGGATTGTTTTTCTTCTGCTCGAAGAAAATCCTTTTACATTCTTTTTGTGAGCAGCTGTTGATGGCTAATTCTGTCAGTTTTCACTTTCTTGAAAAGGTTTTTATTCAATTTGATTTTGAAGGATAGTTTTATTGACTAAATGATGATATAGATATGACATAAAATTAAATGTCTAATCACTTGCTCTGTTTCTTCTTCTAGCCAGTGTTTTCCTTGCATCATTTTTGTGACTTTGGTCACAAAGGTTTTTTTTTTTTAGTTTATCATGAGCTGGTATATTTTTAATGTCAAGTTGCATATTAACATGTCTACACTAGGTTTCAGGAGTAATAATGTCTAAACTAACTGCCTTAAATTCTTCACACCTAATTATTCAAAAGACCAAAGTGATTAACATCTGTGTGAATTTTCTCTCTGTCGGCCCTGTGCTTATAACTCTCTTCATCTTTTACTCCTGTGTGACCCTCTAACTTTCCTAAATTCCACAGCTAAAACTCCTGCCCTTTCATGCTTAATTTCTCTAAGGAAAATAATGCTCATATTTATTTCAGGTTTTAAAAGGTGCCCTCTTAAGGGAGTTAATAAAGGTACTGTAGAATGAGTTACACAGCTAAACGTCACATCTAAGAATAAGACAAAGCAAATGATTTCAAAAGAATGAGCATACCTGGTCTATAGGTGTAACATGTTAGAGCAAATTTTTTGTTTTTGTTTTTGTTTTTTTTGGTGAGGAAGACCAGCCCTGAGCTAACATCTGTGCCAGTCCTCCTCCATTTTGTATGTGGGACCCTGCCACAGTGTGGCTTTCATGAGCAGTGTGTAGGTCCGCGCCTGGGATCCAAACCCATGAACCCTGGGCTGCCGAAGTGGAGCGTGCAAACTTAATCACTACGTCACTGGGCTAGCCCCAGAGAAAATATTTTGAATTTATTAAAATAGTATATTCTTTTCTGAAATAGTCTGAATACTTTCTATATAAGTTACCTTTATAGGTGTGTTTAATTTTATAGTAAAACATGAGTATGATAAACTCAAGCTTTCCTTGTCTTTTATTTGTTTTTTTTGGCACTATCATGACAGCACTTATTTGCAATAATAAAGCTACGTGGCTTAGGTATTTATCCCTAAACACCCTTAGTTTTTCTTAATAACATGCTAATTCCCAAATTTCATTGCACCAACATATTAATGGCCTGTGATACTTTAGGCAGCAAGTTCTATGGTATAAAATAGCTAGAAGCTTTCTTTTACAAGTGATAACAACTCTGTCAGTCTTTCAGTGCTGCCTCACTGCTCAATGTGAGTAGAGAACATCTAAAAGAAATCTATACAGTGCAGGCTTGTGCCTTCGACCTAAAATGAAATATGTATTCTACTCTTATTTCATTTATAGCAAATGATACATTTATAGCATAACCTTTTTTTTTTCTTTCCTTTCCTAACACTTTGCTCCCAGAACCTTTCCTCATGTAAGATAATTGTCATATTATATACGCAGAGTGAAACACAGCCTTAATTATAAACTACTGTAGAGTGGGAAGGATTTATTTCATAAGGATTGAATATATTTGAATGTTTATGGAATTAAGTAGAAATTTTTTATTTTTATGCTTTGAAAATAAATATGTCATTCATATGATAAACTATTGAATTTAGTGAATTAAATTTGGTCCTTAATACCTCAACTTATCTACATCACTGGTAAATCTATTACTAACTATATTATGTACTCTCATGTCTTTTTATCCAGAACAACATTCTATAATCTACAATATCTGTTCATAAAATTTGATGCTTAATGGAGGTTAGAGGAGAGGTGAGATATTTAATAGCATATTTGAAATGAAAAACAATTCTAAATAGATCCCTAAATATGAGCCCTTCATATGACAAATTCAATATAAACCCAACTGTTGCCTGAGTATTTGGAAAAGAAATCAAAAATTGTCATATATTCACAGTGGCATAATAAACAAATGTTAATTGATGTGCTTTGTTTGAAATACTTCCAGGGAGACTTGCAATGAGCAAGGCTCTTCTGTACAGGCAATTCAGCAGCATATGTTGGCACATCTAGGAAAAGTCATCATGTATAAATGCTTTATGCCATCTGGTATATGACCTAAAATATCAGAAAGAAATATGTACAGCTAAAATGAATATGTGACTTTCTTCAGAGTACCTTTGACTCATCAGGTAAAGAACTTGGTGCTTAACATTTCATGGTGAGATCTTTAAAATGAAATTTGTTTTTATTCTTAATGATATTTCCATACTCCTAATGTACTCTATAAAGCAGCAAAATAGAACAAATGACACTATTACTCTCTAGTCTCTCAGCACCTATCTCCCTCCTTCTCCACACATGGCTCCTCTTTTGACATAAATGGAAACATGAGTGTGGAAAGGAGGATGTATTTTTGGAAGAGAATAGTTTCTTTAATGCTTATCAGTAGAATTCCAATGGAACAGATATATCATTTTAAGAGAACGAAACTATCTCGTAGAGCTTCTACAATGTGCCAGGCACTGTGCTAAGTATCTTACATATATTAACTCATCTAAGCCCCATAGCTCTCCCACCACCATCATCACCCACACAGATGGGGGATCTGAGTCTAAACGGGATTAAAATAAGTAACGTGGTGGATGCGCCTATGAGTGAGCTTAACTCAAAGGCTCTGCCATTTCATTATGTTGTGCTCTCTCCGAAATTAAATATAAACAAGGAACTAACAGTTATTGAAAAACCTTTTGTGTGCCAGACACTGTGCTAGAAAATATATTCAATTTTTATGTTTGATCTTTATAATAACCCTGCAAAGGGGATTATTATTATCATCCCACTTTAAGAATAAGGAAACATGCTCAGAGAGGTTAGGTAACTTGTGTAAGATCTCATCACTAGTAAGTCAGAAAATGGGATATTCCCATCCAGTCCTTTTCTTATCCCCTCAGTCCTTCTTCAACTTTAGTGTGCATACAGGAGTAGGGCCTGAGATTCTGTATATATAACATGCTCTCAGGTAATGACAATAACGATGCTCTAAGGACCACAATTTTAGTAGCAAAGAGTACTCATGCTGTTTTCCTTTGTGAGCTTTTATAACTCCTGTAGGAAATAGTATTTTGAGACTACCAATGAGTCATTTACATTTAAATTTTAAAGTTTAAAGAAAAAAATTGTCTTCTTTTTTTTTTCACAAACAAGTTAAATATTCCCAGCTGTAAGATTACTTAAGGACAGGTGGAGACAAAAAAGGGAGAGCCAGCAAGAGACGAAGATAGAATTTGCTGCAAACTCTGCTGCAATGGCTTGACATCCTATTTCTCCTTTATGAGAGACATGTCAAGGGTAGTGTGAGTTAATTTAAATTTTGATGTGTTTGCTACATTTCCCTAATTATTGATGGAAAATTCAGAACTCTGGAGAGGCTTTTCTTTTCTTTTGTATTGCTGCCATATCATAATTCCTTGGGGAATTTCCCCTGGTGCTGACTTACGCGTCTTCTCGCCAACCTATATTAATGCTGGTTTTTACCATCTTTATGCACAACACAAAGACAAAGGGTGGGCATCTGCTCGTGCATGTGGCTATAGTATGTGTGTGAGAGAAATACTCTTTAAGAATGCCCTTTGTCCAATCTTAATATTAAATCAGTAAAATTAACACAGATATTCAAAAATTGCCATTTGTTTCTTAATTAAAAATGCCAAGTTTCAACAATCCAATATGAAAAATTCTGAATTTTAAAGCCTACGTGGCCATTGCTACATAGGGATGCATGATGAAAGTGTAAATGTGTAAAAATGTGTAAAAAATGTGTAATGTAAATGTGTAAATGTGTAAAAAAGGTTTAAAGGTGGACTTTGAGGTAATGTTCATTGGCAGGCTAAATAGTAGTAAATTCATGAATACAGTTCTGTTGGAAGGAATTATATCATTAATATTTTGTGTAACTCAATATCATTATCATTCAGGAATATCATTCAGGAATATCATTAATATTTTGCATAAGTCTACTTCTATGTATAGATTTATATTTATGCATAGTTGGCATTTAAGTCTCTGAATTGTAATATTAGAATAACGGCTTTAAGAGAAGGAAGACTCTTTAAAAATGAGATGCCAAGGGCCAGCCCCATGGCCAAGTGGTTAAGTTTGTGTGCTCTGCTTGAGCAGCCCAGGGTTCACCAGTTAGGGTCCTGGGCGAGGACCTACACACTGCTCAGTAAGCCATGCTGTGGCAGCATCCCACATAGAAGAACTAGAAAGACCTACGACTAGGATATACGGCTATGTACTGGGGCATTGGGGAGGAAAAAAAAAGAGGAAGATTGGCAACAGATGTTAGCTCAGGGCCAATCTTCCTGACCAAAAAGCACATTTTTTTTTTAAAAGAAAGGAGATGCCTATAAAAGTATAATGATGCTCAGATTTCATAAATTTTCTAATGTAAAGGAGACAATATAAGAAAACTGTTTTCAGTGTGTCAGAGGTTCTGTCAAGTCTTCTCTCAGTTGGTGGTGGGGGTTGCTTTAGTGCCGTCTTAGGGAATTCCTGAAGGGAACTGATACCTATTGAACTTCTCACTGTCTGCTAAGTGAACCCTCACAAAACTCTGAGAGGCAGTTATTTTTATCTCCATATCACAAATGAAAAATAAGACAGAACTAAACCAAACACAAAACATAGGCCTGGAGAGGCTAACTAAATATCCCAAGTTTGCATTCTTAAGTAGGAAGTGGAAAAGCAGACCTGATTTCAGATCTTTCAAACTGTAAAGCACATGTTATTTCCTGGTACTTCCTGCAGAAAACAAACAAAATCTTTTATACATAAGGCAAATATACATTTGACCGATATTTGAAACTATATTTCCATAAGTTGAATGCCATGGGCATCAATGGGGGAGGGAAATTTACCTGGGCTTTCAATCAGGGAACCATCATGAAAGATGTGGGAATGCCTTCATTTTGTTCCTTGGGAGAGCTTGCATCTGGATCTACAAACTGTCTAGTCTGGGAAGGAAGAAAGCAAGGAGTAGTCTAAAGAGACATGATGAAAAGAGCATCATAATTCTGTAATGCAGGGTAATCCTACCTCTGGAAAGAGTATATTTTACCAGAAATTATGTCATGAAAAGACATTATTTTTTGTTGGTCCATTCTTTTTTTAATTTTTTTCAGTGAGGAAGATTCTCCCTGAGCTAACATCTGTGACAGTCTTCCTCCTATTTTGTATGTGGGACGCCTCCACAGCATGGCTAATGAGTGGAGTAGGTCCACAATTGGGATCAGAACCCACGAAACCAGGCCACAGAAGTGGAGAACGCAGAACCTTAACCACTTGGTCATGGGGGCCGGTCCCTGTTGGTCCCTTCATTTAATCACACATTTATTCATTCACCACTCTCTTAGTAATGGAAGAGCTTATAGTAATACATCTGTGCAATACTGTATATTATTATTGATTTTGAAGTACTTTTTCTTATGAGAAATTAAGCTGGGAAGGTAAGCAGAATAAACATTACAGGTACTGTGATTACCATTTTACAGATGAACCTGCAGACGGACATTAAGTAACGTCCTCAAAGTCACAATAGCTACTAAGTGTCCTAGACACAGTTTAATTTCTGGTTTCAAGTTGAATGTTCTTTCCATGATTTTGACGTAATTAATAAGCAAGATACATGACTGAGAATACTATAAACATGATTGTATACTGATTCCCATATCCAGACATAATTGAAATAAAAGATATTTTAAAAATGGATATATTTCAATGAGGGCTAGTGATAAAGTTCTTTTTCTGAAATTGTAAAAATATGCCTGCTTTTAAAAATTGTGATATTAATGTTTTAGCATTCTGAGTCTTCATTTCATTGTTTTGGTTCTTACTTACTTGCATGATTTTTACCTTATCCTTTTCATATATATTTTTTTGCATGTTATTCTTTCCCATCCTCTCTGACTTTCACAGTAATCCATATTTGCTACTTGCCTTTTGCTGTTTTTCTCATTGCTTTAACCCTTTATGTTTTTCAGTCTTTATCATGAGATTGTTCTATTTGTTTTTCTACTATAATTTCATCCAAATAATGCAATAGTCAATTCAACAGTAGTTCCTGATCTTGGAATCTTAAAGAGGTTGAGTTAGGGATTCGTATGCAGAAAAACATTTTCCATTCCTTAATTTCCTACCACAGGATCCATCAGCATATAAAATGAATCTTGAGTGACTGGTAATGAGCTGCATGAAGATGGACAATATGAATAAAAAACATAAAAACTTAAAAGGAGGCAGCATCCAATTTATTTATGAGAAAGAGAGCTCCTAATATGAACATATTGTGAACATTAAAAGAGGTATAACACATGACATTTGAAACTTACATCTTCATTTATTTTTACCTATGCCAGCCAAGGAAAATACCTCTCTAGCCATTTCAAAAGAAGATGTAATTAAAAAATCAGTCATGGACGTTGTTGAACATAAGTAAGAAAATTCAGAAAATAGCTCTTTCCTAACTAAAGATTGGTTGAATATTGTGGAATTTTTGTGTTAGGTTTTTTAAAACATTATACCATATTAAACTTAATCAAAATATAAATCCTTGAACATCTTCAATGTGAGCTAAATACAGAGCCCTTTTTGTTTTTTACTGTAGACATTTTGTTCTGTAGACATTTTCTGTTGCTTTCAAGGAAAGTTTAGATTATGCACCAAGAAATGGAATTCTGATTTAATAAAATATGTACATTACTTCAACTGATTGCTTAATTTCTTAATAAATAAATATCATACTTATGAAATTCTTGTGTAGGAAGTGTACAAATTTCAAGTAGAAATTATATCATTAAATTTTTGAAATTTCAAGACTGATTTCATTCATACTTAATTGTTTATTTCACTGAAAATTGTTGGTATGATTTTTTAAATCTTTTGGGAAACTGCATTTTTTCTTATAAAGGTTATTTTTATTTAACAGGAAGAATGCAACATTAGTCGAAGAAAATGAACATAGATTTTATCTTAACAAGTCATCATTTTTCCTCTCACTTAACTCTATTTTAACTTGTTCCTTTTTCTTTTCTTTCAACAGGCTGAGTTAAATGACACAACTGATCCTTTCACTAGTTACAATACAAAAGTTTCATCAAATGTAGGGGATGAAATTTTCTCCAAATATATAGGATGGAGAGTTGCCAACACGCTTTCCAAACTGTTCTTCCCCTCCCCTGATGCCTGTGTTCTTCCTTTAAAAAAACCCTTGATAAAACGGGATCAAGTGAAACGTCTGAATAAAAAGGATCCCATGAAGAAGAGAGTTCTACATTCTACTGTAAGGTAAAGTGAAGCACTATTCAGAATGGTCCTGTTATACTTTACATTTCAAAGCCATAGAAATTATATATAATCATGTGCCACATTATTTAACTCAATTTCTATTTTTCAATTAATATCTTGGCTCCACCACCTCCTAGGCTTTCTATCATGAGCAAGTACTCCCTTCCTAGAAACTATTTTCTCATTTTTAAAATAGGTATTATTATATAATATACATCAATGTTTTGATAAGATGAAAACCTCCTTCCCATTACTGACCTGCATTTGCTTAGTTTCCCCCATCTCTCCCTGTCATTAATTGCCTGTGTATCCTCACGTTCTATAAAATGTAAATATATGAAATTATAAGTACATTTTTATTTTCTCTCTATTTTTACATGAAAGTTAACATACTAAATATAGTACTTGACATCTTGCATTTTTTAATCTAACTTCATTTCCTAGAGATCTTTCCATGCCAGTATAGAGAATTTTCTCATTATTGTTTTTTTAATCAGTTATGATGCTTTCCTCGGTATAGATGTACCACAATTTATTAAACCAGTTTCCTGTTGGTTGGCATTTGGGTCGTTTTAGATTGTCTGCTACTATAGACTACGACAAAAAGTAACCTTTCACCTATGTCATTTTATACATGTGGAGTAACATCTGCGGGATAAACTCTCGGAAGTGTGATTGCTGTGTCAAAGGGCATACGTCTTTGCAATTTTGGCAGCTATTTCCAAATCGCCTTTCAGAGGAGTTGTACAAATCTATATCCCCACCATTTAATATATGAGAATGCCTGTTTCTCTTTCGTCTTTCCCACAGAGGCTGTTAACAAACTTTTGGGGTTTTGACAATCTGTAAAGTAAAGTATGGTTTCTAAATGTAGCTTTCATTTTTATTTTTCTTAACATGAGTGTCTTGAACAGCTTTCATATGTTAAAAGTCTTTTGTTTCTCCTTTATTTGGCAATTAACGCCTATTTCTTTTGCCCATTTTTCTGTTGGATTTTTATCTTTTTCTCTTTGCTTTGCAGGAACTATTTATCTATTAATCTATGTGTCCCTCGGCTATGGTGAGACCTGCAAATGTTTATTTTTTCCCACCACTATTTATTTGTCTTTAAATTTTGCTTATAGTATTTTTTTGCAATACAGTCATTTTTCTATGTAATGTAACAATTTTTTCACTGAGGTTTATCGATATTTTGATCTATTTAGAAAAGCTCTTTTCATTTTAGGATTATAATTGTGTTACATTGTCTTCTAGTACTTTAAGTATTCATTTTGAATATTTTAATCACTGGTCTATTTGATTTTTTTTTTGGTGAGTGGTGTGAGGTGTAGATCCAGATAGCTACTCAATTGTCCCAATACTATTTATTGAGTTGTCTATCTCCCTTCAACATTTTTCCTACTTTTGTGTTATCTCTGTTAAATACTAAATTATTATTTCTTTTTCTACATTCTAAAATAATTTCAGTAATTTGGAATTTTCTATTATTTCATGCTTTAGCAGCATTCCCTCTTAAACCATCAGTACCTATGCCTCTTCTAAGGGTGGCTCTTTGTCCAGTTTTTCTGTGGCCATTGGGAAAGTTGATATTCTTCCAGAATGAATTGGTACAGCTAGATTCAGTTCTTATTATTTGAGGCCCCTGTCACAAAAGTATCTGGAGTATCAACCTGAATATCAATCTCTTTACATTTTTTTCCTTCTTTTTTAGTCAATTTTAGCAAATTATGCTTTATTTGAATATTATTTATGATTTTTCAGAATTTGTTTAGTCACATTGAACAAAGTAGTGTCTTGAGATTCCTTTCATTCTCTCTCTTCCTATGGTCATTCCCCCCTTAACTAATTCTTAGTTTGTGTATTTGCATTTTGTCCCATTTATTCTCCTTAATTAGTTTATTTAGTGTTTTATCTATTTTCTATTATTTTTTCAGTGAACCAGTTTTTGAGTTCTAACTCATGTATTTTTGTTCTTATGTCTGTGAATCTGTTCCTTCTTTTTTCCTTTGGTCTGTTTTGTGGTTCATTCTTTAATTACTTGAAGAAGATCCTAAGTCATTTGGGAAGTGTTCTTCCTCAGCATTTGTCTGAGTCATTATTTGAGATCCCCAAATTGTGAGACTGTTGCTTCCCAGAGGCAGACTTTGTTGCAAGTGTAACAATTGGGTGAAACAAGGCCAGCAGGCAACCTTTCCTTTTCTGTACACAAATAGTCAATAGAAATATAGACACATGTTTGAGAAAAGTTTTGACATAGTTTTAAGCATTTTTTCAAGAATTCCAAAATCAATGAGGAAGATATGTAGATTTGAGATTGTCACACAGCATGCACTTTAATAGTCTCATGTGCAGAAATAAATATTACAAAAATATTCTTTAGCATATATGATATTTATAAAATTGCAATATGATCAAGGTATAATGAAAATGTCAGCTTTAAATGTCACGGTTATTGAGGTTTACTTTTGAAGTATCTTCAGTGTATTTTCAAGGACCACAGATATGGAAGAAAAATTAAACTGAGACCACAGAGAAGACACTGAACAAGCACACTTTGGTTTCTCATCATGGTCAGTTAAAGGAAAAGATAGTAAGAAAGAAACTAGAAAAATAGAAGAAAAAAGATATAGACAAAAGATTAAAGAAACAGCAAGAGAAAGAGTAAACAGAAGGTAAAAGGCAGATGGAGATGAATGGTGCCTGGGGACACAGAAAGGAAAGAGAAAGATAGAGAAAGTGAGACATATAGGGAATGCTTAGAATAGCAGATTGGAGAAATGAAAGTTATAAGCAGAAAAAAAGATGAAAGAGACCAAAAGGAAAGGGAGAAGATATAAGGGGAGAGACATACTGAGAATGAAAGGTACAAATGGAGAGAGATGCACAGGGTTTGGGGAGAGGAGAAGAGATATGCAAACTCAGAGAAGAATGAGACAAAAGAAGAGTGGGGTGGGGTTGAGACCCAAAGAGTCTTGTAGGTTTTGAAGGATTAGTAAGTTAAACTTCTCATCTCAGCCTATGGTTTATTACGTAAATGATGGTCATTCATAAATGTTATCTCCATATCCGTTTTTTCACCGCTCATTACAGGCTCTAGCAATTAAATGTAGAATGTCTTTGGCCCAGATGAGAGCCACAGCAGCACAGTGGCCTGAGCATCCCTTTAGCAGGAACATGTCAGTGTGGCACAGCTCCAGGGGTGGCTTTCACATTGCAGCCTTCACACTGTAGTGTGTGTGAACAGCGCCCCCTGGAGTTGTGCATGTTTCCAGCTCCAGTTAGGGGCAAACTAATCTCAGGGCACAACAAGGTCAGTGGAGCAGGGCTACAGCTCAAAGACAAGAAAAATGCTAGGTCAGGCGTGACTGAACCATCTCTACTGTCTGTTAGGAGCATGGGCTATACCTGCTTTTTTAAAAGCTGTTGAAAAGCAAATTTAAATCTAAGCTATGCATTGAAAAAACGTCTCTGGTTCACTCAACATTAACTGTGGGAGATTTTATTTCTTCCATTTGCTTGATTCTCCATCTATTCAACAGTTTCATAGCTAGCTCCTTTTGTTAGTTCTCTACCTCCTCCCACTTCCAAGTCCACTAGACTTACCAAACTAGAGTTAATGCAAATAATGAACATGTGAGCATCTTGAAGTCCGTCCCATAGGCAAAGCACAAAGATATAGGTGAAAGTCCACTGTAGGCTCAGCTGTTTTTCACCTCTTAAAGGTTTTCATGTGTAGGGTCATATCACCAATTCCTCGTCAAGGAGTCCCAGAAATATCCGTTTTGTGTTTTCAACAAATAGCAATGTGAAAGGCGGCAAGAAGGCCAATATTTAGGGGCTGTTACAGAAGATGGGGCACATTTAAGAAGCAGGAGGGCAGTAAATTTAAGGCAATATGTTTCTTTATTGGCTTGGAGCATGAAAGCCTACTTATCTCAGTGTGAAAATCTGAAAATTTACTAGAAAGTAGAAAATGAGAGCTTCCTTATTGATGAAGCATTTGCTACATCTCATGGCTTAGAATTTTTTCCAAAAATATTTTTCCTCACTTGTGTTTTTAGCCTATAAAAGTCTTCGAAAGCAGGAATTCCATCTTTTATATGTTTATAAACATATGTTTTTCTCTGGATGATCTGCAGATTTGACTTCTTTCTTTTATGGAATTTTTCAAAAGAAATTTCATTATTGTGCTTCTGTATATTGAGTTATTTTGGTTTTGCTTTAAGTTAGTGGGACATGCTATTGGATGCATGCTCTTTTTGCCCCTCAGTTTGTTTTTTTTTAAATGAAAAAATCATTACGGTTCTTTACTATATCATAAAAGCTGCAAAAAGTCAGGCATATAATACTTCTGCTTCAAAGCATAATATTTTCCTTTTCTCTCTTTGTCAGTAAAACTATCTTAAATTTAGCTTAAGGATGAGAATTCAGAACACTGAAGATCAAATTTTCAAAAACCAGTTTCCAAATCTATGTTTTTTTTTTTTGCTCCTGAGGTTTCTTGTAAGTGTATTTTCTAAGCTTGTGCCTTGAATCCCTAAAAACTTCACAAACAGCTAAATTATTTGCACATATGTAAAGACTAGGAGGATATTAGCTTGAAACTTTATCTCTGATCATTCTTAGTTTGCTCAAAAACTTTGTTAGAGAACTTTATTCATAATACCAGCACCTGGAAGAGAGCCCAGGTGAAACTAGCAAGAACGGACTGAGAACATCTGTTGTCATTTAGGCAGGAAATTTTATACGGCTAACTTCATAAACAGGGTGGGTGTACTCGAGACTATTGCATCTCTTCTGCAGCTTCCTTTATAAGAGGAACTAACTCCAGAGTAGTAGAACTGAGTGTAGTTAACATTTACTGAATGGCAACAAGGTGGGGAAAGGTAAATACCCCAATGTTCTATGAGATAGGTTAAAGAAAATAGGCTTTGTTGGAGAGACAAATGGTCAGCAAAAAAGAGGTACATGGTCCCCATTTTTTTTTTCAGCAAGGAAGATTTGCCCTGAGCTAACATCTGTGCCAGTATTCCTCTATTTTGTGTGTGGGATGCTGCCACAGCATGGCTTGATGAGTGGCATGTAGGTCCGCACCCAGGATCCGAACCTGTGAACCCCAGGTTGTTGAAGCAGAGCACTCAAACTAACCACTCCACCACTAGGCTGGCCCCCCACATTTTTCATTATGTCATTGAGAGGTGTGCTAGAGTCTGGGGAAGCAATTGGACATTCACTGTGTTTGCGTTTTGAGGGAAGAGACCCTGCCTGACTGCTACTCAACTTTCTTATGATGTAAGTGTGAAAACCTCCTTCTCGAGGAAGAAATGAACATTTTAGACTCAGTTGCCAAGCCCTTTGAGGTTGGGCATCAGCTGGATAGATGATGCTAGAAATGCCAGCTGTCCAGAACCTGGAGCCCTTGTGAAGTGTTCTTAATGGTTGTGGAAGATAGCCATTGGCTCATTGGGAAATTGGGCTTAGGGGAAACTCCATGAAATGGGAGACTCTTAGGACCCCTATTTCTAGCCAGCAAGTTGTCAGGCAATTCAAGATGAGTCTTCCATGTCACAGTCGAACAATTCTTTTTCCACCCCACATGAGTGCATTTTATAAGCAACACACTGTGCTCAGCACTACCCTTAGATGTAGATATTATTTTATCCATTTTACCAATTTTATATATCTATAAAATTTTCATTTTATAGGTGTGGATGCTGAAAGGTTAAGTAATTTGCCCAAGGATTCACAACCATTAAGTGTGGGAGTTTGAAGTGAAACAAATGCATTCTGACTCCTGAGTCTTCTCTGCTACTTTCTCTCATCTCATGTGAACTCCATCTGATGGCAAAGCCTTAAGCACTTGTTAAAAAAAGTCAATCTTCAAATCATAAGAAAAATCTTTTTATTATTATTTTTTGAATTTCTGTCTCTTGATTTTCAGAACTTGATTTTGATTAAGGGACATTTTTCTCAACCCTGCATCTCTCTAGTTACTATCAGGAAATCTATGTCAAGGAGGAGGCACTTTCTATATATTACATATAACACATATATGTATTATTGTTATTTTTTTCCTTATTGCCTTTAGCCAAAATCATACTGACTTACTGGAAAGTGCTTCCTCCTTGACATAGACTATATATATATATATATGGACAGAGAGAGACCATATATATATATGGAGAGAGAGAGAGTTTTAAAAAGGAGAGCTCCAAAAGATTCTTAAACAAAATGCCTTAAACAAATCTGTCTACTTCTGTTTCCTGGGGAAAAAGTCTATGCCTCCTTCACAAAATATCAAATATATTTATCTTGTACCTTCTTTCTAATTCGTTTAGAGTACATTACCTAACTTCTCTGAGCCTTAGGCTTCTCGTCTTTAAAGGTGTAAAAGCTATACATCTCTGTCAGGTTTGTCCTGAGGATATAAGGAAAGAATGTAGGTAAAGAGCCCAGACATGTTGGTCCCTTATCATTTTGTTCTATAATTTAGCAGATTTTGTAAAATATTTACTTTCTTCAGAATAAAATATTTAATTCTTAACTTAGTAAAATTGTGATAAATAATAAGGGAAGATTTACATTTTTGTGCCCCTATTTTTTTTTTTTTTAAGCTTTGAATTGCTGCTAGCAACTTTTCAAAGAGAACATACAGTTTCATAAGGATTTCCTTTTTGGTTATGTTTTGTTTCCCTTCTTCTTTTTAGTTTTTAAGTTAAAACACTATTCAGATCTGGTTCTATGTCATACATGTATTTCGAGGGTGTGGTCTCAAGACCTACTGTGGATGAGTCAAGTTTGGAATCATGGCTGATCATAGTTTTCAGCTGAAGAGAGATAAAGAACATGAATAGTTCTTCAGAGATGGGTTCCTATTTTTTTGAGCCTTTGTGAAATGTTTTATTATTTAAAAATTGGTTAGACCATCAGCTCAGATCAATCATTTAAAGTATTAAAACTTCTAGAAGCCGGCCCCATGGCCGAGTAGTTAAGTTTGCGCGTTCCGCTTTGGTGGCCCAGGCTTTCGCCAGTTTGGATCCTGGATGTGGACCAGTACCACTCATCAAGCCATACTGAGGCGGCGTCCCACATAGCAGAACCAGAAGGACCTACAACTAGAATATGTACTGGGGGGCTTTTGGGAGAAGAAGGGAAATAAAAAAAGATTGGCAACAGATGTTAGCTCAGGGCCAATCTTTAAAAAAATAAATAAAGTATTAAAACTTCTATAGGCTGGAGTGGTATTGAAAGTGAAATCTAATTGCCAGTGACAGAACTGTGCTTCATTGGCATCCATGGACAATACATGACTCAGTTTACCTGCAGTCTTGCCTGAGAGATAAGTCAATCTCCATCTATCTTCTATTGTCCCTTATCCTTTCTTGCCTTTCCATTGAAACCTTGGTCTGAACAGGAATTCTAGGTGTCATCAGCAGGGAACATAGCTTTAGCTGTCACTTTCACTGCAGGGGCTTTATGCTTATAAGACAGGTGTCCAGCTTCAATATAATCATCAAACCTAGGAGCTCTCCATTCACAGTAACATGATGTGATGCAGAATCTTAAAAATGGCACAGGTTTTAAAATGAATTGAGTGAGATGTAAAAACATTCTGCGTTTCAAATACAGATCAACTAGAATCAAAATGACAGCCTTATGGAAATACAGAAGTTGTGCAACAGAAAACGAAAACAAAATCTACATTTTTCTTTTGTGCTTTGTTCCATTTTTCATGAGCACTTTGCTCTTTCAAAGAAAAGGGCAATGTTCAGTTGTGATGAAGTGCATTTGCAGTGGTTGACAAACTTGTATTACCTGTTTAATCTGAATGTAAACTTGGAAATGAAATTAATCTGTATACCCTCCCCACTTTCTAGACTCTCAGAAAACATGTAGTCAATCAGTTAAAGGGCTTAATCTTCCCCTATTTCTAAATGTCTCCTTGATAGGATCAAGTACTTGATTGGGCATGTGAACTCTTTGAAAACCTTAGTATCCCTGGCAGCTGCTTTCTACCCACCTGTCAGAGCAAATGTTGCTCTCCAACTAACCCAGCTTTTCCCAGGAGGTCTCTTGCTATGGATCTAAATGGTAGGCAAACAGCAGAACTCATGATAGAGGTGGTATATTGCTTCAGTAAGCATCAGCTAAACACCTCTATGTGCAGGCACTGTGCTAGGCACTGGGAATACAGACAAATAAACCATGCTCAAAAGTGTGATTAATGATTTCTCGTCCAGAACTACTGCTTGTTTCTCTAGCATGTTGATTTTCCACCATAAATCATTTCGGACTTTGCACCCACAGTTTACTGTTTTTTCATATATTCATTTATTCGATAATTATTTATTGAATGCCTAATATACGTCAGATCCTATGAGAGGAAATGTCTCAGGTAAAATAGTGAATAAAAATAGTTACAATTCCTTTCTGATGGAACTTACAATCAAGTATAGGAGATAGACATTAATTAAAATCACACATATGCATGTAAAATCACACATATATGTATTAAATCTCTATAATGGTAAGTGCTATTAAAGAAAGCTATTAAATAATGTGCTATAAATAATGATAAGTGCCCTGAGGGAGGTGTACATGGGGCACAGGATGTGCAAAGGCCCCATGGTGAAAGGGATCTTGGAGCATTTAAGGACCCCAAAGTAACAGTGGTGTAGCTGGGTCACTGAGACCACAGTGAGGGAATCAATTAAAAGTGTTTATTATAGCACCTGGCACAGAGTAAGCACAAAAAATGCTATTATTATTATTGTCATATTCAGTATATGATAGCATAATTATAAATGTAATATAAATATACTGACATATTATTGATCAGTATAATAATGTTAATTATTATTGCTAATATATGATAATCATTTTCATTATTGCCATTGTTGGCTTTGTTATGGAGGGTAAGTGCCTAGGATGCTACTGACATATAGCATGCACTAGGTTGGTGGCAATAGAAATGGAAAGGAGGCAAATGGATTTGCATAATATTTGGAAGCAAAAGCAATAGGACTTGGTGATAATTATATATGAGAGAATGACAGAAGGTGAGGAGAGGAAAATGTCTTTTCCAGGTTGAGCAACTAGCCCAATAGTGGTACCACTCACTGAGACAAGGAATGACGTGGGAGAGCACGGTGTGGTTGGAGATAGAGGAAGATTGTAGGTTTGGTTTTGGACATGTTGAATTTGAAGTAGTGCTTTTGAGTTCTTTAAGTGAAGATGTCAAGAAGGCCGTGAGTGTCACAGTTCTGTAATTCAGCGAAGAAGTCTGAGTTGAGTCACGGAATGAAGGCGTTGACTGAAGTCATGGGTACAAGCAACAGTGCCTTGGTAAAGAACATCAAGTGATGTGAGAGGCAGGCCTAGGGCAGAATTTTAAGGAATACCATCATTCAATATCTGGAAAGAGAAGAATGATAGCAAAACAAATAACAAACCAAACCTTCGGTACAGCCAGAGAGGTAAGAAAATCCAGGAGGATTTAAAAACCTGAGGAAAAAATCTATGGAAGGTTGTGATAACTTTAAAATATGATATAATAATGCTTTTTTAAAATTTTAATTGTATAGAGATGTTGCTTTCAAGGACAGATAAGGGAGAGTTTCCTAAATTATCTACCCAGATAGTGATAGAATCTCCCTCTTTGAATATCTCTGATCAGCACTTTCTGCACACTGCACAAAAAATATAAATGTAGGTGACAAAAGAATTGCAAAGGATTGTTTATACATGAAGCATATTTCCAAATAACTTGCAGTAACCACCTAATGAAAAAAATGTACCAAACCAATGCATGAAACTTTCCAAGTTCATAGGCAAGATCCATTGGTCGGGAAGGGCAATAATATGGTATGCTGTTATAATATATGTACATGAATGCACACTTTCAGAAATGAGCTTCCGTCTGCTAATGAAATATTTGCATGTATCAAAATACCAAGAAATTATGAAGGTAAATTGTCACTTAGAAGCAAAATTTAATGGCCTTTCTGGTTATTTCACAGGCTTACAGTCTTTTTAAAACTTTTACTAGTCTTTCCAATTTTCTTTACAAGATAAGATTTATTAATGATGCATTTATATCATTAGCAATGGCACAGCGTGTCTCTACTATCAGTTTATCCAACAAACAAGGCACAGAGATAAGCATTTCGGGGATTAATTTCTCTCCATAGCACTTTTAGATCCAGTACTTCATGTCCCCCAGTTTCATTTGAGAAAATAATACTCAGCCCAAACAAGTTAACCGGACTATGTGAAAATGTTCATGCCAAGGACTGCAGTGAAATCAGAGATCTTAGGGCAGGTTCAGAGTGCCCTCCAAGCAGTCCTCAGGGCCTTGCAGGATGGAGCCCAGTGGGGAAGAGCAAGGACCAGAAGGAGGGTGTGATGGAAGATACCAATCAGGAGAGTGGAGGACGGTGCCATGAATGTATGAAAATTGTGTGACACGTCTGTTTTGTGCATATATTCATTATCTCCAAACTACATTGCTGCTACATTTCTAGAATTTCTGCATTTGTTTATAAACTTGGTGTGTGCTGCAGATATTTCTTTCTTCCCAAAACTTTAATTTTCTCATTCTAAATTTTCCTTTTATTTGTTTTTTCCCCTTTCATCTTCCACCTCCTTCTTAAAAGGGTGCATCTACATCCAACACTGATCATGCCTTATATCTTTAATAAATTGTCATATCCATTTATCATTCTGAACAGCTTCCACTTTCAGTGCCAACTCTGTTACTGCAATATAAGATCAGTAATTGCTAAGCATCCATCATGCCTGAAGTGATATGTTACTAAATTCTTGGCTGTTCACAATAGTTCACTAACCTGAGTCTTGTCGAACTAGGACTAATGTCGAGTGGTCCCCTTTCTATTTTTATTTTTTTCTGCATAAAGCTGTTCAAAGGAAAAGCCTACGTTTAGCATTGTAATTTTACTAAACCGTTTATATAAGCAAACCAATATTATCACACGAAAGTCTAGCACAGCTGGCTGACAAATCAACCACCTATTAGCATACTAATATCTAACAAGGAGAGCTGAATCACAGCAAAAAAAGGTCACATATAATAAATTAGGTAGCTTCTTTTCTTGCTGAGCTTGTAAATAGCATGTGTTGCAACCAGCAGGGATTTTTCAGGAGTCCTTCTCTAAAGGCCAAGCATTTGAAAAAAATCTGACATACTCATCCTTATCAACTCCCAAATGCCTATGGGTCATATTCCAATAATGTTCATCTTCCGTCCATAGTTAAATGTAGGAGGAAAGACAATAAATGGTGAATTCCATTTGGCACTCAGCTTCTTCCCTGACAGGACCATATCTGTTTGGGAGAGATGAGTCTGCCAAGTGACACAGCCCATTGGTTTAGGTAGGGCCATTAACACAGTCTGGGGCCCTGGGCCAGCACCTCTCTGTTAATATTCTGCATATTGACCTCTGAGGCATTTTATTCAAGTATTGAGTTGGATTAACCCAGACTGAAAACTTTCCAGGCTTATTTTCAGCATATCAGTATATCACAGCAGAGGTGGTGAAGGTGGAAGAGGTAAGGGAGCAGTGAAAGTGGCAGCAGGAGCAGCAGCAGAAATAACTGACCAAGCCTGGGCTCCCTAAATCCACCAGCAAGACTCTCTGCTGCATTTTGCAAAAGCTTCCAACACCTCTCTATTCCTCCTAGCTGTCCTCAGTCATCATGTAGCACTTGCTTCACACAGACGTCTAAACACAGCTGGCCAAAGAATCAACCACACGTTAAGCATACTAATGTCAAGCAGGGAGAGGTTGTGACAAGTGCATGCATATAAAAGAAAAAGTTGCCTAATATAATTCGCAAGCCCTCTTTTCCTTTCTCTTGTTCAATTCCATATACTGTTCTATTAGTAATCCCAATGTTATGAAAATATTTAAATTCTGGATGCCAGATTATCCAGAATAGCATTGATATTACAGGTGCATCCAGATAGGACTGGTGAGTAGTATTACTGTAAATTCTTCCACTCCTGGCTCAGTAAGCAGTCGCTTAAGTTCTGTATTTCAGAGTGTTAATACCACTATGTCAGATATATTCAGGAGTATGATAAAGTGATAGGACCAAGGCAGTGGTAATTTGGCTGGAAGATATGAAAAAGAAAAATATAATTGCTTTTTGGGAGGATATATAGACAGAACACTATATATTTAGGAAAGAATATACTTAAACAAATGGAAGCACCAAAAAGAGTTCTCAAGAAGGCATTTTCTCTCTTTCCTTCCCATAGTCAGGGATGTGTCTAATCCAACTATGATTCAACGGGGTTTCCAGTTATCAGAAATGGAAATTATTCTGTGCTCATATGATCTGTTGCTGAGCAAGCCTCACTGTCAGAAACCTATTTCATATCTTTCACCTTTAATTGTGGCTATATGTTACCGCATGAATGAGAATTGGACAAGAGGGCAGTTAATTTGATTGATGTAGACAGGCGAAGTGGGTAATTCAGACCCCTGAAATTCCCTTTAGGACTTGAATGATCCTATTTGGCTGTCTCAGTGAGTCACAACACTGGGATAATTGCCATATTTTCTCTCCAGTATGTGGACAACCACCTCTAATACTGTTTTCTCAGTCCACTTGCATTTAGACTCTACTGGTGACTAAAATGATCAGGGGTAAAGTTGACCATAAAATATATTATTATGTTCAAGTTCAAGTAGATTTTAAAAATAACTAGACTTCACAATCTGAGGAAAGACAGGCTTGCACAAAACAAACAAAAACCCACCACCACCACAACAATCTAAGGTTGGTGGAAGAAAATCTGTCAGTTCAGCACCGACTGGGATCTGTAAGGTGTGATAGAAAATAAACTTGTAGTCTTTTTGTATAACTGGGATCACAAAAGATTACTATGGTTTGCACTGTCTTGGAAGAAAACAGATTACTATTAGTGAGTCATTGAGGGTGAAACTAGCCCAAAACAATAAACACCCTCTCTGTTTCAATGATAAGGAAATTCAAGGAATTAGATGTGCAAGTCTGATTTGGGCATGCAAGTGGGCATCACTGTCCCACCCACCAGGTCCTTCCACCTTTCATTCTTCCTTCTCTCGTTATCACTCCCCTACTCCTGCTCAAATTCAGGTAGGCTTTTGAGTGGAATAATAAAAGGAGAGTGGTTTTGTTTTCTATAATTATGTGAGTCTAAGTATGCCCATTGAGAACTTCTAGGGGTTCTGCAGACCTATTGTTTCTTCCAATGGTTGGTGTGAACAATTCAGGTTAGCAGATTACATTGCTTTGCTTCCTCTACTCGGTGCTCACCATCACGATCACTGCAATGACTTGTCCTTAGGCTAGGAGCTGGCGAGTTCAGCTCTACCTGTGAGGAGGCCAACCAACCAAAGCCGTCACCAGATTCAAGAGCCATTCCCGTGGAAGAGCCATAGGAGTCATTTGGTCCAGTGCCCTTCTTGTATTTGAGGAAACTAAGATTTCACAAGGTTAACTGACTTTTCCAAGATCACTTACGAGTTAAGGAGCAAGAGAGCAGACTTGGGATAAAAACCCAAGATTTGCTCACTCCTAATATGGCTCCATATTTGGAAAACTCCCATAATTTTCATAGAGATGTAGCAACACTCTAATGATTGAGATAGACTCTTTTCAAAAGGTTCGTAGATAGAAATCAGCTAAAATTTTAACTTTATTTAGCTAAAATCTTGAGGAATTCTTGTATGAAAATAAATGCCTGGTCATATTTATGTGGCAATTTTTGTATTGTCTTCAATGCTACAACTCGCTGTCCCCTACCCCAGCATCAGCATCTCCCTTTGAAAGCCCAGCATTTTAAACTTATGAGGAACCGCGTTCCTCTGCTCAAGCAGCTATATTAAAATATGCCCCCCATATTTATCTTTTTCTGATTGGTCTTCTATAGCTCTACATCTCAAAGGAGAGTTTTAATAGAAGATTATAAAATCTCCACATTAAAGGATGAAAACTATTACAAAAACCTACAATGGCACTATCTGAAGTAACTATTATATCTCAAGATAGACAAATAGCTATTTTCAATTATAGCTGTACACATATATCCTGCCTCGTGCTTACAAATTTCGTGATTGGTTTGAGCTTATAAACTGCCAAGATATTCCAAGGAATACATTGTGCGACCTGCAAACAACAAATGGAGAAGAAAGGAAAAGTAGACACATATAAAGGATCAGTTACCCCATGTTCTTATACAATTTTAAAGGCCACTTCCTTGGGTGTAGAAGAGTCAAGGGAATCATTTTCCTTAAAATAAGTCACACAACTCCATTTAATGCTCAGTCATTTGACAACCACGTTTTTAAAGCAGAAGATAAGGTGAAGGAGAAACATTTGCTGTACATCCAGCAGCAAAATTTAGGGCCTGCTCTGTATTTTTTAATTATAGGGCTAGAAGAATGGGTTTATGGAGAAGAACAAAGATTTTGGCCAAATTTGTCCCATAGAATTTCAACCTATGCCAACCTGAGTAAACTAGGCTCTGGGTGCACGTAGCTGAAACATCTGGAAAATGAAAAGTGAAATAAATCAATTAGTGAGGTTCACAGTGACAAGCATTTTTATGTTGGTCTCTTGGTCCCTTAGAAGCCTAATTTTTCCCTTGAATTCTGTACTCAGGAATACAATCACTTACATTTTGATTTCTTTTAGATGGTCTGATAAGCATCTCAAATTTAACAAGTCCAAAATTTAACTCATTTTGGTCTGACCCAAACCTGCCCATTCCATTATTTTCTCACTAAATGGAAAGTTTGTCCTCCTGTTAACTTAGACCTTGAAGCCATCATTATCTCCATTTTGCTCACATTCTATGCCCAATCTATCAGACATTCTGTAATCTTTACCTTCAAAATATTTCCAAAATCTTTCACTACTTCCACTATTTCCACTTGATTAAAAAAAGCAGAAAACAAACTGATATTTGGGGCAGGACCATCTAGCTGTGGAAGTGGCTGTTGTAAAGTCTTGCAATAATGGTAAAAATAGTAGGAAGCTAAAGACGGCTGAAATCTCTACAGTAGGCCAGGCACCATGCTAAGCACTGGAGATACAGTGGTGAACCAGACAAATACGCTGCCCACCAGCATGTAGTTTATAATCTAAATTACAGGATGGATAAGTCAATAAGCAAATGAGGTAATTATGGATTATTTTAAATCCTGTGAGTAAAATTAACTGGGTGATAAGATGGAAAGCAATTGGAGGATTCTACTTGAGGCAGCCAGGGAAGTGTGAGGGAGCCATTGGGGGTGGAGACCTGCTGGAGGGGAACGAGCCTACCTTGTAAAAGAGGGTGTAGGCAGAGGGAACAAGGAGCGCCTGCTGGACCCAGCGGAAGGAAAGGGCTCACCCCCTGTGGTAACTAAAAATGTGGTCGATGTGACTGCAGAGCTGTGAGTGAGGGGAGAGTGGAGGAGGTGAAGTTGTCCCTGAAACCAGGCCTTACAGGTCTCCTTAAGTAGAGACAAAGAATCCCAATTTCATTCTAGAGCAAAAGGAAGTCATTGGAAAGTTTTGATCAGAGGAGTTAACAAAGCCACTTTACCTTTTAAAGAGAACAGATTGTGGTCTGAAGGTGAAGGCTGAATTAAATTGACATTTCTTCTATGCCTTTTATCTCCTTTTCAAGATTTAAAACCTGTCTTGAAAATGACCTGGGTTTATACTAAATGTCTGTCGAAAATGGGGACCTATCCTACCCAATCATTGACTGGAATTTCAGTTTGCGTCTGTAGCTGTATCATTCAGCCATAATTTCAGCCCCTGGCAACTGCAGAAATTTGCTGGTAAACCATTTCTGGCCTGATGAGGGCAACATTTGATCAATTCATTCAATGGAATTGGACTAACAATAAGAATAGTATTTATCAAACAACACTGATATTTTTTAATTATGATAATCCTAAAAGGTCAGATTCTTGAAGTCATTCTTTAATTTTAGGTATTTTACTTTAATGTAGACATTTGTATGTATTTAATTTGTTTAAAACTCAAACACCAACACACACTCCATAGAGAGTTTATAGCAAAAGCAAAATAAAACACACACACAAACAAAAAATTCAGAAAAGAATTAATATCCTAGCCACTACTTTTGTTTTTATACTTAATTTGCCATCCCAACAATGATAATAATATCATTCGTTTCTGTGGTAGACATCTCTTTTCCCATCACAAAATTTCAAGCAGTAAGCAAGGAAAATTTCCATTTGGGTAGTGATTTCAATTCTAATGTTTATTTTACATTACATACACTTTTTAGACTTTAGTCTCAGATTATTCTACTAGCTGTAGAATAATTTGATACAGCTCTATTAAAAACTAAACTAAACTGTACTTTCCTGCAATATTCTCCCTATAGATTAGGCCTAAGCAAATTAGTTAAATGTGGAGGAGTTCTTTCCTGCTTCTGATGGCACTTCTTTTCTGCAACCACCTCTTGTGTACTTTGCCAGCTTCAACCACTGATCTTTGAGATTTTAGTTTACAATGTCTTCAGGGGTTTTTCTTCCAACAGTTACTGAAAATTTCATGGAGGTCTCTTGAAGGCCCAAAAGCTATTGACCCTACAGAATGAATTTTTAATGGGGGAAATTCCAGGAACATAGCCAAGTCATCTGGTGCTGTTTGGGATCTGGAAGACCTTTCTTTTCTTAAATTACATCCAACATAAGAAGCCTTAAAATGGTCACCTGTGCTGCATTCGTCCTAAGGCTACACCTGCCTGAAATAAATTTGTCTCATGAAAAGCTATCCTATAACTTTGTAATGTAGGCACTTGAAAGTTTTTATCCTTGATTATACCTAAAATGGCATCATAATTCCCTCTTAAAGGTTATACAACATTATCACAAGGATAACGAAGTATAATGATGTTATAATAAGACTAATTAGTGTTTACATTCTACTTTTCTCTTACTATTCCTTTATAAACAGAAACTAATTAATAGATTAGATACCAATATTTTGTCTTTAAAGAATTTAATGCTTTAGATTATGATTTATTTTTAGCTCAAGAGCTTCTTCAGCATTTCTATTTGGTGAAGCACAGCACAACAGAAGGCAGATATTTTTCTTTTCTGTTCCACTGTAAGCAGGTAGAAGGTGTTTGGACCACTTATTACACACATTTGTACTTGCAAGAGCCCTAGAAACAATGGGAGGAATGTCAGTTTTTCTGGGGAAACATTTTACTGTGATATAATAAGTAAATTTATTTCAGAAAGAAAATGCGTATTCCTATATAATGGTTGAAGAATGATTTGTAAACAAACCACATCATTCCATATCTTTTATTTTGACAGTTTATAAGGATTTAGAAAACTGATCAAAGTTCTTTGCACAGTGGAACTATTTATGTCCAGAACTATTTATATGTCAAGAACAATTTTATGTCTAGAAATCCTAGCACTTTCACAAGCATTTGTCTGGAGATTCCAGCTCTCCAAGCGGCTTTTTCAATCCCAAAATGAGGCAGCGAGTCCACTATCCCCCACGTTAAGTGTAGATTGTACCCTAGCCAAGGCTTTATCCTTCAAAGTACTCATGGTGACTAACCATTTCGTGTCATTATCCCATAGTCATTGGGTATTTTTGTGTATGTTTTTCTTAGATTATTGTCTATTTTCTTATTTATTTTTTCTTGCTTCTATTTACTTCGGGTGTACTTTATCTTCTTTTTTAGCACTTTAAGGTAGAAACTTAGATTAGTGATTTTAAAACGGTTTTTCTTTTCCAACATATGTCTTCAAAGCTACAAATTTCTCTCCAAACTCTGCTTTAAGATGTCATATTTTCATTTTAACTCAGTGCAAAAATATTTTCTTATTGTCCCTGTGATTTCTTCTTCGAAATATTTAGAACTATGCTTTTTAATTTTGAAATATGTGGAGGGGTTATAATTATTTTTATTCATATCAAATTTAACCTCATTGCTTTCAGAGGTCACACTTTATAAATTTCAATTTTTAAAAATTTAATGAGACTTTTTATTTTATTGAGGTCATAATAATTTTTAGCATTGTGAAATTTCAGTTGTACATTATTATTTGTCAATCACCATATATATGTCCCTTTACCCCTTATCGCCACTCCCTAACCCCCTTCACCTCTGGTAACCACTGATCTATTCTCTTTGTCCATGTGTTTATCTTCCACATATGAGTGAAATCACATGGTGTTTATCTTTCTCTGCCTGACTTATTTCATTTAACATAATACCCTCAAGGTCCATCAGTGTTGTTGCAAATGGGATGATTTTGTCTTTTTTATAGTTGAGTAGTATTCTATGTATATAGATACCACATCTTCTTTATCCATTCATCAGTTGATGGGCACTTGGCTTGCTTCCACATCTTGACTACTGTGAATAATGCTGCAGTGAACATAGGGGTGCATAAGTCTCTTTGAATTGTTGATTTCAAGTTCTTTGGATAAATACCAAGTAGTGGGGTAGCTGGGTTATATAGTATTTCTATTCTTAATTTTTTGAGAAAATTCTGTACTGTTTTCCATAGTGGCTGCACCAGTTTGCATTCCCACAAGCAGTGTATGAGGGTTCTCTTTTCTCCACCTCCTCTCCAACGTTTTTTATTTTTTGACTTGGTAATTATAACTATTCTAATGGGTGTAAGGTGATATCTCATTGTAGTTTTGATTTGCATTTCCTTAATGATTAGTGATTTTGAACATCTTTTCATGTGCCTGTTGGCCACCTGAATATCTTCTTTGGAAAAATATCTGTTCATGTCCTTTGCCCATTTTTGTATCAGGTTTCTTTTTTATTGTTAAGTTGTATGAGTTCTATATGTGTTTTGGAGATTAACCCCTTGTTGGATAGATGATTTGCAAATATTTTCTCCCAGTTGGTGGGTTGTCTTTTGGTTTTGTTCCTGGTTTCCTTTGCCTTGCAGAATCTCTTTAGTCTGATATAATCCCATTTGTTTATTTTTTCTTTTGTTTCCATTGCCTGAGTAGACATGGTATTAAAAAAATGCTTCTAAGACCGATGTCAAAGGGTGTACTGCCTGTATTTTCTTCTAGCAGTCTTATGGTTTCGTGTGTTGCCTTCAAGTCTTTAATCCATTTGAAGTTAATTTTTGTGTATGGCATAAGATAATGGTCTACTTTCATTCTTTTTCATGTGGCTGTCCAGTTTTCCCAACAGCATTTGTTGAAGAGACTTTCCTTTCTGAATGTTCTTGGCTCTTTTGTTGAAGATTAGCTGTCCATAAATGTGTGGTTTTATTTCTGGGCTTTCAATGCTATTCCATTGATCTGTGTCTCTGTTTTTGTGCCAGTACCATGCTGTTTTGATTATTATACTTTGTATTGTACTTTGTAGTATATTTTGAAGTCAGCGACTGTGATGCCTCCAGCTTTGTTCTTTTTTCTCAGGATTTCTTTAGCTATTTGGGATCTTTTGTTGCCCCATATGAATTTTAAGATTCTTTGTTCTATTTTCATGATGAATGTCATTGGGATTCTGATTGGGATTGCATTGAATCTGTAGATTGCTTTGGGTAATATGGACATTTTAACTATGTTTATTCTTCCAATCCATGTGCATGGAATATTTTCCATTTCTTTATGTCATGATTGATTTCTTTTAATGTCTTATAGTTTTCATTGTATAGGTCTTTCACCTCCTTGGTTAAATTTATTCCTAGATATTTTATTCTTTTTGTGCGATTGTAAATGGGATTGTATTCTTGAGGTCTCTTTCTGTTATTTTGTTATTAGAGTATTGAAATGCAACTGACTTTTTAAGTTGACTTTGTACCCTGCAACTTTGCTGTAGTTGTTGATTATTTCTAATAGTTTTCTGATGGATTCTTCAGGGTTTTCTATGTATAGAATAATGCCATCTGCAAACAGTGATATTTCCACTTCTTCCTTGCCAGTTTGGATACCTTTTGTCCAAAGGTATCTTTTTCTTGCCTAATTGCTCTGACCAAAACTTCTAGTATTATGTTGAATAAGAGTAGTGAGAATGGGCACCCTTGTCTTGTTCCTGTTCTCAGAGGGATGGCTTTTAGCTTTTCACTGGTAAGTATGATGTTGGCTGTGGGTTTGTCATATATGAGCCTTATTATGTTGAGGTACTCTTCTTCTATACCCATTTTATTGAGAATTTTTGTCATAAATGGATGTTGGATTTTGTTAAATGATTTCTCTGTGTCTATTGAGATGATCTTGTGGTTTTTATTCCTCATTGAGTTAATGTGGTGTATCACATTGATTGATTTTTGGATGTTGAACCATCCCTGCGTCCCTGATATAAATCCCACTTGGTTGTGGTATGTGATCCTTTTAATGCATTGCTGTATATTCAGTTTGCCAATATTTTGTTGAGGATTTTTGCACCTATGTTACTCAGTGATATTGGCCTGTAATTTTCTTTCTTTGTGTTGTCCTTTGGCTTTAGGATCAGGGTGATGTTGGCCTGGTAGAATGAGATAGGAAGTGTTCCATCTTCTTCAATTTTTTGCAATAGTTTGAGAAGGATAGATATCAAATCTTACTTGAATGTTTGGTAGAATTCTCCAGAGAAGCCATCTGGTCCTAGACTTTTATTTTTTGGGAGGTTTTGATTACTGTTTCATTCTCTTTACTTGTAATTGGTCTATTCAGATTCTCTATTTCTTCTTGATTCAGTTTTGGGAGGTTGTTTGAGTCTAAGAATTTATCCATTTCATTTACATTGTCCAATTTGTTGGCTTATTGTTTTTCAAAGTATTCTCTTATAATCCTTTGTATTTCTGTGGTATCCATTGTAATTTCTCCCTTTCATTTCTGATTTTGTTTATTTGAGCCTTCTCTCTTTTTTCCTTAGTGAGTCTGGCTAAGGGTTTGCCAATTTTGTTTATCTTCTCAAAGAACTAACTCTTAGTTTCATTGATCCTTTCTATTGTTTTGTTGGTTTTTTTGATTTCTATTTCATTTATTTCCACTCCTTTTTTATTATTTCCCTCCTTCTGCTAACTTTGGCCTTTGTTTGTTCTTCTTTTTCTAGTTCTCTTAGGTATAGTTTAAGATAACTTATTTGAGATTTTTTTTTGTTTGTTAGGGTGGTCCTATATTACTGTGAATTTCTCTCTTAGGACTGCTTTTGCTGCATCCTATATGACTTGATATGATGTATTTTCATTTGTCTTCAAATATTTTTTTGATTTCTCTTTTAATTTCTTCATTGATCCATTGGTTGTTCAACACCATGCTGTTTAGTCTCCATGTATTTGTCCCTTTCCCAGCTTTTTTCTTGCAGTTGATTTCTAGTTTCATAACATTATGGTTGGAAATGATCCTTGATATAATTTCAATCTTCTTAAGTTTATTAAGGCTTGCCTTGTTTCCTTTCTTGACTATCTTTAAGAATGTTCCATGTGCACTTGAGAAGAATATGTATTCTATTGTTTTTGGATGGAGTGTTCTATATATATCCATTAAGTCCATCTGGTTTAGTTTTTCATTTAATTCCACAGTTTCCTTGTTAACTTTCTGTCTGGATGATCTATCCATTGATGTATGTTGAGGTCTCCTGCTATTTTTGTTTTTCTGTTAACTTCTCCTTTTAGATCTGTTAATAGTTGCTTTATGTACTTTAGTGCTCCTGTGTTAGGTGCCTATATATGTATAAGTGTCATGTCCTCTTGGTGGTGTGTCCCTTTTATCATTATATACTGCCCCTCTTTGTCCCTCATTGTCTTTTTTTCTTGAAGTCTGCTTTGTCTGATATAAGTATGACAACACTTGCTTTCTTTTGTTTGCCATTAGCTTGGAGTATCATCTTCCATCCCTTCACTCTGAGTCTGTGTTTGTCTTTGGAGCTGAAATGTGTTTTCTGGAGGCAGCATATTGTTGGGTCTTGTTTTTTAATTGATCCATCCATTCTGTGGCTTTTGATTAGAGAATTCAATCTATTTATATTTAGAGTGCTTATTGATATATGAGGTCTTAATGCTGCCATTTTATCACCTGTTTTCTGGTTGTTCTGTATTTCCTTGTTTTTCATCCCATGCACTTCCAACTGCCAATTCAGTTTGGTGATTCTCTATGATGTTTTTCTCAGTTTTCTCTTTATTTATCATTTGTGTCTCTGTTCTGATCTTTTGTTTAGTGGTTACTGTGAGGTTTGTATAAAAGATCTCATAGATGTGATAGTCCATTTCCTGATGGCCTCTTATCTCCTTAGTCTAAGTAGGTCTGTTCTCTTTCCTCTTCCCCATCTAAGTTATTGTTATCACAACTTATTCAGTTTTTGTGTTGTGAGTTTGTGATTAAAATGAAGTGATTATAGTTATTTTTGATGCTTCCCTTCCCTTTATTTTTAATGTTATAACTCACTGTTTGCTAACTTGTTCTGATAGCTGAAATTTTCTGATTTTTGTCTGTCTACTTATTTCTTTGCTCAAGGCTTTGTAAACCTTTTCCCTTTTTTCAGGTATAAGGGACTTCTTGATCATTTCTTCTGTGTGTGTGGCGGGGGGGGGGGGGGGGGTGGGAGTTCTTGTGGTGATGAACTCCCTCAGCTTTTGTTTATCTGGGAATGGTTTTATTTCTCCATTGTATATGAAGGATAGTTTCACTGCATAGAGTATTCTTGGCAGAAAGTTCTTGTCTGTCAGAATTTTGAATATTTCATTCCACTCTCTCATAGTCTGTGAGATTTATGCTGAGAAACCCACTGAAAGCCTCATAGGGGTTCTTTTGTAGGTTATTTCCTTCTGCCTTGCTGCCCTTAATATTTTTTCTTTGTCATTGACTTTTGCCAGTTTTACTAATATAGGCCTTGGAGAAGATGTTTTTGCACTGATGTAATTAGGAATTCTGTTAGCTTCATTTACATGTAATTCCAGTTCCTTTCCCAGGTTTGGGAAGTTCTTAGCTATTATTTCTTTGAACAAGCGCTCTGCTCCTTTCTGTCCCTCTTCTCCCTCTGGAATACCTATAACCCTTATATTGCATTTCCTGATTGAGTCAAATATCTCTCAGAGAATATCTTCATTTCTTTTTAGTCTTAGTTCTCTCTCCTCCTCCACCTGAAGCATTTCTATATTTTTGTGATCTAAATTACTAATTTTGTCTTCCATAATATCAGCTCTGTTGTTTTAGTGATTCCAGATTAGTTTTTATAATGAGACTTTTTATGGTTGAATATTTGGTCTATATTAGTGAAAGTTCCAGGTGTACTTGAAAATAGTATGCATTCTTCTGTTTTGTGTGGTGTTCTATGATTGTGAAATTAGCTCAAAGTGGTTGATAGTATAATTTAAAACTTCTCTGTCTTTACTATTTTTTTTTATTTTTTCTAATTCTGTCTATTAGTGGGAGAAAGGTGTAAAAATTTCCAACTGTGGATTTGGCTCTATCACCTTTTTATCCTGTAGAGTTTGCCTTATGTTTACTGAATCTCTCCTTTTAAGCACTCATACATTTATTATTTAAATGTTTCCTAGGGAATTGACCCAACATCCCCCTTTACTTCTGGTTAATCTTCCTTGTCTCAAAATCTACTTCGTCTGATATTAATATTTCCACACCATTTTTTAATGCTTATCTTTATCATGATATATATTTCTATATTTTTCTTGTTCTTTTACTTTTACCTTGTTTTTTTTTTAATTTAAAATGTATTTCTTGCAGACAACAGATGGTTGCCTTCCCCCCCTTAATCTAATTTGACATTCTTTTCCTTTTAATTGGAATCTTTCATCTATTTAAATTTAATGTAAAAGTTGATATGGTTGAATATAGTGCTACCAATTTTTCTATTTGTTTTCTATGTGTTGTATCTTTCTCTCCCCTCTGTTCCTCCTTTCCTGCCTTATTTTGGGTTAATGGTTTACTATTCCATTTTATGTCATCTATTGACCTTTTTGGGTCATGCTTCCATTTTATTTTATATTATTTAGTGGTTGTTTAAGGTATTATAAAATGCATCTTCAACATATGAAAGACTCTTTAGTATTGGACCACTTCATATATAATGTAAGAGCATTGTAAAGACTCTGGCTTCTGGGAACTTCCTGTAAAGAGTTTTGATTTTTGTTAGCACCAGAAATATAATTGTTGGCTGATCACCTTCAACTTGTGGAGATTTGGTTTCCACCTTATTAGGAGGGTCTGTTTCAGTTTAGCCTTTAGTCTTAGGGAAAATCCCTTAGTCCTGAGACATAGTCTTTATTCTTAAGATGTGCTATTTTGGAATTTAATGGCCAACCAAAAGTTTTGGCCAACCTCCTCATACCTAGCAGTTTTCAAATTCAAAATTCTTTCCTGCAATGGTCAATGGCTTAAATTTCTGCTCAGCTCTTCAGCCTTCCAGCTGCTACTTTTCACTCTACTCTTTAGAGTCTCTTCCGCATGTGTACATTTCCTAGTTTATCCAAGGAACAGAGGGGGATTTATATACAGATTTTCAGTCTTCTTCCTTTATGGTGCCCTGCTTTCTGGAATTTCCTGTTAATTTCCAGCCACTCTGGATGCCTCAAATTCCATCCTTGGACACTTAATGAAATATGCCTGAAGATTTTTGCTTGAGTATTAGCCATTCTGAATCTGAGAAGACTGAAGTGTGCCCTCAAGAGAAGTCACACAAATGTTTAACTCACCCAGTTGGATTCTCTTTCTTTCAAGAGTTCATTTCCCTTCAGTTTGCCTGTTTTTGGTTGCCCTCCAGTGCCTTAAATAATTGGGTTTTATGTTTTATCCAGAGTTTATGATTGTCACCTCTGGGAGGGTAATTCAAATTAAACTATTCTGTTATTTCTAGAACTGGAATTGGAAAAATTATAATTTTTTAAATTTTAAGACTCCCTTATGAAAACAGCTGAAGAAGATTCTGAGCCACATAGGGCTTAGCAAGTCATATGATCTAGATATGCACAAACTCTGTGCAATGAAATGATCAGTCTTTTTTTTCAAATAAATTCCATCATCAGCATCTTTTTTCTTCTATTGAATCAAATAATATGGCTACAAGGACATCGTTTATTGAATAAAACAGACATTATTGTTCTATTCTTGCTTTACTATGAAGTTCACTTTATAAAATGTGGGAGTATAAAACCTTCCATATTTGGGGATACCTTATTTTATATATACTCAACATAATTTCTCATGCTTATTTCAAGAGTCTTTAACTTGAAACTGTTACTAGACACTGATAGTACTTACTCTCTTTAATTAATTTCTAACTGTCCTCGGTTCTTATTCCCTCCACCTTGGCTTATATGGCTCTATATCCAGGGGTTGCATACTAAAATTAATGCCTGCAGGCCTAGACAAATAGAGTATATATATAAAGTAGGCCTACTTGGAGAAACATTAGAGTGTTCTGGAGAATGAAGTAGATTGGAGAAAGCATGCATTATGTAAAAGGTCAACCTCTCCAACTTTTGCCGTATAGAGATCTATAACAGAATAGCATAGACTGGGTCACTTAAACAACAAACATTTATTTCTCATAGTCTGGAACCTGGGAAGTCCAGGATCATGGCCCTGGCAGATTCAGTGTATAGTGAGGGCCTTCCTGTTCATAGCCAACCATCTTCTCTCTGTGTCCTCAGATGGCAGAAAGGGCAAGGTTGCTCTGTATGGTCTCTCTTATAAGGGCATGGAATCCCATTCATGAGGGCTGCACCCTTATGACCTAACTACCTCCCAAAGGTCCCATCTCCAAATACCATCAAATTGGGGATTAGGTTTCAGCATATGAATTTTGAGTGGACACAAACTTTCAGTGTATAGCAATTAGTGTACAGAGTCCTTCTCTCTTTAATTGCTTGGTTCCATTGTTGGCTCTCCCTGCATTTGCTTATTCTCCCTCACTCACTTACAATGCTCCCCCATGAAAGTCTATCCAAATACTATTTTTCTATGCTTGATTCAAGTCTCATGTCCCCATAAATTTGCTTAGAGCCTTCCATTATTCATAGTACATCATCTTCTTCTGTGAAATATATAACACTTATAGTCTTAGAAAACATTTTATGACTTAATTTTACTGCCTTTGTACACTGGGAGTTGTGCCTTAGTTCTCAACGTTTTTTCTTTATTTCTCCCATAAGTTTTCAATTTTCTTTTATTAATTTATTATTGGTATTGATACACAAGGATGTTTAAAGTTTGAGGGAAGGAGAAACTGTAGGAGGATTATTGATTTGGAGGAGATCATAGATATATCCAATCCAAACCCTTTATTTGACAGATGAGGAAACTAAAGCCCAGTAAGTTAATGACTTACCAATGATCAATCAGAAATTTAATGGCCAGATCTCAGGAATCTAAACCTCCTGTTTGTTTCTCTTTCCATCGAAGATGGAGCACTCAGTAGATTTAGGACAAGGTACTTTTCCATCCAATATAAAAGATGGATTTATTCTGTTTCTTCCTCTGTGTTCTTCTTCTTAGGGTAGTTGAGTGACATAGGATCAGATGTGTTAGAGCCAACGAGATAAAGTAAAATATCTTTTCCCTGAAACTGGGAGTATCTGATAGCCCCATCCAATCACTTAAATTTGGTAATGGGGAAGATTATAAGTCAGCCTAACTCTGTTTATAAGATTTTGATTTTATAATATCTATTTCCCCTTATGAGCCTTGCAGACAAAGCAGTATCCTGGTTGTGAAAGGATAGAATTGGTCCTCTAATCTGAACTATCTATTCTTTCATAAATTCTTAAGCAGAATTAAATTTTGCTAAGACAACTGTAGTATAGCTAAAATAGATATATGTTCTACTTTAGTATGCATTTGCCTTTTGAACATAGTCATTATACCACACGATGGCATCCTAAATCAATTTCTATAAATGCAACACTGAAGTAAAAACATAAGGCTTTGCATATATGAAACTTATGCTTTTTAAATAACAAAGTCTAGATGAGTAACATTTTCATGAGCTTCAATTCATTAAAATTATTTGCAGCTTCTTTGTTCAGAGCCTGATGTAGAACAGTAGCAATTGTTCTAATGAAATAAAACTGCATTTACTATCTTTTTGAATTGTTAAAGAGCTTAAATATTATATGCCACAAGTAAATTTAGTATACTCACCTAATTTTTTGCACATGAAGAATGGAAATCTTCCTATGATAAACTACAAAAAAAAAAAACTATCAAAATGACTGTAAAAGTTTCTAACAAAACCTCTAAGTTTTCAATAGTAATTTGTGAGTGGAATTTTTTTGTTGTAATTTTGTGATTCGAATACAATTTTATTAGGAAATCACAGGATTAAATTACAAATAATCAAATCTAACTTGAACAATGATATGGAAAAACAATAGTCCCCTCTGCATGAAATGTTTAAGTTCTGTTATATTTTTGTGAGTATTATAGCTCAGTGCTTCTTTACTTGCAAAGGCAGCATGCATTTGTTCTTTTTTTTATTCACAAATATGTATTTCCTTCAATTGATACCTAATAATGTAGTCATTTACTCTTCCCAAAAAGATAAGATCACTTTCATTTTTATATTCTAGTAAATATAAAGGTTACAAATGTGGCATTTAGTTAATTACATTCATTCTGTTTACTATCATAGCTCAGCAATATCTATATTTATTTGCTGGAATTAAGTAGAGTATTTCATTCAATTTTATACTGCACTTATTACTATAATGGTTATACTAATATATATTCTTGCCTTATGTAGATTTTTAGATTAGAAAATTATAATTTTCATATCTTGTGTTTTTATTATTTAGCCTTATGTTTTTATTTCAACAATCCCCTTAGTACAAAGTAGGACATTTGGGCTAAATGTAATTTTTTATTTAATCAACATGTGCGTTTTCATTTTGTTCATTCAACCAAGTGAAATAGTGTGTGATGTTATTACTTGATGTATTTTGGATATACATTTGGTATATTAGCAGTTTTTGTACTTTACTACATATAGAATTACCTAGGAGAACTTTTAAAAATCCTTATGTCAAGACCTTATTTCAATCCAATTAAATCAAACTCTCTAGAGGTTGAATACAGACATCACTATTTTTTAAAACCCTTTAGGTGATTCCAATATGCATCCAAGTTTGAGAACCACTGGAATAGATGATAGGATAATATTGACATTATGTAAGGGTAAGGCTGACCTAGTTTAAAACATAGATTCTCTTTTACTTTTGCTATGATCTTCTGATTTACTTAATTTTCTAAGCTCCAATTTATTTTATGTAATATTTGACATATGAAAAATATGTGCAATACAAATGTGTTATGAAGTTTAATTAAAATAATCAGTGTTGGCTCATTTGACTTCAATACTAAAAACTATACTGTGTACTTCTTATTCATAATCTCATCTACCTGCTTGACCTCATAGGTAACCACTCTCCTGAATTTTGTGTTTATCTTTCACTTGTTTTTGTGAAAATGTTTATAATACACATATGTTTCCATGACTAGCATATTACCTAGTTTAGCTTGATTTTATGCTTTGTAAAAAAAATCCTTACTATATGTAATATTTAGGACTGATTATTCTTTTTGTTCAATCAATATTGTGGTTCAGAGACCCTCTCCTGTTGTTTTCTGTAGCTATAGTAATTCAATTATTTTCCCAGAGATATAACATTTCATTGTGGGAACATGGCATAATGTATTTTCCAATACCTCTGTTGATGGACATTCAGGATTTCTTCTTTTTAATTAAATTTTTGTTATTGCAAACAGAGCTACTATGAACATTTTTTTAATACAAACTCCTGGTGGATGTGTGGCACTGTTTTTTTAGGGTTTACCCAGGAGTGGAGCTGTTGGGTCATAGGATGTGTGCATGTGTAGCTGTAAAGATAATGCTGTTTCCCTCTCTGCCCTCCAAATATTTGTTTTGATTAGCTCTCACCAGCAGTTAAAGACTTCCCACTGCTTCACATTCTCACCAACGCTCGCTACTGTCAGACTTCCTTATTTTGGGAAATCTAGTGGATGAAAAATAGTTCACTGAAGTGATTTCTAATGGGTTTAGTTTATTTTTATATATTTGTTTCTCTAATGAGTAGCTTCTTCTGAAATGGCTATTCCTGTCATATGCCCATTTTTCTTTTGGTTTATTCATTTTGTTGCTTGAATTGGTGTTTCCTTTTACACACCTGTTATGCTATTTTATGATGAATATAGTTCTTAATTTTAATGAGGTTGAATGTATTACTTATAATTAGAATATTTTGTCCAGTGTAAAGAAACCTTTCCCACACCTATATCATAAAAAATTATGCTCCTGTGTTTTCTCCGCAAAGTTTAAAAAGTTTGCTTCTCATATTTAAGTCACTAATGAATTTGTGGTTATGGTGTGAGGTAGGAATCTAGTATTTTCCCGCATGTAGATAGCCAATATTCATACACTATTTATCAAAACTCTGTTCTGTTCACGCTGATCAGCTATGCTATACATGTTATATATCAATTTTCTATGTGGACAATCGACTTTATCTGGGCTTTCTGATCTGTTCCATTTGTGAATTTATTCATCCCTTTGTTAATATCATGTCATTTTAGTGTTTTGCTGCAAATTCAGTTAGTCTTTACATTTTGTGAGATGTTCCTTCCACTTTATTCTTCTTCAGCAGTGTTTTTGCTATTGGGCCTCTAGTCTTCTGTATACATTTTACAATTAGACTGGTATATTTCTTGAAGAAGTTTAATGAATTTTGCTTTAAATTGCACTGAGTTTATCAAACAATTTTAGGAAGTTTACTCCTTTATGATACTAGGTTTCCCCTCTATGAATATAGTATAGCTTTTGATTTAATTAGAGATTTAAAGATAATTTTCAAAAAAGTTTTAAAATTTCCTGCACAAAAATCAGTTCATCTTTTGTTGGATTTATTTCTAGATTTTTTTTTACTGTTATGCATGGTTTTTTACAAACTTTTTGTATGAAAAATTTAAAACATGTAGAAAAGTGGAGAGAATAGTATAATTAACCCCCTTTTATACAATGTCTAGCTTCAACAATTATTGGTCATATATCCTGCCATGTATTCTCTCCCACCAACCCCCAATTTTTTTGAGACAAATCTCTGACATCATAGCATTTCATTTCTAACTAATGAATGGTGGCTTCAAAAAAAATTTAAGAAAAAATAGATATTCTAACAGTTGCAAATGTATAGGAGTAAATATATTTTGCTATAATTATTTTATACATTATAGACAGTTTTCTGAAATCTGTCAATAATATCTCTCTCTAGAGTATGTTCTGTGAGATTTGTGACTAATAGGATTTTTTACATCTTCCTTTCAGATACTTAGAGCTTTAATTTATTTGTTTTTCCTCACTCACTGCACTTTTGGGTGCTACATTAAATTCTGAATAGAAGTAGTATTAGTCTCTTGTTCACAAATTTAATGGAAATGTTTTGAACCTTTCGCCATTAGAGTGATATTCGCTGTAGGTTTTTGGTAGATATGATTCATCAGAATATGAAGTAATTTTTAATTCATAGTTAATCATGACTTCTTTCATGAACAGCCATTTAATTTTATAAAATTATTTTCTCCATTATTGAGATATCATTTTTTTCTTTCGTGATTCGTTATATAATATTAAACAATACTAACATTCCTGGGAAAACTCCAAATTGGTCATGATGTTTTGTTTTTCTAAATGTGCCTAGATTCAGTTTACTTATGTTTTGCTGGATTTGTTTTGCTAGTATTTTGCTTAGGATTTTTGTGTCAATATTCATAAGAGATATTCATTTGTCATTTTCTTTCCTTGTCTTTCTTTCTTTTTTTTTTTGAGGAAGATTAGCCCTGAGCTAACTACTGCCAATCCTCCTCTTTTTGCTGAGGAAGACTGGCCTTGAGCTAACATCCATGCCCATCTTCCTCTACTTTATACATGGGACACCTACCACAGCATGGCTTTTTGCCAAGTGGTGACACGTCCACACCAGGGATCTGAACCAGCAAACCCTGGGGTGCCAAGAAGCGGAACATGCGAACTTAACTGCTGTGCCACCGGGCCGGCTCCTCCTTGTCATTTCTTTATCTAGTTTTGGTATCAGGATGATATCAGCCTCATAGAATGAGGTGGGAAGTGTTCCCTTCTATTTTTAGGAAGATTTTTATGAAATATTGATGTTAATGCTTCTTTAAACATTTTGTAGAATTCACCAGCAAAGCCATTTGGTGTTGGGCTTTTGTTTATGAGATTATTTTGTTGTTGTTGGTAACTCAATTTCTTTACTTGTTATAGGTGTATTCAGATTTTGTATTTCTTCTTGAGTCATTTTCAGTAGTTTATGATTTCTAGGTCTTTGTCCATTTCAAATACCTTTGTTGGTACACAATTGTTCACAGGATTCCCTTGTAAAGTTTTTGATTTTTGTAGGGTCAGTAGTAATGTGTCCTCTTTCATCTTGGTTTGGAACTTTGAGTCTTCTCTCTTTTTTGATCAATCTAGCTGAAGGATTGTCATTTTTGTTGATCTTTCAAAGAACCAACTTGTGATTCTCCTAGTTTTCTCTGTTGTTTTCTAGTCTCTATTTCATTTATTTACACTCTAATCTTATTTCTTTTCTTCTGCTGGCTTTAGGTTTAGTTTGCTCTACTTCTTGTAGTTTCATATAAGGTGGAAGGTTAGGTTTTTGATTTGAGACCTTTCTTCTTCCTTTAAAATTTTGGTATGGTGTGTTTTAATTTTAATTTATCTCAAAATATTTTCAATTTTCTTTTGTTCTTTGTTTTTGACCCGGTTGCTTCTTTAGGGATGTGTTGTTTAATTCTACATACATGTTAATATTCCAAATTTCCTCCTTTTACTGATTTCTAATTTTATTCTATTGTGTGTGAAGAAGATACTATGTACAATTTCAGTCCTTTTTAGTATATTGAGACCTGTTTAATGTCCTACCATATGGTTTTTCCTGGATAATGTTCCATGTGCACTTGAGAAAAACGTGTATTCTGCTATCTTGTCATTATTATGCCTGTTAGGTTTATAGTGTTATTCAAGTCTTCTATTCCTTGTCGATCTTCTGTCTAGTTGTTTTATACATTATAGAAAGTGGGATATCAAAATCTCCCGTATTTTTGTTGAATTGATTCTATCAGTTTTTGCTTCATCTATTTTGAGGCTCTGTTGTTAAGTGTATACATATTCATAATTGTTATATCTTCTTGATGGGCTGAACTTTTTATGATTATTAAATTTCATTTTTTACCTCTAGTAGCAATTTTAGTCTTAAAATCTACTTGTTTCATATTTGTATATTTGATTATTGTTTGCATGGTATATTTTGTCATCTTTTAACTTTAAACCTCTATGTCTTTGAATCTAAAGTGTTTCTCTTATTGATAGCAGACCATTTTTAGAATATTCTCCCAATCTGTGCCTTTAGTTGAAGTGTTTAATCCACGTATATTTAATATAATTACTGATAAGGTAAGACTTACATCTGCCATTTTCCAATTTTTTCTGTAAGTCACAGCTTTTGTTGTTACTCTATTCCTCTATTACTGCCTTCTTTTGTATTAAATAGATAATTTTTTAGTGCACTGTTTTAATTTTTTCATTTCTTTTCTTTTACTATTTCATTAAAATCATTTCTTAGTGGTTGCCCTGGGGATTATAATTAATCTCATAACATGTAAAAATGTAGTTCACATTGATACCAACTTACTTTCAACAGTATACAAAAACATTCCTCCTCTATAGCTCCATTCTTTCCTTCCTTTTGTGCTACTATTGTCAAGCATATAAATGTAGAAGATGAAGGGATCACTCAGATGATTGCTTCAAAGTCCATTCTTCATACACTAGTCCAAGTGCTATTTTTGTCTTCTGTAAAAAGTATACTCTTGTAATTTGGAGCTGTGGTTTTCTGCTTCAGTCCATTAACATCTACTTTCCATGGTTCAGACATTGGTCAAAATGTGCATCCTCTTGTTTTATAGCCCTGATATTACATATTTGTTGTGTGTTTGTGTGTGTGTTTGGGGAAGTGTTATATATTTTCAGGAATTTGGCAAGAAAGGGGTGGGGAAAGGAGAGCATTCCCAGTCTACCATCATAATCCAGTGGTCAATGTCTTCATTTAAACATAAAATCTTGAATCCAAAGACAAGTTTCTTGTCTAAAGATATTCAGCATTTCTGCAACAGATCTAGGAATGGAAATTTGATTTCCTGACTTCTGTTACTTTTTACTATATCATATTTCCTTTTCAATGAGACAATAATCTGAAAAGTCAATTTATCATCCATATATGTAACAAAGTAATTAATCATTGAAAAGCTTGCATTATAAGTAAGATTATAGAGTTCTTATAAATTTCTAGAAACAAATGGTAACATTACACTTGTAAGTTATTGTTGAAACCACATGAAGGAAGATTATATAATTTTTCATAAAAATACAAAGCCTAAGATTCACTATTAACATCACTTCAGTTGATTCTCATGTGCCAAATTAAAGTAGATGTCTTTATCAAATACTTATGAATGAGTTATTAGTAATTAAAAGATAGCATATCAAGTGCATTTTAATTAGTTACATAAGACAAAATGATATATAGTAATCTTCTATTTTAAAATATAAAACATGTATAAATGAAAGAAGCAGATATTTGGATTCAAAATAAGCTGTTCGTTCACTTGCCACTACTGACCAGTCTTCAAGGCTAGAGAAAAGACATTTCTTAGTGTATATGCTGTTGTGAAACAGGTTGACATTTATTTTTATTTTATAAATACAAGTATGAAATGGATTATTTTATTTCAATAGACACTTTTTTTAGATGATGACAGGAAAAGTTGACCTTCTTTACCCTCGATTTCCACATCTGCTTCTTGTGGTATAGAATAGAAACTTCTTTTAAAGTTCCCTGCCATTTTTTTTTTTATCTTGTACCATATTCCAGAGAACCAGTTCAAGCAGAGTCTCCACCAATATCAAAGGAAATGAGTGAGAAACAATTCTCCTTGCAATAAAAGTATTATAGGCTTTAGGGAAAAATGGGCATCTGGAAAAAATCACTTTCCATGCATTCTCTCAAAAAACAAGTGAACAAAACAAAACTCAAATCTACTTAGATTTGGTCAATAGCTTAATATGAACTTTCTAACTGTTCATCATTTTCCATCTCTCTCTAACTTCTTTGGAGGAGAAATATCTATAAATTTTTCTTTACACTAGTAGGGTGAGTTTCTCAGAGTCTTGCATTTGGATATAAAGAAAAGATGACAAAAATATACTGTTAGACTGTTCCAATAAGAGCTGAGTATAATAAAAGGAAATAGTAGTTCATTTCTTAATCTCTGGAGATGATTTCTTTAATGGAGAATGTAGAGGTTTTCTTTTTCTTCCATTGCTATTTATTTAAGGAACACTGAAGTAGATTGCTCTTACTTTAACTTCCAATTTTTATTTCTATAGGATGTAAAACATATTGTAAATGTTACTGAGAATTAAAAGAAAAAGAATACAAAAATAATGAATAGCTATTTCAAGGATGAATGTTTAAAGTAATATATGAAAAGGACTTAGTATTAATACTACCAGTTGAACAAATTTAGGGGAGAAAAATTAGAATTATATATTTTTACTCTAAACTGGAAAAATTATACATTTTAAATATTATGTTGAATATGTGTATAATACATGCCTGATACGTGTGAGTAGGAATTTAAGTGAATCCTTTACAAAAAAGTATTGGATTTTGGGATAGAGCACTTGTCTATATACAGAAAGTAAGTTGTATTCAGTAGTGCCTTAGCAGATACTGACACAACAACTATATTTTGAAAATGATGCATTTAATGAACAACCACCACAAAACAGATACTATTAAGTAAAAACTAGTGGACAACTGAGAAAATCCAGAATATGAACTGACAGGAGATCAGACAAATATGCTGTGATATAGTTATAAAATGTTATATAATGAAAACGAAGGGACTACATGCAAAATAATGTTGAGCTAAAGAATCAAGACACAGAAGATTATGTATTTTATAATGCCATTTGTATACAGTTCATAAAGAATCACAACTAATGTATAGTGTTATAATATAGCATAAGGATCGAGAAGGGGGTAGTGACTGGAAAGAGGATATGAAGGGCCTTCTGTTATTTTGGTAATGTTTTATTTCTTAATATGGGTGTTGTTTAATGGAACACATTCACTTAGTGATAATTCATCGAGTTATACAGTTATGATATCCACTATTTTCTGTATATTTATGCTATAATTTAGTTAGGTCAACATGGAGAAAAATATCTAGAGTATATAGCTATAAGAAAATATTTTCCTACCTCTATTGCAGGTTATATCTGAATATGTTTTGACAGGAGCAGATAGGCAGAAAAAAAAAAATCTGTGAAATTAATACCTCAGGCCTTAAAGACGTTATTTGCTGTGACTCATGAGTTCTTCTTGGATATTTTAGGGGAAAAGGCCGCCACAAAACTATGTAGACTACCATGGTATATTGGAGCCAGCTAACAGCTTTTAAAAAAATTTCTAGTTCTATCATGATCTTGTGGACCTAACCATATACCCATTGACACTTTAAGTCTCAACCAAAGATACAATCCATGGCTTTTTCCTACCTTAACCTTAAACCACAAAGAAAGAGCAAAAAAAAAAAAAAAAATCAATGTTTCCATCTGCTTTTAATCAAAACACTTCTACTTCTTCTATAAGAGCGCACAGATAAAACCCTGCTTAGCATTTCATTAGCTAGCTGAATTGTAATTACAGCAGTGATCTAACACAAACAAGGCAACTTTGGCACCTTAAAAGCTCAGTAAACTCAAAATGTTGCCTTATGATATTAACATCTTGAAATTGTGTTAACTCCCTTTGCTGTGCATACAGAGTTTAAACATCGATGCCCACAGATGAATTTTTATAGTTTCTTATTTTATCTTGCACTTCACATTTAACACTCTGAATCCTATATTGTATAATTTGCTCTGTATCTGCTTCTATGTAGACACATGCAAAATGTGGTAGAGAGCTGAAGTCATTTTCTAGATAATCCAATCCAAAAAAATGGCCTCAGTTGCCTAGATATTTCAGATGAAGTTGTGTTCCTGTTAGTTTGAGTTATAAGGAGAATTATTGCAATTCTCTATTTTACATGCATAGGCAAATCCTTAGAATTCAGGGTGTGGAAAAGTGCTGAGGGCAGTGATTTCAAAATGAAAGGAAGGAATCTATTTTAAAGCAGAGTAAGCGTTTGAATTTATGGTTATTATTTTGGCCTAAAGTTAGAAAACTCTTTCATTTCAATATTTCATTAACATTTTAGTGATCAGATACCCATAGTATGTAAATTAAAGAGAGCACCACATAGCAGCAAAACCAGATCAATATCAATGATTAACACAGGAAAAATTCATAGCATGGGATACAGTCAGCTTTGCTGTGAATACATAAGAATGAAAGATGCAATGCTTGCCAAGAGATTCTTATGGCTGAGACATGTCACATGGTAAAGCTATTCAGAATGTAATAATGAATGCCTTTCCACTATAATAACGCCTATTCTAATCCTCTCATTCTAAACTGAACATAAATATAAAGGATATTAAGAATATATTTGAGATGTCAATGAAATAAAATGTTGTCACTGGATAATGGTCTCCTGCTGCTTCAGAAAATACCAAGCCAAAGGCAAGACTCGTGTTTTCAGAGTAAGAAGACATTAATCCCATGACAGTGTTTTACTGCAGTGATTGTATTTCTATTATGCAAAATGAGCATGTAGATTTAATCAATTCCTTTGATGTATGTTGATGTAGTAAATTGACAGTGGTTTATCATCATTATGAAATTGTTGTATTCTTGTAGGCAGTTTATCAAAGAAAATACAGATGTTTTAGGAAACAGTTTTTGGGTTGAGGGGAAATACAGGTTTCTGACTTGCTGGTGGTTGGTTTTTCTTAAGAAAGTAATAGTTAATATAACAATTGATGGACTGTATGATTGACATACCCAAAAAGGTTTGTGCAATAGTCTTGTTATTATTATAGCCCCACGTTTCAACTTGCTGACAGGCAAAACATAATAATTAAATATAATTATTTGAGCAAACAACCATAGTGACACAAAGAAAGTTGAACTCCTTCTGAGAGTGCTTTACTAATGCATTTACAAAACCAGCTTTTTTACTTTGAATAATGATTGCTGAATAACAGTTGATATCATTAGACGAGAGCATCATTCTGTATTTCTAAGTACTACTATAATACAATAAAGACCCATTGTGCAAGATAGCTTGGGGCTTCTTACGGAACCACTGAAGCCAAACCAAGCATTATTCCCAATGGAAAATGGAAACCCATCACTTGCTTTCTTTTGTAGAAAATCCATTAATGCCAAAATAGTTGGATGTATTCCGTTGAATGTATTTAGAATATTGTATTTCATTTAGAAATGCCTGTTCTTTTAACAGGCCTCAGGTTTGCTTTGAGAATCTTTTCCAATTTTTAAAGTGAAGTAAGACTAGTACAGTTAATTTATTATTCCCAAAGGTAGATCTGATTTCAGATGCGTTTTCATCCTCTTTGTTCATTGCATTTAAATAAGTGAATTTTGTACTTCTAAGGCCATCTATATTATCATCCTCTGTATCTTGGTGCTGTAAGGCCAAAAAATCTGAAAATTAAAAGCTTAATTTTCAAACTCAAGAGGAAAGGTAACTGAAAAAGCTATTATTTTTCACAAAAAATGCAAATCACCAAGCACATATATCCCTTGTGCCATTCAGGGAAGAAAAAATCAGAATGGCCAAAAGTGCAATAAGAATGACATCAGGAAAATGCTAGCAGAGTTGAGATTCTCTTTCATGCTTTTGTCATACTCTTTATGTTGTTCACTACAACATAGGCAGTCCACTGTCAACTTAATTCTTTGTGAGGAAAGAAGATCTAGAATCGTTACAGCAATATTTCTTCGATATTAATCACAAATCCATTTTTATGGTAATTTTAGTATGAACTCTACTTTTTATGATCACATACTATATTAGTCTCCTAGGGCTGCCATAACAAAATACCACAGACTAGGGGGCAGTTCCAGAGGCTGGAAGTCCAAGATCAAGGTGTCAGCAAGGTCTGGTTTCTCCTGAAGTGTTTCTCCTTGACTTGCACATGGCTGCCTTCTCACTGTGAGGTCACATGGACTTTTACACGGGCAAGGGCATCCCTGATGTCTCTTTGTGTGTCCAAATTTCCTCTTCTTATAAGGACATCAGTCAGATTGGATCAGGACCCAGCTATATGACCTCTTTTAACCCTAATTATCTCTTTAAAGGCCCTATCTTCAAATACAGTCACATTCTGAGGTACTGGGAGTTAAGACTTCATATGAAGATTTTGGGGAACATAATTCAGGTCATAACACATACTAATAAGATTTCCTTTGAATTTTAATATTATACTTTAAAAAAATGGAGGCATTGAATGGTGAAATGGGTTGCACAACACTAGCTAGAAAGTTAGTGATAAAGCCATAATGATATGTGATCTGTAAAAAAAAATGAAAAAAGTGATTCTGTGTTGAAAAGACTCTTTGTCACTTTTATTCTTCTAAACCTTTGACTACAACCTCATGTATCATTATGCTGTTAGAATAATCTTACATTGATAAAGTATTTCTGTGTGTATTGAATTCCTTCTATTCTAGGTTTTATTTTTCTTACAAGGAATAAGTTCCTTGAGAAAAGAGACCATGTTTTATATACGTATGTATTGCACTTTATACCTAGCACAGGGCCTGGGCACTCTAAAGAGAAATAAATGGATAGCTGGATGGATAGATGGATGGATGGATGAAATAATTTGCAAGTCGTTTATTAATTCAGAGCTGTGATTTAGGTGTTTTGTACCTGAGCTTAGTGCTGATGAGAAAAACTCTTCATTATGACAGAAGACACCTCAGGAATATCATTCTTTAGTGTACATAAAACTGGCTCTTAAAATATGACAGCCAAACAGATTTAAGAAAGATTTTGTTGCATGGCTACCAGCCAAAGCCATTGAGCAGAAAATAGAAAGGAAATAAAATTATACTGTCTTGAAATTCAGGTGGGGTTTTGTCCATACTTCCTTATTAAGTGTCTATCTAGTTGCCTAACTGAGTTTCAGAGGCAAAGGAAGAGCTGTGCACATTTGACACATACATAGTTTCCACTAGTCTGTAGGTACTTAGTAACTTGAGTGCGCAAGCCAGGAGATGTGTCTATGTTGTTCACTTTCTGCACCATTGTTCTGTGAGCACAAATCTCTCTGAGTACAAACTTGTATGCAGTCTTTAGGGATGTTTTTCCCCATCACCAGGAAATACCTGTATTTTAAACTTAACAAGAGAGTTAAAAAATATCTAAGTAATCTATGTATAGTGTGGAAAAAGGAGAAAATATAGGTAAAGACACAAGAAAAGAAAGCAGTAGTCATTATAATTCTATTTCCTAGTGATAACTACTGATAACACTTATTAAACATTCCAACATTTATGTACACTTAAGTGTGTCTATGTTAAATCCATATAAATGTGGAAATGATTCTATTCCTATCACAGATTAAGCGAGGCTCCAAATGATGTACACTGACACCAAGTACCCACATGGTAAAGTGAACTGCCAGGTTACCTATACAGAGCTTCCTGAGAAAGAGCTAAAGAAAATGCTTGATTCCCAGTAGCCACCCATTGATACTAAGGCTGCATTGCATAAAAGCATTCCTTGTTGAAGAGTGCAAGGGAGAGAATTCCTTTGGAGAGGGTTGTGCTCCAGGCTTTGCGTCTGCCTTCTCAAGAGACAGGCTAATTCACCTCTTACCAAGCAAGAGCCCATGTGTAGAAACCTGGTCCATGCACTGTGGTGTCATAGTGAGGAGAAGTGGCCCATTTGAAATATTCAGCACTGTTTGAAATGGGTTGGGCAAAATGAACACGAGTGTTTTTCATGGTGAAGGCATAGGCTGTCCAGAAGTGACAGACATTGTTAGCAAATGGAATGGTGGACTTCAGGAAATCAATAGCTACAAGAGATACAGCTCACATTAATGTAACTGCTCTTCGGGAATCTCCAGCAAACATACTTAGGTCATGTGCCGGGCCCAGAGAGCAGCAATGCCACATTATGATAGTGCTAGATGATGGAAATAATTTCTGCCCTTCACCTCTTCTCCACACTTCACCAGCTTCCTTCTGCTTCTACCCTGGGAAGATCAGAAGTCAGGCCAGCAGGTAGAAGAGCTTTCAGAGTAAAGAGAAGTCATTTGTGTCCTCCCTCAACAGCATTGTTTCTGAGGTGGGTAGAAACATTAATCTAAAATGAAGTGTGTCAATTACACATGACTAGATGTTTTAATTTTCGAAATTAAATTATAACAAACGTGACTGAAGAAATATTTGTCTAAAGTGAGCATAAAGTAGATCTGATCTGACCTAAATTCCATCCAAGGAAAGAACTAGATCCACCTAAAAGCCAGTTGGAAGGACAGTCCAGGGGAGATTAAAGTGATATCTTGCTTGTACACTAAACAAGTCTGCTTTTTCAACATTATGCACACGCATACCCACACATAAGTCAAATATCAGACACATATTAAATATATACAATGCATTATACATATCATAAATCTATACACATATAAAGTGGGACTCTGACATCGTGTTTTAGGGTTTTATAACGTGCTTTTTTCTCTTATCAATGTATCATAATCTGATTTTTTTCTGCAGCATCATTTTTGGTTACTTCAAAGTAATCCATTGACCAGTTACCCATATTCGTTCAACTATTTCCCTATTGTTGACCATTTATATTCTGTTAAATTCATGCATGTTTAAATTAGTGTTTGCTGAAGTTAATATCCTTGCAATGGATAATTAGTGAACATCCTTCCTTGTTACTTGGAGTAAGTGTGTAAGTATGGATTTGCAGTCAGAGGGTACACATATTTTAAGGGCTGTTGATAAGTGCTTCCAAACCACCATTCAGAAGCCTTCACCAATTTATACTTCCCACGAGGAGTGACTCTCTTGCCCTTTCCTACACTTTCCACATTATTAACTTTTGATGCATGGCATTGTTAACTTTTTTTTGCTAGATATTTTCCAATTTTAAAATGAAAAATGCTGCATAATGATTGTTATAATTTGCATATCTCTGGTTACTATTGAGTTGCAGGTGCAGTGATTTTGCTAATTTGATTTACCTTAATGTTTTCATTTTCTAATTTTATTGGCCAGAACTTCCTGTCTTGTGCCTTTTTTTTTTTCTTTTTGAGGAAGATTAGCCCTGAGCTAACATCTGCCATCAATCCTCCTCTTTTTGCTGAGGAAGATTGGCCCTGAGCTAACATCCTCGCCTGTCCTCCTCTATTTTATGTGTGGGACGCCTGCGACAGCATAGCTTGACAAGAAGTGAGTGGGTCCACACACGGGATCTGAACCAGTGAACCCCAGGTCACTGAAGCAGAACGTGGGAACTTAACCACTGTACCACCAGGCCAGCCCCTTGTGCCCCTTTTTTAAAGAGATAATCCATATATCTAATTCTTTTGATATGTTAAGAATTTTAACACTTTGTCCTGTATGTTGGTACTGTATTCCCCTGAAAATCATTCATATTTAAATTTCTTTTCTGTTTTTTAGCCATATAAACATTTTGTTTAATTTTCAGTTTTTCTTTAGTCAAGTGAGTCAGTATCATCCTGTATGTTTTTCTGTCTTTTGTATCAAAATTAAAATAGACTTCTTATGTATGTTTATGTTTTATAAAGTCTCAAGTCTAAATATAATTAAAAATTGTCACACATGAACCAAATAACAAAAATAGTAGAACATATACACCCATGTACCCAGATTTGAGATGTGAGCTGTTTTTACATTTCCTTTACTTTGCTCATATTCTCTTTTTTATCATGTCTCTTTTTTAACAAAAAAATTGTAGTTGCGAGTACATGCTCACACTTCAGCGCATTTGCCTTCCCTCTCTTTCAGAGGAATCAGTATTCTAACATTTCAGGGTATGATTCACGTCCATGCGTCTATACTTATTCTACATATAGACAATCTATTTTATTTGTTTCAGAGTTTTAAATTCTTATTAAAATTCTTATAATATGTCTATATATTTGCACTATAATTTTTTACTCAGCATTGAATTTTGAAATTCACTAATGTGACAATTGGTTTTTCTCAGCATTGTTTGTTCTAGAACTACCAATGCTGGTGGTTGTAGATCGAGTTCACTCGTTTTAACTACTTTCTAATCTACAAAGGTGTGACTAAACCTCAGAGCATCTATTCTGCTACAAATGGACTGTTAGGTAATTCCAACTTTTTTATTTTTCAATTCCAACCAGTGTTAGAATGAATATTCTAGCTCATGGTTCCTTGGGAACACGGATAAGAGCTTCCCAGAGAAACATATCTAGAAAAAGAATTGTGGAGTCATAGTCCTGTGCATATTAAAATTTCCTAACTATTGCCAAATTGTTCTTCAAAGTGGTTGGATGATTTACAGAGAGTGTAAGAATCCCTGCTAATCCGAATTTTTGCCAAAACTTAATTTAAAGAGATTTAAATTTCTTTGCTGGTGTGTGAAATGGTTTCCCAGTGTTGCTCTGATTTGCATTCTCTTCTTGTTCCTTTGGTTGTTCATCTTTTAATAGGTTGACTGGCCATTTCGAATCCTCTTCAGTGAAATACCTGACCAAACTCTGTGCTGTTTTCCTCTATTGTTTGAATTTTTCTCATTAATTTGATTTTTTAAAATCTAAATTGAAATACTATCAGATTTTTGCCAAACGTTACCCAGATTTATAAGGTTTGCTTTCATTTTCTTTAGAATGTCTTTTGATGTATGAAAGTTTTTAAGTTTAGTGTATTCAAGTGTATTCAATTTACAATTTCTTTTAAGCATTCTGCATTTTTTTGTCTTATTCAAAAAATCCTTCTCTATCTTGATATCCTAAAAATATTCTCCCATATTTTCTTGAGAAACATACACAGTTTTGGTTTTCACATTTTGGTCTTTAACCCATCTGGAATATTTTATTTTTGTGCATAGTATAAGGTAGGGATATATTTTTATCATTTTCCCTTATGGAACGCAAATTTTCTTGGCATCATTCTATCGAATAGTCTATTCTTTTGCAACAGATCTGTAATGCTATGTCTGTCATATGCCATATACATATAGTCTGTTTCTCTGCTCAGTCCTTTGTTTTCCTGTTTCTGTCCCAATAATGCATGGCTTTAATGATTATAGCTTTACAGTGACTCTTTGAGTGTGACAGGGTGAATCCTCTTCTCTAGTTTTTATCTACAGCATGGTCTTAATCTATTCTTGATCTTTTACTTCTTATAGATTTTGGGATCAATTCGTCCAATTCTATGAATACTCTTCTTGAAATTTTTATTTGAATTGTAATGGGTTTATAGATCAATTGGAAATACTTGTGATCTCTTTGATGGGTCTCCATTTTATTTGGATCTTTTGTCCAATGAAATTATATAAATTTCTTGAAAAACTTCTTACTGGATCTAGCGTAGTTAAACTCTTAATCACTCTACATTGATATTGTATCCCATAAAACTTCTGAACTCTCTTAAAAGTCTTGATAGTTTGTCTGTGGATTCACTTGTATTTCAATGTATACATCATATCATTGGTAAATAACAATATTATTTGTATGCTTGTTTCTTTTTCTTTACTTGTCTCTCGTCTAGGATCTCTAGGTAATCTTGAAAAGAAGTGTGAAAATCATCATCTTTATTTACATTTTTCTCTGAATTAAAAAGAATTCTTCTAAAGTCTTACTAGTAAGCATTATTTTCCTGCTGCAGGTTTTGGACAGTTGTATTTTTCTAAGTTAAAGAATCTCCCTCAATTCACAGTTTGATTGGAGTTTTAAAATGAATTTATTTTGGGACTGAATAATTTGTCTTCATCTATTGAAATGGTCATTTTTCTTGTTAATGTTATAAATTACATTGACTTTATTTTTTGATGAAGAAGATTGGCCCTGAGCTAAGATCTGTTGCCAATCTTCCTCTTTTTTTGCTTGAGGAAGATTGTCCCTGTGCTAACATCTGTGCTCATCTTCCTCTATTTTGTATGTGGGATGCCGCCACAGCATGGCTTGATGATCAGCATGTATGTCTGTGCCTGGGCTCTGATCCCACAAACCCTAGACTGCTGAAGCAGAGCGTGCGAACTTAACCACTGTGCCTCCATGCTGGCCCCTACACTGATAATTTTTGAATGTTAAACTATCCTTGCATTGCTGGTATATATTGCCTTAAATTCTACCTTATCTTTGATCAATACTACCAATACTGCTTTTTACAAAATGTTTTCATTTTTAGCATATTTTTTGTATCCTATTTTTCTCATTATCTTTGTGGTATTGTATTTTTCAATATAGTTTAATAAAACAGTCTATTTTGGGGTTTTATTTTATATTTTCCCAATCTCAACATCTTTTTATTCTTTAAGAGAACCAAATATATTCCCTTCTCATTATTTTCTTTACATTTTAAAAACCATATTGTCTAAGTTTGTGTGATTTTTCAAATTTTTAGTATGTTGAATATTTTTCTTTAATTTTTTGAAGAAGCTATTTAAAATTACAGGTTGTTATTGCCAAGAGAATTAAATATTTAGAATAGTTCCTGCCAAATAATAAATGCTCAATAAATGATAGCTATTTTAATTACCATTACCTATTTTGTTTGCCCCTTATACAATTTTAAAAAGTTTAATTGTTTTAATAATTTTCCTCTCCAAACCTTAACCACTAGACCACCAGGACTGGCTAATAATTTTCTTCTCCAAACACTCTCCTCCATATTTTCTTTTAGAATAATTTAGTTGTTTAGATTCAGGGTCATATTATTAATTTTTTTTGAAGTAGATTTTATTTTTTAGAGCTATTTTAGGTTCACAGCAAAACTGAGCAGAAATGTTATTAACTTTTAAAAGTTTCTTTCTAAATAGTTATGTTTAATGTTTCTGTATTGACTTTTATAAGTACATTAAAATTATTTTAAAATTGTCTAGGTTCTACGATCTTTATTTTTTCACATTATTTCAATCTGAAGATGGATCTTTTCTCCTTTTGTATTATCCACTTTTTAAGTATCCTCCAAATTCTGACTTTTCTCTTCTGTAGCTTACTTAGCTACAAGAGATTTAAAATTTGGTCCCTGGTCTTAACTGCTAGTAGTAATCAACAGTTTTCTTCAGTTGTAAACCAAATAGAAGGAGAAGAATGAAGAGAAAAACAGAAAGTTTTGTCATTTGAAGTTAAGAAGCTTGCTTTTATCAAATAAACAATAGAACTAAATAATATATGTTGATTTCCCTCTCCAAGTCTTCTCTTTAGCACTATATTCAATTTATTAGCCCTCCTATGAACTCTGCCTACAAAATATACTCGAATGCAGCCACGTCTCTCCATCTCCACTGTTATTCCCAAGTCCAAGCCACCATCATTTTTCATCTTGATAACTATGGTAACCTCAAGGTGATTTCTCCACTTCTAGTTTCACACCTCTTGAAACCAGTCTGTGCTCTACTATTAGACTGGTATTTTACCTCACTGAGTGAACAATTTACCTAGTAAAAGTCCCTTCATTCTGAGTACAGAAGTAGAGGGAATCTTGACATAACTATGGACTGCTACAAGGATAAGAATCATTCCGTCCAAGGGTAAAATGCCCTCACTTGCCTTGCCTCCTGAGTAATGGCCATTTGAATAGTAATTTGGGGAGTTCATGAAGTTTTTCTTGGTATCCTAGCCCACGTTATTCTCCCAACTCAGAAACCTTACAGCACTTAGAGCGTGCTCTATGTTTTAAACCTAAAAATATGTTGTTTTATATGGTTTGTATACTAATAATTTTATTACATTATGTGTTTGTTACTCCTCATCATTCAAAGTTAGTTTTCCTTCATTGTCTCATTACCATTTTATTTAACTCAGTGGTTCCCCCTATGTTTTATCCAATTCCAGATTGCAAACCCATTGGGAACTAGGATAACATATTTTATTCTTGTGTTTTCTGCACCAATCTAATAATAAATGTTCAACAAGCATTCTAATTGATTTATTGATAGGACTATAATGGAACTTCTGGGTTAAATGATTCCTTTAAGGATACAAGTAATTATCATTTGAAGTACCTTATAATATATTATTTTGAAAAAGTAGGAGACATATAACACCAGAGCGAATGTATTTGAAATAGTGAGCCATTGAATCATGGTTTCAGTCTTTACAAGAATGAAAAATGTTTTCCCCAGTGCCTTTGATTAAATTTAATGGATGGGACCACAGCAACTCAATTAGGTTAGCATATCTGGAAAAATAATAGTCGATTTGATAGCTAAGTATAGGCCCTGGTTCTGACATTAAAATCAATACTGATTAAGCCAACACTTTTCTCATTACTCTCCTTCAAATTTAAAGAGATTATAGTTTTAAAAATAATTTTCACTTAAGGGTCCATTGTTCAGGTTAAATCCATTACCAACATATGTCATGAGGTAGCTGCAATATAGCATTAATGATACTTTAATTGTTACTGAAAAACTTTAGTTCCAATTTTAATTCAATCACTTACTAGCTATGTGAGTTTAAGCAATGGACCTGTCTTCTCAGAGCCCTAGTTTCTTAATATGAAATTGGAATAATTCTATCCGGCTCATGGGTTCCATATGAGGATTAAATGAAATAGTGCCTATGAAAGCATTTTTACACTCAATGGCATTTCTAGAGAAAAACAATTCTTTATCTCAAGAGCTAATTTCATTTTAATGATTTCAGATTCTTATTTTAGGCTATAAAATAAAAGGTCATTGTTTTGAGATGTGTTTTCTAAATAAAAACACCTTTCTTTCTTATAAGAAGCTTGCTTTCGTGCATCCTTTGATCTGCTAACTAGGCATTCTGATGATCAACAAGGTAAAGTAATTTAATTAGGACAAAAACTGTGATAATAGCCTTTTTCTTTGCTCTAGGTAAGCTTGTAAAAGAGCTTTTGCAAAATTTTCAACATACATTATAACCTGGTAAAGGTCGGCAGCCTGTTGTATTTGAGTAATTGTTTTGCATAGAGTGGATTGGGTGCAGCCAGGCTAGATGTGGCTATGGAGACAATGGCCTTTTGAACTTCTGTTCCGAGCATCCTGCCCCATCAGTGGTGAATCCTCTTTATAAACAACGGCCCAACTGTAATGTTTGTTACAATGAATCATGGAAACACAGTCACTGCTTGCTGTAGTTCCAGCCACAAAAGTGGGATAAAGAAAGGAAGGAGCCAATGTGGTTGTTCGGCTCATATCTTTTGTCCCTGTCTCACATGGCCTCTGTCTAGACTGTAGGATCACTCATGATCATTGTGCCAGGCCACAAGCAGCCTTTCCGTGGCTTCTCCCACAAATGGCCATTTATATAGCCACTCCAGCATTCTTTTGATTAATGTTAGCAAGTTATTTGATTGGTGTTAGTATGGTATATGGTTTTCTGCCTTACTTTTAACTTACTTGTGTGTAGGAGTGGGTTTCTTATTGGCAGCTTATACTTGGGTCTTTATTTTTTAGCCACTGTCACTCTTTACGATTGAATTGAGGTGTTCAGACCATATACATTAAATATAATTATTGATATCATTTGGTTAATTATACGACCTATCTATTTGTTTTCTATTTATCCTCTCTGTTTTTTGCTCTCTTTCTGTGGTTACTTTTGAATTAATTTTGAATTAATTGAGAATTTCTGCAATTCATTTTATCTCCTTTGTTGGCTTATTGGCTATAACTCTTTCTTGTGTTATTTACGCGGTTGCTTTATGGATCATAGTGTACACCTTTAGCTTATCACAGTCAATTTTCCAGTGCTGTTGTAACACTCTTCATATAGTGTAAGAATACTGTGCTTCTATTTCTTCCCTCCTGGCCTCTGTGTTATTCTTGTCATGAATTTTACTTTTACATTAGTTATAAAGCACACAACATATGTTATAATTTTTACTGTAAATAGTAAATTACCTTTTAAACTGATTAAGATAATATGACAAAAAGATTTTACGTTGACCCATACAGCTACCATTTCTGGTACTTTTCATTCCTTTGTGTAATCCAGAATTCTGTCTGGCATCCTTTTTCTTTTGCTTGAAGGACTTCTTTTTATATTTCTTGTGGTGTAAAATATGCAAATCTGCTGGTGGTGAATTCTTTGTTTTTCTAAGTTTAAAAAAGTGCTTATTTTGCTCTAAATTTTGAAAGATATTTTCTGTGGGTAAAGAATTCTATATTGACAATGTTTTGTTTTGGTTTAATTTTTTGTTTTCAGTTCTTTAAAAATGTTGCTCCATTGTCTTCTTCTGCCTTGCATTGTATGGGTAAAATCTACTGTCATCTTTATCTTTGTTTCTCTGTACACATACTGTATATTTTTTTGGGTTGCTTTGAATATTTTTCCCTTTATCACTGCTCTTCAGTAATTTTATTATGATATGCCTTGGTGAAGTTTTATTTATGTTTCCTTGCTTAGGGTTTGTTGAGCTCATTGGATCTCTGGGTTGATAGTTTTCAATAAGTTTGGAAGAAACTTGGCCATTCTTTTTTCTTTTTTTTTTTTTTTTTGTCTCCTTCTAGTTCTCCTTTCCTTGAGACTGCAACCATGTACATATTCAGCCACTTGAAATTTTCCCACAGTATGTTTGCTCATGTTGTGTTCATTTTCTTTTCAGTCTTCTTTTTTTCCTCTGCGTGTTTCAATTGATCTCGAAGTTTACTAATCTTTTCTTTTGAAATGTTTACTCTCCCATTAATCCCATAAAAATGTCTTTTTTACATCAAACATTTTACTTTTTATCTATAGAAGTTTTATTTGGATCTTTTTTATATCTTCCAGGTTTCTCTGCAATATGTTCAGTCTTGTCTCTTACATCTTGAATATGTGTAATATAGTTATAATAATGTTTAATACCCTCATCTACTAATTCTAAACCTTTGTCATTATTGAATCAGCTTGATTGATTTTTCTCCTCATTATAGGATATACTTTCCTGCTTGTATACATGCCTAGTAATTTTTTTTTATGTCAAAAAATTGTGACTTTTACCTTGTTGTTGAGCTTTGTTAAGTTACTTAGAAAGAGTTTGATCCTTTGGGTCTCAATTTTAAGCCTTGTTAGGGAATGCCAGGGCAGCATTTAACCTAGGGCCCATTAGTGGGGCAAAATCCTTCTAAGTACTCTACCTGATGCCCATGAAATACAAGGTTTTCCACTTTGGCAGGAAATGGACTATTTCTGGTCCTATATGAGCACCAAGTATGGTTTTCTCTAATTTTTTCCAGTGGTTCTTTTCCCAGTCCCTGGTAAGGCCCACAAATGCATGTGCTGATCAGTATCCAGCCAAGTGGGGCCCTCTGGAGAGTTCCAGAGTTCTCTCTCTAGCTCTCTCCTCTCTGGTACCTTGCCCTGAAGGCTCTAGCCACTTTGGCCTCTTGTCCAATCTGCTTCATCTCCTCTGTTCAGGGAACCTGCTGAGCTCCGTCTGGATTCTCCCTCCTTACACTGCAGGTTGATGACTTTCCTGGCAGTAAGTTAGGACAGTTGAACCTCATCTGTCTCCCATTTTGGTGGGTTGCTGTCCATCATTGTTTGATACCCAGTGGATTGACAATACTAAAAATATATGTGTATTTTCCTTTTTTAAAAAGCAATTTTCCAGACAGAAGCATAAATATGTTACTCCTTAACTGGAAGTTATCATTCATATTAAAAACTATAATCTATGAGGGGTGGAATTTTGTAAATGGTGCCATAGGTTTCAAATTTTTCTTCTCTATAGATATCCAGTGGACCTAGCCCAGCTATTGAAAAAGAAAACAAGATAGCTTTTCCTCATTGCACTGCAGAGTCACCTTTGTCATAAATCAAATAACTGTGTATAAGTGAGTCTGTTTCTGGACCATGTTTTGTTCCATTAATCTACTTTTATATCTTTAATTAATTTCATCCTCTTAGTTTCCGTAGCTGTAGAATACATGTTGATAAAAGATTTGTTCTTCTATTTCAGGATTGCTTTAAGGCTCTTCAGGCCCTTTGAATTTTCACACAAATCTTAGTTTCAGCTTATGAATGTTAAATATAGTAATTTTTAAATTTGGGAACATATACTATCTTTAGGGTATTAAGCCTTTCAGTTCTTGAGCAGTATATGCCTCAATTTAATGAGATGTTCTTTCATTCTGATAATATTTGGTATAGAAGTCTTGAACATTTTTTGTTAGCATTATTTCTAGACATTTGATTTTTGATGTTTTGTAAACGGTATCTAAAAAATTTCATGTGCTAGTTATTTGCTGTTATTATAAAGAAATGGCAAGGTTTTTGTACGTTAACCATGCATACAGTAGTCTTGTTAAATAGATATTGTCTAATAATCTATCTGTGCATGTCTTTACCTTCTATGTACAGAAGTCACTGAAGATAATACTATTTTTCTTTTCTTTCTTTCATCCCAGCACTTATGTGTTTTATATATTTGTCTCTTCTCATCTACACTGGCTAGGACCTCCAATTTATAGTTGAATATAAGTGATGACAGTGTGCATTTCCTGAATCATTCCCAGTCTCATGGATAAAGGTTTCAGTAAATCACCGTTAAGTGTAATATTAGCTGTACGTTTTTAAAAATCTTCTTTATCAGTTTAAGAAGTAACTCCTATTCCTAAATTGCTATGATTTTCTTTTTACTATGAAAGGATCTTGGATTTTATCAAAGATGCTCATATATCTATTCAAATTATCATATGTTTTTCTTTGTTCTGTTAAGCTGGTAAATTACACTGCGTGATTTTTGACTGATAAACCAAACTTGTGTTCCTGGAATTATACCCATATGGCTAAGATATATCATGGTTTTATATATCACTCAAATAGATTTGCTAATGTTTCATTTAGCATTTTCATGTCCCTGTTCAAAAGGGATATCATTAATTATTTAGTCTTTATTTTCTACATTTATATTTAAAGTTATAAGTTTATTTTAGGCAATATATTTGCCTTTAAACAGTCTTAGTGCATCCCATTTTACACTATCATGTCTATATTCTTGGTTTAAAATAGTTTTCAATTTTCCTTGTAATTTTTTAAAGCATGGGTTATTTGGAAGTGCACTACGTAATTTTCAAATGGAGATTTTTGGGTCATCTTTATTTTAATAATTGCTTGCTTAATATCACTATATGTAGAAAACATGCTGTTGGTGACATCAAATTGTGATAGTTGTTGAGATTTACTTTATGATTCAAGATATGATAAATTATGGTAATTTTTCCATGTGCATTTGAAAAGAGTACATCTTCTGTTATCGTTGTTTGCAAGGTGTTCTATATATGTGAAAAGGGTCAATTTTGTTAATTATTTTGTTCAAATAGTCTGTATTTCTAATGATTGTTTTTTGCCTTCCTTTTTCCTACAAACTGTTGAGAAAGACGTGTTAAAGCCACTCAAAGTGATTTTGAATTTGTTTTTTCCACCTTTCAGGTCTATCAATCTTAGCATTATTGGTTTGAAGTGCTGTTATTGGATGCATATAGATTTAAAATTGTTATATATTTTCCTGGTGTCTTGACTCCCTTATACTTTTGGAATAGCTTTCTTTATTTTAAGTAATACTTCTTTCCTTTAAGCCTACTTTATTTTCTCTAATAAAAGTCACACCACCAATTTGGTGATCACGTGAGGAGAACTCTGTTTCTCTATTCTTCTGTCCTCAAAGAAAAGTAGTTGTGAATATATCTTGAGCCTTAGATGCTTTGCTATTCATGGTAGCTTTCTTTTGGCTAATATTTGCTTGATGTACTTTTCATTTTATTTTTAAGTTTCTGAGTCCTTGTAAATATGATGTCTCTCTTGTAAATTGCTTATAATTTTATTTGAAACAATCTATCAGTGCTAGTCTTTTATTTACTTGGAGTAATTAGTCCAATTATATTTAATCTAATTATTCTTTGTATCTACCATGTAACTATTCAGTCTCTATTTTGCCCGCCTTTTAAATTTTTCCCCTTTCCTTTCTAGTTCTTTTCAACATGTCCTCTAGACTTATTACAGACTCTCTCTCTCTGTATATGTATATGACTGATATACATATAGACTGACTATGATTATTATATTATATATTATATATATACAGTCATGTGCCATATATGTCACATTTTAGTCAATGATGGACTTCATATATGATGGTGGTCCCATAAGATTAGTAGCATATAGCCTAAGTGTGTAGTAGCTGTACTATCTAGGTTTGTATAAGTATGCTCAAAGATGTTTGCACAATGACAGAATTGCCTAATGATCCATTTCTCAGAATGGATCCCAGTCATTGAGCGATATGTGACTATGTATAAACATATACCCTGGATATTACAGTCCAAGAGAAATTATTGCCTTTACAAGTCATTTCCTGTCTTTGGCATTCTATTGAAATGCATTATTAATTCTCTCTCTGTATTCCAATCTTCAAAATGCATTTTATTAGTGTTTCATACAGTCAATATCTATGTAGATTTAGTCACATAATAACACTTTCTCTTGACTTTCATTCATTCAAATATTTTGAGTTTCTATGTAGAATTTTTTTCTGCCTATAACTTCCTTTAACAGTTTGGGGAAAAAAACTGTTTAGTTCAGGTCTGCTGGTAATGAAATATCTCAGCTTTTGTTCATGGTAAAACATTAATTCACTTTCTTATATGAAAGATATTGCACTGGGAAAAGATTCTGGGCTGTTGGTTATTTTCTTTCAACACTTAAAGGTGTTATTCCATGAAGTTCTGGCTGCCATTATTCCTGTTGAGAAGTTAGCTGTAAGATTTATTTTTTTCCTCCTTTGAAAGAAAGGTTTCTTTTCCAGAAGAAAGTCCTCGTTACGGGTTGAATTGTGTCTCCCAAAATTCACATGTTGAAGCCCTAACCCTCAGTACCTCAGAATGTGACCTTATCTAAAAATAGGGATAGTGCAGATGGAATTAGTTAAGATGAGGTCATATTGGAGAAGATTGGGCCCCTAATCTGATATGACTAGTGTTTTTATAAAAAGGGAAAATTTGGACATAGATAATGCACACAGGGAGAATACCACATGAAGATAAAGGCAAACATCAGTGGTGCAGCCAATGCCAAGGAATGCCAGAGATTGCCAGAAAACCACTAGAAGCTTGGAGAGAACCATGGATTATATTCTTCCCTCACAGACCTCAGAAGGAAACAACTCTGCTGACACCTTGATCTTGTCTTCTTGCCTCCAAAATTGTGGGATTATAAACTTCTATTGTTAAAGCCACCTAGTTTGTGGTACTTTTCTTTACAGCAGCTGTAGCAAACTGATACTGACCTTATTGGAAGATTTTTATCTTTCGTTTTCAGTGGTTTTAATATGATATGCCCAGGTGTTATTTTCTTTGTGTTAGTTTTATTTTTTGTTTGCAAAACCTTTTGAACTATTTCATGACTTTTGGAACTGATAGCTTTTGTAGTTTTGAAACTATGCTGCAAAGGCTGCTTTGATTTCCAGAGGCTTTCTGTTAGTGTATTAGCTTCCCACACTGCATAACTTTAGAATTTGGCAATACTGTTACAGGCTATTAACATCAGCCCTGATATCACTTCCCCCACATTGAGCCCAGGGTACACGGGGTTAAAACTAAAACCCACCACCCCCTTTCCCGCTTCTCTAGCTCCACTCACATGTAAATACCTGTTACTTTAAACTTTGACTCCTTGAGCTTTACAACTAAATGGGAGTTACAAATTGTTAAAAGCCCAGGTGGCCTGGAGTTGGAGGCACACTAAAGTTTAGCTAATCACGTGTCCTTGAAGTTCGCCAGGAAAGCCACTGTCACAGGAATATCAAGGAGCAGAGGCTTCCCAGACCTCAACTCCTCGACTCCTGGTGCTCGAACCCACCTCAACGGCGAAGGATGCCCACCTGCCATCCTCCTATCTCACCCTCCCCCCACACCCCCCCCACCCCCCGCCTCGCTGCAAGCAGCCTCTCAAGGCTGGTGGAAAAGCGCTGACATGCACAAGCTACATGCCCCCCCTCCCCTCCCCAAAACCCCAGATAAAAATCCCTACCCGTTCCTCATCCGGGAGCTAGCAATTTTTGAGGCATGAGCCCTTGCTTTGCTCCCTGTGCCTGGCATAGTAAAAACCTTTCTTCTCCACTCAAGACTCTGTTCTCATTATTTGGATTGGCATAGGGTTCAGAGACCGAACTTTCAGTTACAATACCTCTAAAGGAAAACTGGCTGGATTTTTCAGTCTATCAGTTATTCGCTTTTATCTCTCCGGCCTTAGAAGACCACCACCAGTGTCCCCCTCCAGTATGCCTCTATCCAGGCAAGGCCCAGATTTCTAGTCATTTATTCTGCACTCAGAATTGACAAATTACGTAGAGAAACAGTATCTAGGAAGGGCCTGCTCACCTTTCTATGGTTCTCTCCCTTTGGAAACCTTTCTTATCCAGTCTTCATTGTCTTAGCAATATTAGGATGCCTTTAGCCAGATAAATGACTTAAGCTCGTTTTTCTCATTTTCTTGGTAGGAATATTGGTCTGTCACTCATCTTCTTTAATTATTTTTCTGATTATAAACATAATATATATTTTTCATAATAACTAGGAAAATGAAATATGCCCTCAGCCCCTTGTGCTGTCAACTTTAGATAATCATTATTATTTTAGTGTGTTCCCTTCCAGATCTATTTTTTGGAGGTAGTTTATCCAGTAGACACACAGACACACACACACACACACACACACACCCTACTTTGGCAAACACTAAGATATCACTTTTGCCTTGTGAAATTCAAAACCTAGAAATAAACACACATTAATGGATAAAGGGAGAGATTATACATACCAAAAGACATTCAATCAAGTTACTATACTCTACGAATTGAATAAACTCATCTAAAGAAACAATGTATAAATTTAGGAGGCCCATCAGCAGTGGGAGCAGAAAAAAGTGAACATTCTAGAAACCATCTAGTTCCCTTTGCTCTGATTGTTTGCTAAATATGCAAACTTAAAAAAAAAAAAACTGATTTCCTGTGTGGAATTGCCTATAGGGAGAGATTATACTCCTAAATTAGTTCTCTTTGTAAATCAATATCTTGGCTTTCTGCTTTTGTGCATCAGCATTCTAAAATTTGGTTTTTATGAATTTCCATCAGAGAGTGATCCACTTTCCTGCGTTGATATAACTTGCTTCTGTCTCAGCAGTACTGAGGTAATAAAATCGTGGGAATCTGTTAGGGTAGCAATTGACTTTTCTCAGGCAACACCCAATCTCTCCACAAATGTCTTTCTATTCATGTAGCAGTTATTCACTTGGTAAATAAATAGCTTTTTTTGCTTCCCATGATTGAGATTATTTTCTATATACAATTTTATAATCTGCTATTTTCAGTTATGTGCATAATGTGAAGTTTTTTCCAACTCATTAAATCTCTCTAGAAGGAAAATATTATGAGAGCAGGGATTTGTCTGTCTTGTTCTCTGCTATATCCCGTTACTAGAGCAGAAGCTGATGCACAGTAGATACTCAGTAAATATTAGGGGAATAAATCAATAAATGAATTATTATTTTTCTAACCAATTAATAGTATCAAGTACCATATTACCCGCAGGAGCCATAGCTCATTTAACCAATTGGCTATCATTGGTCATTTAGTTAATATCCAAATGTTTCACTTTTATTAACAATGCAGTGATGAATAAATTTGTAGATACATCATTTGGCACACTTTATTACTTAATTCAAGTTCCTAAATTAGTGGTTGTGTGTATGTGTTAGATTTTTATAATTGTCAAATTGTTAAGATCTCATTTAAAGTGTTTATTTATAGACCAAAATACCAAGATGGTAGTCTAAATAGCAAAGGAAAATTGAAGTCTTCGTTAAATAAATAGTATACTAAGGAGGAAAAGAAAATCATGTTCTGCTACATTCAGACCCCTGAAACTGAAACTGGTCCCAAATAAAATATTAGGCAGCCTAACTTCAGGGCAGATAAAGGGTCTGGGCTCTAGATTACCCTTTCATGGACCCTGCCTTGTCATATGATGTTAGCCACCAATCATGGATGACACTGATGGAATAGCTTAAGACATGGAATGTGACAACTTTGTCAGGAAGAGGTCCCAGTGACAAATAGAAAGCTGGACATAACTACTGCTCTGAGGAACTTCCAGTTTGATGCCTCACTGATATAATATTTTATCAAGACAGCTTCCCAACCAGGCTGATCTTCTTGACCTGGTTTTCCCTGTATTTGTCTATCAGCATATTCATTTGACAGTGTGCTCATGCCGTCACAGAAAGTAAAGCCAGCTTTTCACTCTGTATCTACATTGAAAATCTTTGACTTTTGGTAGTGCTTTTCCTGGTGTGATTTGTTAGATAGCCTCACTTTTCTTTAGGGAAATTGTCTGTTTATGTGGATGTGCTGACTTTGGGAGGCCAGTCCCAGGCTTTGGCTGGCCTCCTGTGTGAGCATCACCAGGATAGGGATTCTCATGCTTCCCTTTTGATTTACTAGCTCAAGCTCTTTGAAAACACTTGCAGTTTAGTAAGCTGGAAACATGGATTTTTATAGTAGGCTCGTGATATATACTATACAGTAGGTTCATGGTATATATAAGTTTAACTCCCAGATCTTTCCAAATGCTATGGTGGTTTATCCAAGTTATCTCTTTTGTTCAGAATGTATTTTTTTATATGGAATGATTTTTTTGCAATTAATTTACTGTAATGTGAAATTTCCCTTGTTATATAAATACGCTGTTTTTAAATGTGAAATTGTATATCCTCTGATTGCTGCTTTGGGGTACACCTGAATACATTTGAGCTTAAAGATCATACCATATGCTAGCAGGGCTGGACTCCCAGGTGTCAATTTACATTTATGGCATTCTTCCAGTTGCAACCACCAACCAATTAATGGCATTTTGAGCAAACTGTCAGTATACTTATAGATCTCAGACTTAGTCTGGCCCCGTGATGGCTTGTCTAGCCTTGCAGGTTTTTCCTTGCTCTCTTCTCCTCATCTCCTTTACTTTTCAGCCAACGTCAACATAGTCCCAAATTACTGACTCAAGCAGTGAGTAGCAAGCTATTATTGTCCAGTAGAAACATTACAAGGCTGTATTTCTTGTGTAGCTTTTGTTCATTTTTTACTCATTTGATAAATATTTGTTGAGCATCTACAATTTCTCAGACACGGTACTCTGCTGGTAAAAGATTGAATAGGCAATTCCTTCCCATATGGCTCTTTTAGTGGGGGAATAAAAATAACTATATTATCATCAGTTCTGTGTGTGGTAAGTGCTAAGAAGAAAGTTCAAATAATAGGATGAAATTTTAGGCAGAATATGGCTTCCTTAGGTTGTGTGGTTAGGAAAGCCCTCTCAGAGGAGGTGACCTCTGAGCTAAGACCTGGATGATGGAAAAAGACAACCATATGAGTCCCTGGAGGATGAGTATTTCAGATAGCGAGCACAAAGGCCTCAGGTGAGAACTAGTCAACCTGACCTGTGTAAGGGGGAAAAGGAAGCCTGTGTGATTGGAGAACGTGGAGGCAAGAGGAGACGCAGGGACATCAGGTGAGAGGGTGGTACTGCAGTGCAGGTGAGATGCAATGGTGGGGCTGGCGTAGGGAAGGAGTAGTGGAGTTAGAGAAGAGAGTTTGAAGGTAGAACCAACAATACATACTAATGACCTGGAGATGGAGAAGAGGTGTGGGGAAAGAGGTCTTGGGAATAAGCCCCACGTGGTTGAACTCAGTAACATGGAGAATTTCATCATTTTGGGGTTTATTTTTAGGTATGCTTTATGAACCCTGGGCCACTGAAGTGGAGCATGCGAACTTAACTGCTACACCACCAGGCTGGCCCCAGAACTTTGTCATTTAACTAAAATAAGAATGGTTTGGAATGAGATCAAAGGAAAAGACAGGACTAAATAGGCAAAAATAACATGCCTGGGACATAGAAAGTTTAAGATATCTAATAAACATTCCAATATGCTATGTAGAGTAGCATTTGTGTGTGTGTTTGAAGTGACAAAGTATCCTTAAAGATAATTTTTTTAAGGAGTTTCAAAAAATGATTTGGGTTAAAGTAATAATTTATTTGCAGTATTTTTGGAATAAATATTTGACATCCTAATACAGTACTTTTGGGTAACTTTTCATTTTGATACAATGTGAAACATAAGAAAATTTGCTAAAGTAGTACAAAAAGCACCCATATAACCTTTTCCAAGATCCATAAATTGTGAGCCTTCTGCTGCATTTACTTTATAATTCCTTATCTATTTATCTATATATTCGTCCATCTATCTAGTCACACACATATACATATACATGTGAGTATGTCACACACACACATTTTTACTGAACCATTTGAAAGTAAATTTCAGACATCTTGTCCCTTTATCCCTAAATACTTCAGTGTGCTTCCTCAGAACAAGAACATTCTCTTATATAAACAGAGAACAATTATCAAAATTAGGAAATTAAAATTGATACAATACTATCTTATAATTCACATTCTGTGTTCAAATTTTCCAATTGTCCTGAAAATTCTTCTTTAGCTATTTTCCCCCCTAGGTCTAGATTCCCGTCCAGGATCACACATTCCTTTTGACTGTCATGTCTCTTTCGTCTCATTTAGTCTGGAATCATTCCTCAACTTTTCTTTTGTGTTTCTTCATCTTAACATTTTTACAGACTACAGGAGATTATTTTGTAGAATGAAACTCAACCGGAGTTTAATTTTTCTTCATGATTCGGATTATCCATCTTCAGCAATATTGGCACAGCAAGGATGTGTCCTTCCCAGTGTTTCATATCAGGGATGACATTGGTTTATTCTGTTCCTGATTATTTTAATTTTCATCTCTTGGGAGTGTCTAATAGATTTCTCCATCATAAAGTTACTCTATATTCCATTAGTAATTAATTAATTTGTGGGATAATACTTTGATACTATTTAAATATCCTATTTCCCATTAAGCCTTTACCCACTGGTTTTAGTATCCCTTGATGCTTCTTTCCTGATACTTCTCGCATTACTGTCATGGTTGCAAACTTGTGATTTTCTACCTCTGTCATTTCTACTACATTTATGATTCAGTATTCTGCCAAAAGATTATTTATTCCCTTCTTCCTTGTTTACTTATTTATGCAAAAATTATTTATTTAGTTATTTACTTACTTAAATCACTATGGTTTCTTTGATTCTTATTTTATTCAATGAGTTATACTGTATTATTCTCATTATATTTTTAAAGATTGGCACCTGAGCTAACATCTTTTGCCAATTTTTTTTCTTTTCTTTTTCTTCTCACCAAAGCTCCCCAATACATAGTTGTATATTCTAGTTGTGAGTGCCTCTGGGTGTGCTATGTGGGACGCCATCTCAGCATGGCCTGACGAGCAGTGACATGTCCTCGCCCAGAATCCAAACTGGCGAAACCATGGGATGCTGGAGCAGAGTGCACAAACTCAACCACTCGGCCACGGGCCAGCCCCTATTCTTGTTATTTTTTGGTCCCATATATTGCCAATGGGAGCCCCTTCAGTCAGGCTCCTGTGTCATTTTACTATGTCCCAATCATTTTTTAAGCATCTCCATACTTTCTGGAACAAGATGCTCTCACCTTATATCTTTTCTTACTCAATTCTAAAGTCAGCCATTTCTTGAAGGAGGAGCTGTAGTTTCTTGGGAAATGGTATTTAGAAACCAAAAGCTCTTGGGGCCGGCCCGGTGGCATAGCAGTTAAGTTCACTCGTTCTGCTTCAGCAGCCCGGGGTCTGCTGGTGTGGATCCTGAATGTGGACCTATGCACCACTTATCAAGCCATGCTGTGGCAGGCATCACACAAATAAAGTAGAGGAAGATGGGCATGGATGTTAGCTCAGGGCCAGTCTTCTTCAGTAAAAAAGAGGAGCATTAGCAGCAGGTTGATCAGCTTGAGGTTAGCTCAAGGCTAATCTTCCTCAAAAAAAAAAAAAAGAAAAGAAAGAAACCAAAGGTTCTTGGTGTCTCAAATATTTAAAAATATTTGGAAATCCTATTTCACAGATACTTATTTTTAATTTCAGTGGCCAGTAGACATGTGCTGATAATATTTTTAATTCACTATTATAATGTCAAAGGCAAGACTTATTCCTAAAATTTGAAAAACCTTTGATTTTTAATTTTTTAAAATTTTTTAAAATTGAGATTCATAATAGTTTACTTCATTGTGAAATTTCAGTTGTACATTAATTCTTGTCTGTCACCACACGAGTGCTCCCCTTCACCCCCTGCACCCCCTGTTCCCCCCCCACCCCTCTTCCCCTGGTAACCACTGAACTGTTTTCTTAGTCCATGTGTTTATATTCCACATATGAGTGAAATCAAATGGTGTTTGTCTTTCTCAGTCTGACTTATTTCACTTAGCTTAATACCCTCCAGGGCCATCTGTGTTGTTGCAAATGGGATGATTTTGTCTTTTTTATGGCTGAGCAGTATTCTATTGTATATATATACCACATCTTTTTTATCCAAACATCAGTCGATGGGCACTTGGATTGTTTCCATGTCTTGGCTATTGTGAATAGTGCTGCAATGCACATAGGGTGCATATGTCACTTTGGATTGTTGATTTCAAGTTGTTTGGGTAGATACCCAGTAGTGGGATAGCTGGGTTATATGGTAGCTCTACTTTAAGTTTTTTGAAAAATCTCTATACTGTTTTCCACAGTGGCTGCACCAGTTTGCATTCCCACCAGCAGTGTATGAGGGTTCCCTTTTCTCCACATCCTCTCCAACATTTGTTGTTTTTTGTCTTGGTAATTACAGTGATTCTGACTGGTGTAAGGTGATATCTCATTGTAGTTTTGATTTGTATTTCCCTAATGATCAGTGATGTTGAGCATCTTTTCACGTGTCTGTTGACCATCTGTATATCTTCCTTTGAAAAATGTCCATTCATATCCTCTGCCTGTTTTTTGATTGGGTTCTTTGTGGGTTTTTTTTGTTGAGTTGTGTGAGTTCTTTACATACTTTGGATATCAACCCCTTGTCTGGTAAACGGTTTGCAAATATTTTCTCCCAGTTGGCGGGTTGTCTTTCCATCTTGTTGATGGTTTCCTTTGCTTTGCAGAAGATTTTTAGTCTGATGTAGTCCCATTTGTTAACTTTTTCTTTGTTTCCATTATCTGAGTAGACATGGTATTTGAAAAGATGTGGCTAAGACCAATGTCAAAGAGTGTACTGCCTATGTTTTCTTCTAGGATTTTTGTGGTTTCAGTTCTTACATTCAAATCTTTAATCCATTTAGAATTAATTTTTGTGTATGGTGCAAGATAATGGTCTACTTTCATTCTTTTGCATGTAACTGTTCAGTTTTCCCAACATTGTATATTGAAGAGACTTTCCTCTCTCCATTGTATGTTCTTAGCTCCTTTGTCAAAGATTAACTGTCCATAGATGTGTGGTTTTATTTCTTGGCTTTCAACTCTGATCCATTGATCTGTGTGTCTGTTTTTGTGCCAGTACCATGCTGTTTTTATTACTATAGCTTTGTAGCATGTTTTGAAGTCAGAGATTGGGATGCCTTTAGCTTTGTTCTTTTTTCTCAGGGTTGCTTTGGCTATTCAGGGTCTTTTGTTGTTCCATACAAATTTTTGGATGCTTTATTCTATTTCTGTGAAGAATGTCATTGGGATTTTAATTGAGATTGCATTGAATCTGTAGATTGCTTTAGATAATATGGACATTTTGAGTATGTTTATTCTTCTGAGCCATGAACATGGCATATCATGCCATTTCTTTATGTCTTCTTCAATTTCTTTCAATAATGTCTTGTAGTTTTCAGTGAACAGGTCTTTTACCTCTTTGGTTAAATTTATTCCTAGGTATTTTATTCCTTTTGTTGCAATTAATTTGAATTGTATTCTTGATTTCTTTTTCTACTAGTTTGTTGTTAGTATATAGGAATGAAACTGATTTTTTTTTTTTGAGGAAGATTGGCCCTGAGTTAACATCTGCCACCAATCCTACTCTTCTTGTGGAGGAAGACTGGCCCTGAGCTAATATCCATACCCATCTTCCTCTACTTTATATGTGGGATACCTACCTTAGCATGGCTTGCCACGTGGTGCCATGTCTGCACCTGGGATCCAAACTGGCAAACCCCGGGCTGCTGAAGCGGAATGTGTGAACTTAATTGCTGTGCCACCAGGCCAGCCCCTGCAACTGATTGTTTTTTAATTGATTTTGTACCCTGCAACTTTGCTGTAGTTGTTGATTATTTCTAATAGTTTTCTGGTGGATTCTTTAGGGTTTTCTATATATAGAATTATATCATCTGCAAATAGCAAAGTTTCACTTCTTCCTTTCCAATTTGGATTCATTTTATTTCTTTTTCTTGCCTAATTGCTCTGTCCAATACCTTCAGTGCTATGTTGAATAGGAGTGGCAAGAGTGGGCACCCTTGTCTTCTTGTCTTGTTCCTGTTCTCAGAGGGATGGCTTTCAGCTTTTTGCCATTAAGTATGAAGTTGGCTGTGGGTTGTCATATATGGAGTTTATTATGTTGAGGTACTTTCCTTTGATACCCATTTTATGGAGAACTTTAATCATAAATGGATGTTGGATCTTCTCAAATGCTTTCTATGCATCTATTGAGATGATTAAGTGATTTTTATTCCTGATTTTGTTAATGTGGTGTAGCACATTGATTGATTTGCAGATGTTGAACTATTCCTGCGTCCCAGTAATGAATCCCACTTGATTGTGGTATACAATTCTTTTAATGTTTTGCTGTATTTGGTTTGCCAATATTTTGTTGAGGAATTTGGCATCTAAGTTCATCAGTGATATTGGCCTGCAGTTTTCCTTCTTTGTGTTGTCCTTGTCTGGTTTTGATATCAGGGTGATGTTGGCCTCATAGAATGTATTAGGAAGTGTTCCATCTTCTTCAATTTTTCTGAATGGTTTGAGAAGCATAGGTACTAAATCTTCTTTGAATGTTTGGTAGAATTCTCCGGAGAAGCCGTCTGGTCCTGGACTTTTGTTTTTTGGGAGGTTTTTGATCACTGTTTCTATCTCTGTACTTTGATTGGTCTATTCAGATTCTCTGTTTCTTCTTGATTCAGTTTTGGAAGGTTGTATGAGTCTAGGAATTCATCCATTTCTTCTAGGTTATCGAATTTGTGGGCATATAGTTTTTCATAGTATTCTCTTATATTCTTTTGTATTTCTGTAGTATCTGTTGTAATTTCTCCTCTTTCACTTCTAATTTTATTTATTTGAGCCCTCTCTCTTTTTTTCTTGGTGAGTCTGGCTAAGGGTTTGTCAGTTTTTTTTTTATCTTCTCAAAGAACCAGCTCTTAGTTTCATTAATCCTTTCGACTAATTTTTTTTTATTTTTTGGTCTCTATTTCATCTATTTCTGCTCTGATTTTTATTGTTTTCCTCTTTCTGTTGACTTTGGGATTTGTCTATTCTTTTTCTAGTTCTGTTGGATGTATTTTAAGATTACTTATTTGAGATTTTTCTTGCTTGTTGAGGTAGGCCTGTATTGCTATGAATTTCCCTCTTATGACCTCTTTTGCTGCATCCCATAAGAGTTGGTATGTTGTATTTTCATTTCCATTTGTCTCATGGTATTTTTTAATTTCCCCCTTTGATTTCTTCAATGATTCAATGGTTGTTCAATAGCACATTGTTTAGTCTCCACATGTTTCTGACTTTCACAGTTTTGTTGGTTGATTTCCAGCTTCAAAGCATTCTGGTCAGAAGAGATGGCTGGGAAGATTTCAATCTTCTTGAATTTATTGAGGCTTGCCTTGTTACCTAACATGTGTCCTATCTTTAAGAACGTTCCATGGGCACTTGAGAAGACTGTAAATTCTGCTGTTTTGGGATGAAATGCTCTTTATATGTCTATTAAGTCCATCTGGTCAAGTGTTTCATTTAAAGCTACTGTTTCTTTGTTGACATTTTGTCTGAATGATCTATCCATTGAAGTAAGTGAGGTGTTGAGATACCCTACTGTTATTGTGTCGCTGTTAATTTCTCCCTTTAGGTCTGTTAATAATTGCTTTATATACTTTGGTACCCTTGTGTTAGGTGCATATATATTAATAAATGTTATGTCCTCTTGGTGGAATGTCCCTTTTATCATTATATACTGCCCCACTTTGTCTCTCCTTGTCTTTTTTAACTTGAAGTCTGCTTTGTCTGATTTAAGTATGGCAACTTCTGCTTTCTTTTGCTGGCTATTAGCTTGGAGTATTGTCTTCCATCCTGTCACTCTAAGCCTATGTTTGTCTTTGGAACTGAGGTGCGTTTCCCGGAGGCAGCAGATTGTTGGGTCTTGTTTTTAATGCATTCAGCTACTTTGTGTCCTTTGATTGGAGAAGTCAATCCATTTACATTTAGAGTGATTATTGTTATATGAGGGCTTATAGCTGCCATGGTATCTCTTGTTTTCTTGTTGTTCTATGTTTCCACTGTTTCTCTTCCTTCATGTTTCTGACTGCCATTTCATTTTGTTGGTTTTCTGAGAGGGATTTCTCAGTTTTCTCTCTTTTTATGAATTGCGGCTCTGCTCTGATTTTTTGTTTGGTGGTTACCTTGAGGATTGTGTGAAGATATTGAAGATGAGGTAGTCCATTTCCTTATAGCCTCTTATCTCCATTAATCTCAGCAGGTTCCTTCCCTTTCCTCTCCCTTTCTGAGTAGTTGCTGTTACAAATTGTTCTGTTTTTAATTTTGTCAGCTTGTGACTAAGTTGAAGTGTTTATCATTACTTATGATTTTTTCTTTCCCTTTCTATTTTAAGTTGTAATTGAGCCTTTGCCTCCCTGTTCTGGTAGAGAGCTGCAGGTTTCTGATCATGTATGTCTATTTATCTCCTTGCTCTGAGCTTTGTAGACCTTTGCCTTTTTGTTTCTGGTGTGAGGGCATCTTTAATTATTTCTGGTAGGGGAGGTCTAGTGGTGGTGAACTCCATCAGCTTTTGTTTATCTGGGAAAGCTTTTATTTCTCTGTTGTATCTGAAGAAAAGTTTTGCTAGATAGAGTATTCTTGGCTGAAAGTTTTTGTCTTTCAATATTTTGAATATATCATCCCATTCTCTCCTAGCTTGTACAATTTCTTCTGAGAAATCTGCTGAAAGACTGATAGGGTTTCCTTTGTAGGTTATTTTCTTCTGCCTTGCTGTTCCTAATATTTTTCCTTTATCACAAATTTTTGCCATGTTTACTATTATATGCCTTGGAGAGAGTCTTTTAGTGTTGATGAAGTTAGGCATTCGATTAGCTTCATTGTCTGTAAATCTGAAACCATCCCCACGTTTGGGAAGTTCTCAGCAGTTATTTCTTTGAAGAAGCTCTCTTCTCCTTTCTTCCTCTCTTTTCCCTCTGGAATACCTATAATCCTTATGTTGCTTTTCCTAATTGAGTCAGATATTTCTCAAAGAATTCCTTCATTTTTTAAAATCTTAGTTCTGTCTCCTCCCCCACCGGTAGAATTTTTACATTTTTATCCTCAAGAAGACTAATTCTTTCCTCCATAAGATCAGTTCTATTTCTTAATGATTCTAGATTATTTTTATTTCATTAATTGTGTTTTTCATATCCAGAATTTCTGCTTGATTTTTTTTTAAAGTTTCAATCTCTTTGGTGAAGAGATTCATTTTATTGTGAGCTCCTTGACTTGTCTTTCTGTGTTTTCTTGTAAATCGTTGAGTTTTCTTATGATGGGTATTTTGAATTCTCTGTCATTTAGGTTGTATATTTCTGTGTCTTCAGTGTTAGTTTATGGAGAATTGTCATTTTCCTTCTGGTCTGAGTTATTGCTGCAGTTTCTCATGGTATTTGATGGACTAATCTTTTGTTGGGGCATTTGTGGTATTCTTAGGACACACATTCCCCCTGTTACTGCTGGGGGGAAGCAGAAGCAGCATTTCTAGTGCCACCCCATCTGCTGGAAGCTGTGGGGGCATTATGGGTGCTTGCCCCAGCCTTGGGTGCTTTCAGGCACTTGTGTGGACTGTCTTTGTCAAGTGGGGCTTCCTCACTGGGCTAGGGCCACTCTTTGGCATCTCAGGGGCACTCTGAACTCCCCCTTCCAGCCAGAAAATGATCACCAGTGGGCTCAAAGCTACTGTGCCTATTCCTGCAGCCACCCAGGACACGTTCCCTCTCTGGGGGCTCAGCTGCACTATGAGTACTCATGCATGTGCCTGGGAAACATTTGCCCCAGCACATAGATCTGCTGAGGTCTCTGTTTATGGTCCGTGGTCCACAGGTCTGCTGTGCTTGGTGGGTGGGGCTTCTGCTCTGGGACTTGAGGTGCGGCTGCTCCTTGACAGCACTGGGGTGTGGTGGGCTCCCCTTCCCCAACAAGAAAGTGAATCTGAGTGGGCTCAAAGCTGCTGTACCTATTCCTGCTACTGCCCAGGACATGTCCCCTCTCTGGGGGCTCAACAGCACTATGAGCACTTGCATGCATGCCTGGAGAGCATTTGCCCCAGCACGTAGATCTGCTAAGGTCTCTGTTTACAGTTCATGGTCAGCGGGGCCACAGTGCTTGGTGTGTGGGGCTTCCTCACTGGGACCCAAGCTATGCCTGCTCCTTGACAGCACAGGGGTGTGGTGGGCTCCCTCTCCCCATTGTGAGAGTGACCACGAGTGCAGGCTAAGTGTTACCACTACCTCCTCTTACAGTCACCCCAGTGTGTGTTCCCACTTTCCGGGTACTTGCACCAGTTTGAAAGCATTTGTGTGCATGCACAGAGCAACTGGGGGAGAGCAAGCCATGCTCACCTATCTCTGCCACTTCCTGGGGGGCCAGTCCATCCACCCTCAGATGTATAGGTGCATGTTTCTCTCAGGCATCCTTTTGTGCTGTGTGGGCTTCCTCCACTGGTCAGTGAATGTCCATTTAGTTGTAGTTCAAAAGGGGGAGAGACAAAGGGAACAGCTTACTCCACCATGTTGCTGACGTTACTCCTTGATCTTGTAATGTTAAGATCAAACTCAGTGCTATGTGTCTTGGAAGCTTTGTGCACCTTTTGACATTCAGAGACATCAACCTGCTAATAGATTGAAGAATAAAAGCTTCAGTGCAAATGAGAGTTGGTCCATGTAGTCTAAAGAGAGTTCTTCCTTGCCTAGCATCAGGGGCAAGAATTGCTACTGATACAATTGAAAATAGCAGAAAATTGATGTTCCAAGGCAATAGCATAAAATGTGATCTCTAATATCTATATTTGCTACAGGGCCGTATGTAAACAAAATAACAAGGCTGGAAAAGAAATGTGCCCAGATCAATCTCTGCAAATGCCATCAAATGGTCTTCTCCCTACAAAGATGCCTGAAGACTTTCCTAAAGAATTCTTATTACCCTCACAGACATATTCATTTTGTTTTGATGCAATATATAAGGCTGAAAGTAAGAAAAAAGCAAAAGAACTCGGTAGAGTATAACTGTAACGTTTCACATTAAATGCAATTTACTCAAGTCCATTTAGCAGATATTTATTTGGAGACTTTTATATACAAGACTTGTGACCAAGCTAGCACAGTAAGTTCATGCTTTAAGCCTCTGAGCATTCCATTTCTCCTAACTGCTCCAAACACATGGAGGGATATAAAAATAGTTTTTTAAAACTATTATTTATAGTCATATAAAAAAACAAGAAAAGCGTATTCGTATATTAAAAACATAAAAGAAATGGAAAGTAATGAATGAGGCTTAACATGGTGGAGACTTCCATGGGGTTCAGTTGCTATGGGGGTATCAAGAAATAAAAACACTCCATGTAAATTGGGGTGGTCATAGCCAGGCTCATTGCTGGAGTTTCAGTCAGCTCCCCATCTCTCCTGAAAGGGCTGAAGACAGCTACTAATAATGTTGCCGAGGCCTGTGGCTTATATCAAACTATATTTCTGGGAAGTTAGGAGGACACAGATATAACCTCTAAACTAGGAACTCAGCTAAGACCCCACTGGCTCATTGATCTGCAGTATCCCCATATCACTAAAGGAAGGGAGCTCCACAAAGCCAACATATGACCTTGTCTTGTACTAGAACATCAGAACACTGGGACAACTTGAAGAAGATGATTGTAGAACTAAGACACAGGTAAGACTGAGCAAAGAGAGAAGGAGGAGGAAAAGAAGTGAAGGGTGAAGGAGAAGAGAGAGGAAAATAAAATCATCAACTTAAAATTAGCCTGCAACCCAAATTCTCACAAATGAATACCATAAGAGAACTAAGCAAGGAAAATCAACAGTTGAAAGATGGGTTAATTTAAGATGAAATAGAAATAACAAAAAATATTTTAAAAATGTAATAAGATATAATGATGGAAAAACTTTTATTTATAAGATATCATGATAAGCATTGGCACAAAGCACAGTTTCAATCCTCTAGGAGCTTACGATGATAAAGATACTATATATTTACTATGTATATCATCATAGCTATGAGTATATATGTATGTATGTGTATGTATATGTATATTATATATTTTCAACTACTTTGTCACCTTGTCTAATCAACATATGTACAAACTTTAGAATATGTTATAATGTATATCATTTATTATTATCTAACTGGTACTTGCAGTCATTTTTATAAAAAGTTGGAATAATTCCTTCTAGTATATACAGTTATTTCCATTGGAATATCTTATTTGCATCCCATTTTAACTTACTTCAAGTTCTTTCTTCCTTTTATCATAATGCATTTGAGATTCGTCTATGTTGTTGCGTGTATTAGTATCCATTCTTTTATATTGCAAGGTAGATTTCATTTGTATTTGTCTGTGATCCATTTTGAGTTAATTTTCTTTATCATGCAAAGTATGTGTCAAAGTTGTTTTTTTCTTTTGCATATGAAATTCCAGTTATCCCACCACTATTTGTTTAAGAGACTATCTTATACCCGTTGTAATTGTGTTCGCACCTTTGTCAAAATACGATTGACTGTGTGTGTGTGTGTATTTCTAAAATCTTTTTCTGTTCCGTTGATCTGTCTATCTTGATGTCAGTACCACATCCTCTCATTTACTATAGCTCTATAATAAGTCTGGACACCAGCTAGTCTTCCTCTTCTTCAAAATTGCTTTTGTTATTCTAGTTCTTTTGCTTTTCTATGTAAGTTTTTAAATCAATTGATCTATGGCTCTATAAAACTCTTCTGAGGGGCCGGGCCCGGGGCCAAGTGGTTAAGTTCGTGCACTCCGCTTCCGCGCCCCAGGGTTTTGCCAGTTTGGATCCTGGGCGCAGACATGGCACCACTCATCAGGCCATGCTGAGGTGGCGTCCCACGTGCCACAACTAGAAGGACCCACAACTAAATATATACAACTGTGTACCAGGGGGCTTTGGGGAGAAAAAGGAAAAATAAAATCTTAAAAAAAAAAAATCTCTTCTGAGATATTGATTGTAATTGTACTGCATCTCTGGATCAATTTGAAGAGTATTAACATCACAATATTGACTCCATGAGTTCGTAAACACTGTATGTCTCTCCTTTTATTTAAATCTTTTTGGGTTTCTTTTATTAGAATTTTGTAATTTTCTGCCCATAAATCCTGCACATATTGTGTTAGATTTATATCTATTTATTTCATGTTTTTGTTGCTGTTTTAAAACATATTATTGTAGCCTCTAATTATTCATTGCTAGTATATAGAATTACAATTGGTTTTTGTATATTGACCTTTTATGTGTAATCTTGCTAAACTCACTTATTAGTTCTAGTGACTGTTGTAGATTTTGTAGGATTTTTGGCAGATATCAGCTGCAAATAAGACAGTTTTATTTTTTCCTTTTTAACCTATGTGCCTTTTAATTTCCTTTTCTTTTCTTTTAAATTTGTTGCACTGGTTAGGAACCCCCAGTTCAATGCTGAATAGGAGTGATGTGAGCAACTATCCTTGCTTCGTGATCTTAGAGGCAAAGCATTCAGCTTTCTCCATTATGCAGAATGTAAGCGATAGGTTTTCATACATGCCCTTTATCAGGCTGAGAAAGTTCCCTTCTATCCCTAGTCTTTAAAGAGTTTTTATCATGAATGAATACTGGATTTTGTTAAATGCCTTTTCTTCATCTATTGAAATAATTGTCTGAAGGTTTTCCTTTTTAATCTAGTGATATGGTAATTATAATGATTGATTCTTCAGTGTTAAAATAGCATTCCTGGGATAAAACCTACTTCTCATAATTTCTTATCCTTTTTATGTATTGTTGGATTTGCTTTTCTATCATTTTGTTAAAAATTCCACGTCTGTGTCGTGAAAAATAATGATCATGTCTTTCCTTGTAACTTCTTTTTCTGGTTTTAGTATCAGGACAATGCTGGACTCATACTATGAAATGTTACTTTCAGGTAGAGCTTTTGGAGAATTGGCGTTATTTCTTCCTTAAAAGTTTGGGAGAATTAATCAGTGAATTCATTTGGTTGGTATTTTCCTTCTTGGGAGGATTTTAACTATGTATTCAATTCCTTTATACATATTAGAGTGGTCATGTTATACTCATTTATTTTTAAATGAAGTTTGATAGTTTTCATCTTTCCAAGAATTTGCTTATTTCATCTAAGCTGTTGAATTTATGGGCATTAAATTGTTTATAATATTTTACTGTTACCCTTTTAATGTCTGTAGGATCTGTGATAATGTGTCCTCTTTCGTTCTGATATTTGTATCTTTTGTTTATTTATTTTTTAGTTTTATTTTGTTTGTTTTTTGCTTGATGAGCCTGGCTGGAGGTTTATCATTTTCATGATTTTTGAGAAGAACAAGCATTTGGTTTCAATTTACTCTATTGTTTATTCCACTTTCAATTTCACTGATTATTGTACCTATATTTGTTGTACTTTCTTCTACCTCTTAGGGTTTAATTTGCTTTTCTTTCATCAGTTTCTTAAAGTGGAAGCTCAGATCACTGATTTGAGACATTTTTTGTTTTCTAATTTAAACATTTAATGTTATACATTTCCCTCTAAGCACTACTTTAATTGCAGTTTACAAATTTTGTTTGTTTTTGTTTTCATTTTCTTTCTTTTTCTTTTCTTTTTTCTTTTTGTTTTTGAGGAAGATTAGCCCTGAGCTAACTACTGCCAGTCCTCCTCTTTTTGCTGAGGAAGACTGGCCCTGAGCTAACATCCATGCCCATCTTCCTCTACTTTATATGTGGGACGCCTACCACAGCATGGCTTGCCAAGTGGTGCCATGTCCGCACCCGGGATCCAAACCAGCGTGACCCAGGCCACCAAAGCGGAACGTGCACACTTAACCACTGTGCCACCAGGCTGGCCCTCATTTTCTTTCAATTTAAAGTATTTTCTAATTTCCCATGTGACTTCCTCTTTGAATCATGGGTTATTAGAAGTGTGTAGTTTAATTCTAAGTATCTGGGTATTTTCCAGATATTTTTCTGTTACTGTTTTCTAATTTGTTTTTTACAGTCTTAGAATAAACCCTTTATGATTTTTATTATTTTAAATTTGTTAAGATTTCATTTATGACTCAGAACATTGTCTATCTTAGTGACTGTTCCATGTGTACTTGAAAATAATTTGTATTCTACTATTGTTATTTGGGATGTTCTATAATGTTAATTACATAAAGTTTGTTGATAGTGTTGTTTCAGGTGTATTGATTGATGTCCTTATTGATTTTCTGTCTACTTTGTTATATTAATTGCTGAGAGAGAATTGTTGAAGTATCCAAGTATAATTATGGATTTGTGTATTTCTCTTTTCAGCTCAATTGTTTTTTTGCTTCGTGTATTCTTAAGCACAATTTTTAGGTACACACACATTTGGTATTGTTTTTATTCTTAGTGAATTGATTTTTTTTCGTCATTTTGTAATGTCCTTTTTTAGCCCTGGTAATATTCCTTGTTATGAAGTCTATGTCACACTGCCTAAAGTGTTACTGTTTTATAACATTGGCCTTTATTTCTTGGCTTATGGAATTAAAACTGAACCTTGGTTGTCCTAAAGTGAAATAAAGTAAAGGAACTGAGCAGGTGACTAAGATGAATAACTCAGATGAGGAAACCAAGGCTTAGCGAGTTCAGATGAGGCAGTAGAGGCTCAGAGGAGGGGCTGAGATGAGGAAATTGAAGCGCTAAGAGGCTGTGTTACACCCAGCTAGTTAGTGGCAGAGCTAGGGCTAAAATTCTTATACTGGGTAATCTCTAATTCCACCCAAACTGAAAACATGTCTTCCAATGAGTTTGCTTTGAATGAGCACCTTATTACTTAATAGTTCTAGAGGTATATGGTAGAGATTTAAAGTCAGGTATCATACCCGAGGTTCTCAGAATGGAGAATCTATTTCTCTTTGGTGACAAATTACAGGGAACAGCTCATTGTGTTTTAGGGAAATGGACCAAAATAAATTGTAAAGTCATTTTCCACATTCTCTTTCTAAGATGAATTTGTTGATAAGACACAGCAATGATTTCATGATATCAGTGAAGCAATCACTATGTGATAACAATGTGACCTTCAAAGTCAGCTTCAGTTCTTTTGGTTTTTGGTTTTGGGTTTTTTTTTTTTTTGGTGAGGAAGATTAACCCTGAGCTAACATCCGCCACCAGTCCTCCTTTTTTTGGTGAGGAAGATTGGTCCTGAGCTAATACCTGTGCCTATCTTCCTCTACTCTCTATGTGGGATGCCTGCCACAGCATGACTTGATAAGCAGTGCATAGGTTTGCATCTGGGACCCGAACCTGTGAACCTTGGGCCACAGAAGTGGAGCGTGTGAACTTAACCACTACACCACCAGACTGGCCCTCAGCTTCAGTTTTTGGTGTGGTGGCTTCATGAATTAGCTATTACTTTTTGGTTTTCCATGTGCTTTGCTCAAAAACTGTTAAGCACCTCACACATTGAAAAGAGTATATGGGGGCCAGCCCCGTGACCAAGCAGTTAAGTACCTGTGCTCTGCTTCGGCAATCCGGGGTTCTCCAGTTGGGATCCTGGGCGTGGACCTACGCATCAAGTAATGTTGAGGCAATGTCCCACATAGAAGAACTAGAATGACCTATAACTAGGATATACAACTATGTACTGGGGCTTTGGGGAGGGGAAAAAAAAGAAAGAAAAGAGTATATGCATGCATTCAGAGACAATGCTTTCTAGTGTATTTGGAACCGAACACTGCCCTTTATCACTTTTGCAGAAGAAATTTTGATTGACAAGCACAGTTGGCATAAAGTCATTAGTAGATTGCCCTTTTATTTGTTCTTCCAGTTGTGTCTTTCGTCCTAAACTGATTAGCATAGAAAATAAAAATGTTAGGCTGTATATTGGGAAATTCTTTTGTTGAAATATCTTTTCCTCTCTTGCCCTTTCTTTCATTTCCTCTTATCCAGATTGCTGTAGTAATCTTGGGATTGTATAGCTGGCCCTTTTAAGATACATTTTCAGAATCTGCTCAGAGAAGATTTGATGGAATCTATTTTCAGTCTCAGTGGGAGAATCCTAATTTGCATCTCCTCATGGGTCGCTCTGGCCTGAATTAATCTACACTGACCTGGTTCATTTAAAATCAATTCAAGGTTTTCCCATGTGCACACAGAACAAACTACTACCTATACTTCAGATGCTGCAAAATCAATCCCAAGGAAATTTAGGCAATCTGGATGGGTTCTTCAAATAAAAGTGTACTGTGTTGTATGTTTAAAATTGAGAGGGTCACTGAGGTGAAACTAAGAAACTGGAAGAGTGTAACCAACCAGCTAGTCAAAAATTGTATCAGTTGTCTGTGCTACAAAATACGTTTTGTCGAACCTAATGTCTAATTGTTACTTTATTTATCATCTGAAGTGATTGCTATAAAATCAGTTCCAGTAGCATTTTATTATACAGCCATACATCGCTTAACAATGAAGATATGCTCTGAGAAATGCGTCATTAGGCGATTTTGATCCTGTGTGAACATCATAGAGTGTACTTATGCAAATGTAGACAGTATAGCCTTCTACACACGTAGGCTGTATAGTACTAATCTTATAGAAACACCGTCGTATATGAAGTCTGTGTCCATCATTGACCAAAACATCCTTATGCAATGCACAACTGTATTTCTTCTAAGTATGCAAAATATTTTTGTGGCAAGATGGACAATTGTTATTCAACTACAATTGTAAAGATTGTTACAGGTTATTTCTTCAAGCCAAGATTCTGTAACCAGCTTTACTTTAAAAATGAGATGTAAAAAAAAAAGCAGCTTAAACTGAATGAGAGCCAATGGTAGTTTACTTTGCTAGAACATGCTGTGCTATTTACCCAGAATCAACAAAAATAGTAGTTGGAACTTTTCTCAGTATTTTAGCACTTGCTTTTAAACAAATTTTCCCTCAAGTAAACTGCTGAACTATAAGGAGATAATGATATATTTTTTGTTGTGTTTAGAAAAAGATCCCATACTTGGAAATATATTAAATTATTGAGCTTTACAAATACTAAATGTGCAATAAATGCTGTTCATAAATACCTATAATATTAAATATAAATAATAAATGCTATAAGGAGGGTAAAGTGCTATAAGAGTTCGTAGTAGGGAAAGAAAACTTCTTGCTGGAAGGAATTAGGAAGTGTTTAATTGATAGTAAGACACTTAAGATAGGCTTTAATGAGAAAATGGATTTTGAACATGGACAGATTAAAAAAATTCTCTGTCAAAGGAACAGATTCATTGAAGTAGAGGATTATGTGAATTTACTGAAAACAATGACTAGAAGATTAAGTTAATGAATGAGGAAGAAATGAAAGACAAGGTAAAATATGACTACTGCGGCCAGATAATGGTGACCCTTGCAAACAAGCCTAAGACTTTGAACTGTCCTTTTTAGGCTACAAGTGACCATCAAAGTGTTAGAGCTATTGAAACGTGTCATAAAATAACAGGATTCATTCATAAAAGCAACATCTAAAAGGCATATTGTCAGGGAGTATTTAACTTCAGTCAGGTATGCTATGTTCTAGAGATAAAATAAAAAGGAGTATCCTTGCTCTCAAGGAATTTTGAGTGTAAAGGAAGAAATAGATGCACCAAAAAAAGCATATGAATTATTGGCTGAATGCTTCTCTAATAGAGACGGATGCAGGGTACTAAGGAAACAGGAGAGAACGATATAAGAGGGGAATTCTAGCTCCAGAAACAGATAAATCCTGAGTTACCAGCGTCTTAACACAATAAGTATTTATTTCTTGCTCCATCACAGCCAAATGTGGTGTTCCTTCTCAGATGGCCTGTGATATGGTCATTCAGGGATGTAGCTTCTTTCATTTTGTAGTTCTGCCCTCTCACAGGTCCTCCAAGTCATCTGAATGGGTGAAGATAACCAAGGGGGAGGCATATACACCTAATCCACTCAGCTGAGAAGATTCATACTTATTCCATTGATGAGAGCTAACAGAACAGGAAATGTGGTCTAGCTGTTGTGTCTGAGACAAATGCAATAGAGTTTTGGGGAACATATTGGAATCTCTGCCCCAAGAACACATCTGACTATAGGGTAGGGGTGGGTAGATCCAGGAATGATGGAAAGCGCTGGTGTGGTTGTATTTGGTTCCTTACATCTGGCATTTGTTCTGGTCAGTTAGAACTTATCTGACACGTGTTTGATTGGCTGGTGCTCATGTCATTCAGTTGTTAAATATTTTGATTAACTTCTGCAATTACCTGCACTTGTGCTAGACTTGGAAGCATGAAAGTGAATCCAGGAGTTCTACTTCAGCGAGATTGAACTGGCAGTGGGTCATGAGATAAATCAAAAGTGGAGATATTTGGAGGTAATAAGATAATTTAGGAGGCTATTTCAAAAGTATGGGTGAGAGATGAATAGAGAGTAGACAGTAGAGATGAAGACCAGGAAGGAAACTGAAAATATAGCTTCAGACAGCTATCTGGATGGGAAGAGCAAGAGAGGGAGAAGGGTATACAAACTAACTAACTAACTAACTAGCTAACTAGAGCAGGCCAGAGATGGTGAGCATTGGTAGTTCAGAGGTTGATAGTGCTTTTACCAAAATAGAGAACAAGAAAGAGGAACAAATTTTAGAAGGATCCCTTAGGTTCGTAGCATTTGGAAGGCAGGAATCTGCTTTGTAATCCCAGAATCTGATACAGAGCTGAGCACATAGAAGGTGCCCTATAGATATTCATTTAATTAATGACAAATGAAACAACGTTACTTCAGTTGTAGATAGACTGAGTTTTTGGTGTCACTAAGATGTTCAGGTAGAGATGTCCATCCACCGAATGGTTGAGAAGGTAGAACCAGAGTAAGGAGGTAATAAAAACCTCCTAGGGCAAGGTAGTAATTGAATCCACGTGATTACAAGGCAGAACGGGACAGCAAGGAGAAGAAACTTTGGAACAATCTCTGCAGTTAGAGGGGAAGCAAATTCAGAGAAGGCACAACCACAGATAGAAGAGGAGAACTGGAAAGGAAAAATGTCTCAGAAAACAGAGAAGCCATTTTAAACAGGGGTCGTTAGACATGTTAAATAATATAGACATGTTAAGAACAAAGAAACCACCATTTCATTTCACAATTAGGGCTTAAAAACCAATTAAATTTGTTTTATTTTGTAGATGATTTTCTTTCTTTCGCTCACTTTTTTTCTCCCTAAGTTTTTATGGGCATAAATATATAAAAGTCTGTATTGAGAAAGTACAAATTGTCTATGATCACATCTCCTAGAAATAATTGCTGTTAAAGTTGTCATATTTCCTTCCAGTCATTTTAAATGGAAGTGGAAATAGTGGTAAATGCATGCATTGTCAAATGCACCATTTGTCAATATAAAATTACCCTCTTTGAACTGTTTAATGATTTTTGCCTTAAATTCTACTTTGTCTGAAAATAGTGTTGTAGTTTCTGATATTTTAATGTTTGGATTTTCCTAACAAATCATCTTCATTCCCTTTCTCTTTTAAGTTTAATATCATTTTGTTTCAACAGTCTCCTGTAAGCTACATTTAGTTTGATTTTTCCTTTGGCTTCTATGGAATTAATGGTATTTACTTTTATTGCTACAATTTGTATGTCTTGTCTTTTTTTGTTTTATATGCTATGTTTTGTATGATTCCTTGTTTTTTTCTGTGTATTTTTTTCTATTTAGAATTTTTTATTCTTATTTTGATTTACCCCAATTATTAGGAGGGCATATATCCTCATATATCCTTTATTTAATTCTTCTTATGATTACACCCACATTTCTCTAAAACAATTCTGTATGTCAAAAATTATCAAAGTCAATAATAAAATACATATTTTGCATCATATCTTCCTTTTGATCCTTTCCCCACTCCACTTAAGAGGGGGATTGTAAGATGTTTTTACTTCTTTTCACTCCATTTTCTCATATTTTAAAACTATAATGTGTATTTTAAGAGCCATATTCATATTATTTAAGTTTATTAAGTTATTTTCTCTCTAAGCAACATTCTATTTTTATTCAATTGTGTAACAAAATTGAAAACAATTATTTAGATTGAAATTGAAGTTAAATTTGATTCAGTGTTCACTGCCAGTCTTTGTGGAAGTATTGGCTGGATGTTAGTATCTGGAACTACATGACAGATCACTGTCCTCAAAGAGTTTAGAGTCTAATGGCTTTCTCTCAGTACTATTACTCTTTCTTGCTCTCTGTTTCGGTTAAAAGCACTACCAAACTTTGGGTTACCTCCATTCATAATCTCCTAATTTAAGTACTTTATAGAAAGTAAAAAGGAGGAATTTACTGTAAGTATGTGAACACCTAAAGATTCTTGGGATCAAAATCAATTCTTTTGTCATTTTATATTGCAGGGAGAAATCCTAGGGCTGATTTTACTTTTGTTTACTTATTTTTCTCTCAATATTTGTAGAATTTTGCTTTTATCCTTGTAGTTGGTTTTTTTTTCCTTGAGTCTCTTCATTTTTCTTTTCTGAACTGGCTTAGAAAGTCATTTCAATACGCTTACTTAGGGCATTTTTCAGCTCCTAAATTTTCTGTAGTCATTTCTTTGAATACTGCTTCTATTCCAATTTTTCTGGGTTTTTAAAAATTGATAATGTTTGGGTTGAATAACGTTTATTCCATTTTAGTTATCTCTTCTCTATGTTCACTTTATATTTTCCTCTTAACTTTGGGAATCTTATTGAATTGGTAATCCATAACACTGATTTATTTTGCATAACGTCTGTGCTATTTTTTTAAACTGTTTTTACTATGTATTGATCTTTTACAACGGCACTTCCTGTTTTCATGTCATCCTTCGTCATCTCACATTTTTTTTCTCTCTGACTTTTCTATTCTCATGACTTTCGGCTCCTATTTTAGGGATATTGTATCTTATACCCTGAATGTCAAGTACTTTTCTGTACCTTCTTTCAGATCCCTGAGTAAATTTTTTAAAAGCTTATTTTCTTCTGGATATATGGGGTGATATAGCATTCTTTTTTCCTTTCAGTAATTTACAGATTCTTTTGGAAATTTCCTTATATTTGCCATGTGTTGAAGAGGGCTCTCTGCAGGCCTGGTGTGTGCCAACAGGCAGGATTTAGAAATTGTCCTTGCGTCCCTCTCTATGCATTTGCAGGCTAGTGAAAGCCCCACCCCTACAGCTGGGTGGCGTACTGATAGCCAGAGTGCCTATCATGGTTGCCAGTATCAGACTCAGCTTTTGTCTAGTGTGACTAAGCTGGAATGTGAGGAGGTTTTTTCCTACCATCCTGCCTGGATCTCAGATCTCCGAACAGTCTTATTATCCTCAGTCTGTTTGGAAAACAAGGCCCTTCCTATCTCAGCAAGATTCCTCTTCCCCTCGATATTATTTCATTTGTGGTAAGTACCCTTTCTAGGATGCACTATAATGTCTGCCCATAAATTTCTTCTATTTGATTTTTAACTGATTTTTTATTACTTGAAGAAGCTAACCATATATATAGGGGAGCTGGTATGGGGAGGCAATAAGCAGCACTCCAGGTGCTGCAAAAATCAATTCCCGTCTTGCTGGTTGGGTTAGGATAGGCTTGGGAACTTGAAATCCAGTTCCAATGACCCCCATATTACCACATATCGCCACGTGGTCCATATTATAATGGACAAGAGTGAGAGTGTTATCATAGGAATACTACAAGCCTAGCAGAGTGTATTTTAAAAGTATGAATAATTTTCAGAATTTCGTCTTTAGCTATTATTAATAAAAAATTGTTTGTAGTATACCCCACAATTATGGAAACATGCCAGCATGTCAAGACATCATAGTTGAGAACTTCTAGAACAAAACACTGGTGGGATATTAATATTTAGGCATTCTTAGTAGTTTAGCCTCAAGGCTAAAGTCCTATACTATTATATCCTTTAACCTGCAGCAGTTGAGTCATTCAGAGGCAGAAAAGAGAGGAAAAAACACAGTCTCTTCTATTTGCCCATTTGCCCACCCCAAATCTGTATAGTTGCAATGGCAATTAATTGTTCCTCTGAAAAGACAACTCTTCCTGTCTTTTATATTCACTGTCACCATTCTGTTTCAGTAACTCCTGAAATAGTCCCATATCTTTGAGTATTTCTTGTTCAATCTGCAACTGTTAGAATAATCGCTTTGAAACTGAATTCTGATCATGCTGTTTTCCTGCTTAAAAGCCTTCAAAAACTACAAGGATGTTGTACTGAATGAAGGTGAAGTTTCATACAGAACAATCAGATCCAGAGTCCCAACCTTCCTTCTCTATTAATTGCACTTTCTCCCCTTCTCTCCTCCTCTTGAGGGCCACAGTGACACACTTCAGGGAGGAGGTCAATGTCTCTGTCTGGCACACAAGGAAGGGCCTATAGACACTGATTTTGGGGGTTTCCCAAGAAAATGACTTCACTTCTGTGCAAGGCGGCCTCTAAACTTGCCTCCAATGATCCCTGCTTCTTGATATCAATGCCCTTGTGTAATCTCTTCTCTTTGAGTATAGGCTGGACTTGGTGATTCACCTCTAATGAACAGAATATGGCAGAAGTGAGGAGATGCTACTTCCAACGTTAGGTTACAAAAAGATAGTGGCTTCTGAGTTGGGGACTCTCTCTCACTTACTATGAGGTAAATCAACTGCCATGTTGCCCCAAGGGGAGGCTTGAGTGGCAAGAAACTGATGTCTCTGACCAACAGCCAGCAAAGACTGAGGCTTGCCAACAGTCATATGAAAAAGCTTGAAATCGGATCCTCCTCCACTTGAGCTTTGAGATGTCTGCAGCCTCTGCCAACATCTTGGTTTCGGTGTTGTGAGAGACCTTGAGTCAAAGGCCGTGCCCAAATTCCTGACCCAGAAAAACTGTGAGATGATGGATGTTTGTTGTTTTAAGCTGCTAATTTTGGAGTAATTTGTTACCCAGCAATGTGTAACTAATATAATCACTACCCAGTCACTCCATGATGAGGACCATTATACAACAAGACCAAAAACCCACCCAAAGCTTCCCATTACCTTTTTACTATCTTGCTTTTCAACACAAATAATTGAGAAAAGGGGCATGAGGAAAATTTGGGGAATGATAGGTATGTTCATTTTCTTGAACATGATAGTTCCATGAGTATATATGTGACGATGTATCAAATTATATATTTTAAACATATCCAATTTGTTGTGTGTTAATTATACCTCAATAAAGCTGTTAAAATATGAATGGAGATATAATATTCACCAAATATTTGAAAAAAGTCTCCAACATAATAGACAGAGACCCTAACAAATAAAAAGTAAAAGTCACCTAGACAAAACTGAAAGAGTGCAGAAGAACAGAAGAAAAATTAAAAAAATAGGTAATTACCTTCTGAAAAATAAATGAAAATTTTTTCATCCATGAAAAAGGTAGGCTATAAAAGAATAGCATAAGAATAAGAAAGAAAGCGCTCTTGGAAATTAAAAACATAATAGTGGAAACTGAAAATTCAACAGAAGGTTTTGGAGATAAAGTTGACGAGATCTCTCAGAAAGTAGAATAAAGACAAAGAGGAGGAAAACAGGAACAAGAAGATAAGAAAATGAGAGACACCGTTCCAGAGGTTTAACATTAGAATAAAGGGAATGCCAAGAAAAAAAAAGAACAAAGAAGACAGAAGGTAATTATTTATCAATGAAAAAATTTTTTTTAATTTGAAGAACCAAAGATGATTTTATACAATTAAGGGGCCCAAATAGCGACCAAGTAATAAATTTAAAACACTTATTTATTTATTTATTATTAAAATTTAATAAGGCACTTCGTATTAATTATTCATTACTATGTAACAAATGCCTACAAAATGTAATAACTAAAAACAACATACATTTATCATCTCATGGTTTCACTGAGTCAGGAATCCAAACTTAGCTGAGTTCACTGATTCAGGGTCTCTCACAAGGCTGCAGTCAAGGTGTTGGCCAAGACTAGAGTTTCATCTGAAGGCAAACTGGAGAAAACTCTACTTCCAAGATCACAAATTCTTGGCAGGATTCAATTCCTTGTGGGCGATTAGACTGAGAATCTCAGCAATTTGTTTGCTGTTTGCCACAGACCATTCTAGTCACTTGCCTTGTAGGCCTCTCAAATATGGCAACTTGATTTATCAAAGCATAAATGCCAAGAAGGCAAAAGAGAGAGTTTGCTGATAAGACAGAAGTCACACCTCATCATGGAAGTGATAGTTCATTACCTTTGTCATATCCCATTGGTTAGAAGCAAGTCATTGGGCCATACTATACTCAAGAAGAGGGAATTACACAAGGCATGAAGCCTAGGAGGTGAGGATTATCAGGGGCCATCTTGGAACTCTGTCTACCACAAAGTTCATTGTGAAAATTGGAAAACCAAAGATAAAAGAAACTGAAAACTTTCGGTGATAGAAACTATTAGCAATCATAAAACATTCCATGCGTTTCTGTTTTTTCAGAAGACTTCCTTGAAGTTATATTAGAGTAGTGGTTCTCAGCCAGGGGTGATTTTGCCTCCCAGGAGATCTTGGTGATGTTAATAGACATATTTGATTGTCACCAGTGGGACGTGTTACTGCCATCGAGTGGACGGAAGCGAGAGATGTTGCTAAATATGCTACAATGCACAGGACAACTCCCTACAACAAACCAATATCTAGTCTAAATGTTAATATGGCAAAGGTTTAGAAACTCTGGGTTAGAATCATGTATTTTTTGCCAAGTACTATGAGCAGAAGTGACATGATGCTTCTGTGCCAAAGCAATTAAGAACTAGCATCTTTCCTTCGCAAGTCTTTCTTCCTCTGCCAAAGTGAACTTGAAAACCACATGTTGAGATGGTGGCATTACAAGATGGGAAGAGCCTGGATTCCTGGGTCACCAGATGGAGGAGAGCTCCTAATGAACTGCATTAGATTTTGTGTGAGCAAGAAATAAGCATTTGTTTTGTTACTTGAGATTTCAGTGGTTATCTATTGAGAAAATTAGCAATAAATCATCTTATTTATAACCTCAAATAATTAAATAATCTTAAATAATACAACTCCAGAGAGAAGTAACAGGTTACTACAAAAGTCTGGGAATTAGGGAGGCATTGGATGCTCGAAAAGTGGTATCAGAAGCAAGAAGATGGTCAAACAATTGCCTCAATACACTGAGGGGCAGTAATATCCACTCTAAAATCATAAATATCCCTTCCTTAGTATTTAAATATATTTCATTCATAATATTTGGAAAATAGGTAAAAAGTTTTCATATAAAAATTTATCTGAATCTATACTGTTCTTCAAGTTGGTTAGAGTTCAAATAACAAATGGCACTTGAATATTTTCCTGCCTCAGTTTATTAAATGTGAGAGTAGAAAAAGACATTTTCAAGTTATACTTCTATTCACCATTTCTTAGGAAGATTCTTAAAAATATCTTCCCCCAAAAGAGGGAATAAATCAAGAAAAAGCAATATAGTAGGCTCAGAAAACAGTGGTCCCGACAGAGAACAGTGTTGAGGAGTGTTCCCAGGATGACAGTGACGCTGCAGGCCTAGATTCAACCAGTTCCAATTGGTGTAGGAAGACACTTAAACTCAACATGTTCAAAACTGAAGTTATCACTTGTTCTCCACCCAACCTCAAAGGGCTCTTTGATACATGTGCTCACTTAAGTCAATATGCACCCTTCTTCTCAGTAACACTACACTAACTCCTACTTATCCCTCCAGATTTGTTTCAGAAGTGTTCCTGGAGCCATACCTCTTCCTGGGGGCACATTATGTTTTCTCCTTCCTTGTGAAACCATCTTCATAAGTTTCTATAAGCTGCCTTTAAAGAAACTTAAACACCCTTTGCTATGTCTTTTGGCATGTTTCAGTCAATTACATCACAATCCTGTTATCATAACCACACAGGTTAGTGTTTAAAATGAGACTGATGAAAAGACCTCAGACTCTGATGGCTAAATTGATTTAGGAGATTGTAAATAAACTGAAATAGAACATGAATCTGCAATGTTAGTGTGGCAGAGGACTATCCTTGGCCTAGGGCTGCAAAATTGTTGTCTGGGAATGCAGGAAGAATTGTTTCAGTGGAACATGTCCATTAGACATTTTGACTCAATGGATTGAAAAGAAATTAAAATTCAAATAGTCTTGACTTTGAGTTCCTTAGTTCCTTCTGTAAGCTCTAGTCAATGTGAAAGTGACACCTGAAACTTTCTGGTAGGCACTGTATAGGAAACCACCAGATCAATAGTCCGTCTGGCAAGGAAAAGTTAGACTGAAACTGTAGAAGCAGATGTCTGAGACAGAGCCCCTGGGATGGGATCATTGGGAATGGCAGAAGCCCAAGGACCCTGGAGCCTCCTTCATCGGCAGTTTTTTATGCCAGGCAGAAATGGGATCCTGCCCAGGCTGTGCAGATGATGGAAGGGTGAAAGCAGAAAAATTTTTAACTCAAACTGAGCAGACTGTATACATAGAATGTTTTGCACTTCAGGAACTACAAAACTAGGGCAATTAAATAGGTACCAGATATTTTAAATGTGGGATCAGGTAGTGGTAATAGAAATAATTGAGTACCAGCTCTTTCTTTACTGATCAAATGGGATATCAAAAATTATCTTGAAACAAATGAAAATGGAAGCAAAACATACCAAAACTTATGGGATGCAGCAAAAGCAGCTCTAAGAGGACAGTTTATACTGATAAATGCCTATATTAAGAAAAAAAAAGAAAGATCTCAAATAACCTAACTTCATACCTCAAGGAACCAGAAAAAGTGGAACAAAATAACCCTAAAGTTAGCAGAAGGAAGGAAACAACAAAGATCAAAGTGGAAATAATGAAGTAGGGACTGGACAACAATAGAAAAGATCAATGAAACTAAAAGCTGGTTTTTGAAAATATGAAACTTTTAGCTATACTTACAAAAAAAAAAAGAGAGAGAAGACTTAAATAAAATAAAAGAAGAGAGAGAAGACACCAAAACAGATACCACAGCAATACAAAGGGTCATAAGAGACCACAGTGAACAACTGTATGGCAACAAATTGGATAAACTAGAAATGAATAAATTCCTAGGGCAATACAACCTATAAAGACTGAATCATGAAGAAATAGAAAATCTAAACAGACCAATAACAAATAAGGAGATTGAATTAGTAATCGAAAACTTCCCAAGAAAATCCCAGGATCAAATAACTTCACCCGTTAATTCTACTAAACATTTAAAGAAGAATTAACACCATTCCTTCTTAAACTCTTCCAAAAAATCAAAGGGGCAAGAACACTCCCCAACTCACTTTATGATACTAGCATTACCCTGATACTAGAGCAAAATAAAGATACTATGAGAAAAGAAAAGTACAGGCCAATTACCCTCATGAATATTCTCAACAAAATGCAAATATTCTCAATAAAATACTACTAAAACAAATTCAACAGGATCATACATCATGATCAAGTGGGGTTTATCCCTGGGATGCAAGGATGATTCAACATATATAAATCAATCAATGTGATACACTACATTAATATAATGAAAGATAAAAATCATATGATCACCCCAATAAATGCAGAAAAAACAGTGGACAAAATTCAAATTTTATCCTTTCATGATAAAAGCTCTCAACAAGTTGGATATAGAAGGAACATACCTCAGCATAATACAGGCCATAAATGACAAGCCTGCAGCTAATGTTATACTCAGTGAAAGGTTGAAGGCTTTTCCTCTAATATTATGAACAAGACAAAGTTGCCCACTCTCACCACTTGTATTCAACATAGTACTGGAAGTCCTAGCTGGAGCAATAGGTCAAGAAAAAGAAATTAAAGGTATCCAAGTCAGAAAAGCACTTAAATTGTCTCTGTTTTGCAGATGACATGATTTTATATATAGGAAACCCTAAAATATCCACTAAATTAACTGTCATAAATAATAAATGAATTCAGTAAAGTTGCAGGATACAAAATCAACATACAAAAATTAGTAGCTTTTCAGGGCTGGTCTAGTGGTTTAGTGGTTAGCTTCATGCACTCTGCTTCAGCAACCCAGGATTCTCTGGTTCAGATCCCAGATGCGGAGCTACACACTGTTCATCAAGCCTTGCTGTGGCAGGCATCTTGCATGTAAAGTAGAGGAAGATGGGGGCAGCTGTTAGCTCATGGCCAGTCTTCCTTAGCAAAAAGAGGAGGATTGGTGGCAGATGTTGGCTCAGGGCTAATCTTCCTCAAGAAAAAAAATTAGTAGCTTTTCTATACACTAACAATGAACTAGCTAAAAAAGAAACAATCCCATTTACAATGGCATCAAAAATAATAAAATACTTAAGAATAAATTTAACCAAGGAGGTGAAATTTCTGTACACTGAAAACTTTAAGACATTGAAGAAGGCATAAATAAATGGAAAGAAACTCCACACTCACAGATCGAAAAACTTTAATATTGTTAAAATGTCTTTATTCCCAAAGTGATCTGTAGATTCAGTGCAATCCCTGTCAAAATTTCAATGGCATTTTTCATAGAAATAGAAAAAAATTCTAAAATTCATATGAAACCACAAAAGGCCCCCATTAGCCAAAGCAATTCTCAGAAAAAAACAAAGCTACAGGCATTATACTTCTTGATTTCAAACTATATTACAAAGCTATAGTAATCAAAAAATTAATTTTTGTGAGTGGTATAAGAAAGGGTCCAATTTTACTCTTTACCCTCAAAAATGTTAGTTTTAGTAAACCAAACTTACAGAAACTAAACGCTGTATATATAATAGTCTACACAGAGTATTTTACGTTAACAATATAGAATCAAAATCTTTGATAATGAATTATGACTTGCACATCTCTATATTTCTGGAAGGAGGAATATCTGTAGTAATAGTGGATCTGTTCTTGCGTGCTCTTTTGAAGGGGACATTCTTCTGTATCAGATCTCCCGTTGTTTCCTTATCCAGACTTCTTCACCAGGACAGATGAAGAGTTGGCGAGAATCATTGACCTTCACGTAAGATCGACTTTCTTAAACTAGCAGCAAAAGCTTTGTTCTTTAAAGGCACTTTGAATTATTAAGTGTAAGTTCTGAGACTGAAACATTAACACATGAAACTTAAAAGCAATACCATGATTGGGCATTACCAAACTTAATTATATCTCAGTGCACTGTCTACACGCCTCAGTGCCTTCAGTGAACTACAGAAAATTTGGCTTTCTGACATTTGTAAAATACTAGTCTTATCCCAAGTTTCCTGAATTCATACTGATTTCTTGTGACAAGAATCTGATATTGAACACCAAACACTGACTTTTTTCTATAGTGTAGTTTTAATAATGGAACAAAAATCTTTTCACTCAATTTTTGGTGATCGTTCTTTATCCTTGAAATATTAGTAAGAATTTAATCACTGTTCTTGGTATGAATTAAACAAGCAGTGGCAATACAAGGTCATTCACTTAAGATACTTTAATCCATTGAGCTGTATTTAGTCGATGATTTCTCACCAAATCATTTTATGACTCCTTCTTTTTAGGAGTAAAGTTGGAGTTGGAGAGAAAGTACTTATTTTTTGTTTTTCCTTTGAATACGATATGGAGTCAATAGCATGTAGAACGTGTTTAAATTAATTTTATCGCCAGTTCAGTATTATCTATCGGATTGTGTTTATATTTCCATGATTAATTTTTTCATGTTCCATTTATTTAGTGATCTTTTGAGAAAGAATAAGGGATCATTTCATTTACTGATTCCGTTGAGTAGTTATCACACAGCTAATATTGAAGCCAGTCTAGTAATGGCTACAAGTATTGGGGTTTGGAAATGGAATGACATCCTGAAATCATGAAATGGTAGCTGTAATATTATTCTTTTATTCACTAATAAAGGTTTTGCAAAGCCAACATGTCATATATACAGGGTATTATCAAAAATTCCTAATGGTTTATAAATTGCAGCATCTGTGTTTTACTATTCACTTCAACTAAATGATCTAGAATAGATTACAAGAGATAGCAAATTGCTGATGTGTATGGATCCATATATGTAGTGTAGTCTTAATAACAGAACAAAAACCTTTTGACCCGATTTTTGGTGACCATTCTTTACCCTTGAAAGATTAATAAGACTTTAATCACTTTGTGATTAACCACATCTGCCTAGGGCTAGTTGAAGAGACTGAAGGCATTATTCTGAATGATAGAGAGAAGGATAGGAAATAGCTCCTAAAAACCATCATCTTTTCCTCATTCCAAGAGTATGAGCATGATCTAAGCAATCACCACCATCAATCTGTTTATAGTGCAGCTATAGAAGGGGAAGGAAATCCTTCCTGAAAATATGTTTGATAATTGATAGGATCCAAATTGTTTGCTATGTGGCCAACCTAATCAAATAGTAATTTGCAGTATTGATTTGGGAAATTTTATGGAAGTTTCTCTGAATATTACACTTTTAAAAATATTCACATATATACCATTTCCTTTCAGATAGCTATAGCAGTAATGCTTTGTACTTATATTTGCTCTTACATTAGTTAATTTAATCCTCACAACAACCTTGTGAAACATTTACCAATAACAAGAATGGTGGTTACAATGGAGTTACTTGCCCAAAGTTTTAAATTAGTAAATGACTGAATCTACACACAAAACCAGATCTCTGGATTCCAAATCCACTTTTCAGTGTTCAATAGTTGCTCAATTTCTTGGTTTATAATCCCCATCCTGAACTGGAGGTGGGAAGGTGGAATCTGTAGTATTGGCAAGAAACAAAAACACACAGCTACAGGTGTAATTGTCCGGCCAAGTCAATTGAATTTTACTGAGTGGCCATAATAAGCAAAGAATAGGGCCGATACCTAATTTTTCAGGAGATATTAAGGTACCTTGTACACTGCTAGTATTCATAACATGATGACTGACTCCCTGAATGAATGGGTTGAGTAAAGCAGTAAATAATGGTTTTATTTTCCATGAACTTCAAGCATATCTGCATCCCCCTGGCTGCCACAATTATGATAATAACAGCAGATAAAAGTAGAGACAAGACGATGGTTTATCCAAATTGAATTTGTCATAGTCAACAGGGACAAAAATGAGAAAGAAAAATTACTTTTTTCTGAGGCTGACAGAAAGAAGGATCATAACGTTATGGTAAATTCCAGTGATGCCAAGTTCTAACAAGCTGGAAAAAGAAGAAGAGCTGCCTCCTGGACGTTAGCAAAGTGATAGCCCATTATGGCTTTTATACATGCTGTTTGGGAAATAAAAGAGTTCTACTTCATGAAGAGTTCTTAAGAATTAATCCTCTGTTGATTTTTCACATTGTAAAGATCAAAGTCATGACATACATTGAAATCTCACATAAGGTAGATTAGTTGTCCTTGTTTATAGATATTGTTATTGTTACACTAACTACCACTTTTGTGCTGTAACAAAAAATTGGTAGTTTGTCACACAATTAATATTATTATTTATTTATTATATGAGAAAAAATTGTGTGTCACAGATGGAACTTGTAAACTGACTAAACCAAAGTATGAATTTCAGCTTATGCCTCAATGTTCTGGATGTTTTGCCTCAATTTTCTAGATATTTCATGTAAAAATGGTTTTTGAAAACTGAAACTTATATGAGTAATAACTGTGAGTAGTAAGAATCTCAAGATAAGTGCAGGTAACTTTTGTAGTTCTCATGTCTTCAAAATTTAACAGGGAATAAAAAAAGTGGACATGATTTTATTATTATTTTTGTTTAATATTTACTGAGTATGCTGACATCTTAAAAAATATTATTGCCTTTGGAAGGCTGAATGATATGTGGTGGATTCTGAGGTTTAATTCTGCTTACTAATATCTATATATCTCAGATGACAAATAACAGTCATAATTCACAGCACTGGTATATAGTAATTTAGAAGTTAATTGATAGGTTGTTAAGCATAGTCTGGTCATTTGTGAGTATGCATGGGCTGAGGGTGACAAAACAAGCAATGCAGATATGTCTTTTTAGAAATTTTCAACATTTCATGCTAAGGGTCATTCTGTCCTGAATTTTTACCCAGCTTAAAGAGAGATTACCGCCTCTTTTTTCCATTTCTCTCATTAAAGACATTAGAAGGGGGAAAGAGATCCTCTTAATGATGTTTAGTTTAGGATTTGCCATCATTACTTCCAACTATGTATTCCTAGGACTCTTGCCTCCAGATAATGCTGTTATTGTCATGACTTAGCATGTTCAATTGAGTTGAATTTCTTAGAAGTATTTTTACTGGTCTGCTGCAAAATGAGCATTTGTCTACCCATTAGTTTCATTTTCAACCTCCTGTTTAATAGTATGACAATTTTTGCCTTTCACTTTAATTTGGTTTTTCTTTTTGTTTTACTTTGGCTTGATTTTTCATTTTATGTTTCCATGCTATCATGTAAATACAATATTGATGAAGAAAGGAAATTTCTTTGATATATAGAAATGTAAATTCTATTATTTCTTCTTTTGAATGGTTTATTATTAAAAATGTTCAAAAAGAATTCTGTTTTTTCTGAGACTTGTATGCTTTCTAACAGATGGCTTATATATTTTTCCTGTATAATTGAGTATAAATTCCTGAAGAATATTTGTGAGAAAAACTGAAAGGATAATTGGATATAAGAATCTGTATTTTGAGAAGACAAATTGATATATTTTTTCATGGAAAATCATATGTAAATGACATTTTCTCTCTGTAACAGTGGCAGGAAGAGCTAAAGACCCGACAGAAACAAGATGCAATATGTGAGGAGGAAGAACGTAGACGTAAAGAGTTAGAAGAAGAAAATCACTTCAGAGAAATTATGAAGAGAAGAGTAGAGAAACTACACAAGCAAACCAAACCCTACGAGCTTCCTCCTAGGACTGAAGAAATTTCATTAGAAAAGATAATGACCCCCCAAAATTGAGGCCCATATGTCAGAAATTCATTGTATGAAAGACACTGAGATAACTACAAGTTAGGAAAAATTTCTTCTAATTTACTGGAGGCTGTTTTTTAGAAAAGAGTTGTTATCCTTGTGCAGGCTCTTTAATAGTCATATCTTAGTCCTAAATTAACAGTTAGCTCTTAATCACATTTGAGTGAAGTAATTTTCTAAACATTTTCGAGAATACGGCTAGAGCTTTTCCTAATTGACCTGCATCTTGATCAGAGAGCATACTTAGTCAGTGATTCTCGGAGTATTGATATTTAGTGGACAGTTAGATGGAAATGAATTGCAAATTATTAATGAGTCACATATAAGAATTATTTTATTTCTTGAAAATGGAATGAGCATCAACTGATACTCCTATAATAACTATTATACGAATAAAAAAAAGTAAGGCACCTGCTTGGATTTGTATTTCATGGTCCATCTCTGCCAAATCAAGCCATATTGATTTCGTCATACTAACCATGTGTCAGAAGGTTGAATTTGATAAGTTACAATATAGAAACAAATCTGGACGGGCCAGTCATCTCAGAATGACAATCTTTGACAGATACCAGAGGCGACTCCTCAGTGACAGTTTTACTTTGTCACATGAGTTTGGTGGATTTGGACGTCCTGGAAGGTATGGCAGCACTTACTGGAGGGATTCATCCAATCAGGAGTCATTTTTAAAATGACACTTCACTCTCAATCACTTCGCACGCAATCTATGGGTAAGAGTAATGGGGGTGGGGGTGTCCGGAGTTCCTGTGATACCTTACACTCCTTTCTGAAAAATATAGATAATAACCACACCTCAATTTCACACAGATGACTTAGCGATCCTCAAGAGACAGGTACTCTATCAGGGATGTCAAACTCAAATGACTACCAGGTCAGGAAAGTAACATAAATTAGTGACGGGGCGATGGAACACCTACTCCATCTAAAGAAGGTTCCCACCACTCAGCTACACTCAGTAATGTATGTCCAGTATGGTGGTATCATCCAGTCTTTCAAGAGTAAGCCCTCAGATGGGATTATTTCTTTTAAATAAAAGTTGCTGGATTTCAAAATATTAGCAACAAATTAAAAAAAATCACATAATCTCAGGTTAAATTTGACACATGGACCACCAGTTTGTGACCTGTACTATGTGAACTTAAGGCATCATTCTGTGTTCAAGATAACAATAACATGTGGCAGAAAAATGGGAAGAGGGAAGAGGGTTCCTATTTTGATTCCCAGTAGAGCTGAATCAAGCTTTTGTTGCTCCTCCCAAATCTTGTCTTCTCTCCTTTCGTCCTTGTCTTCTCACGCAGAGAATAGGTAAGTTCTCAGGAATAATAACTCCCAAAGCATCTTTGCAAATACCTTCATCAATCTTTGCTCTCTTCGCATGTGAAAAGAAATCTCCTACAGAAAGCCAGCCGGTCCCTTTTCTCTGAACCTCATCCCTGCCAAAATCTTGCTCCATCAACTGTTCACTATGCCCCTTGAAGGCCCTCTCCATCACTTGCTCCTACCCATGGAGGTCTCAATTTTCTATCACCTTTCCATCCAAACCACTCTCTCCTTAAGACCTGCAGTGATAGCAGCCTTACCAACCCCCGACTGCCCTTTTAAGTCATAAACTTTCTATTGGGTTGCAGAGAGATGGAACCACTGGGCTGTTAGTTGTGGGGATGGGACTCTGGAGATCAAAGTGCTACTTATAAGAATTTCAATAAATTTTGCTGTTTCAGAACAACTTTCATGCAAACCTGGTGTCCCCAATTTCGAAACTTTTCTGGTGTTCTGAGGCATGAATTAATCTCTCTTAAGGTTTCCCCACTGCAGAGTTAGGGTTTTTTTTTCCTGTTCTGCTTAATCTGTTCCCACTTGTTTACTTGCTTTCTATCTTCCACAATTTTCTTAGTATTTCCAATGTGCTATTATCTTTTCTCCTTATGGATTCATGCCTTTAAAAAAATAATCCTTTTTCTATCATAGTAGGGAAGATTTGGAAGGAAGCAAAGAAAAAAAAGGAATACACACACAGATATATATATATAGACAGAGAGAAAGAGCTGATTAGTCAGAACCCTCATGCATTTATTCTTAAACTATTTTCTAAAATTCTTTATTCTTAAATTAGTCTCTAAAATTCTTTACTCAAGTTATTCTTTAAAATTCTTAAAATCTGGCAATACACACCTCTGATGGTTTTATTCCTCTATCCTGGAATATTAACAAAGACTGGGGCTTGTGGATCTGGATTCACATTCTGGCTGTGCTGCCTGCTAGCTATGAAACATTGGGCAAGTTACTGAACCCATTTGAGTTTCAGTTTACTCATTTATAAAATGGGTACAATTTATGTAAAGAGTGATTGCTATCAGTCAGAAGCTAATCAGGAAAACAGAAACATGTCAGTCATTTTAACAGAGAGAATTTAATGTAAGGAATTGTTTTAGCGGTGTTAGGAGAACTGAGAAAATGTACAGGTGACATAGAAATAACACAGAAACACTAACCACAGGAAACTGCTGCCGCCTCTAGCGCCAGGGGCTCGGAGATCCTCTGAGGAGGAGCACTGCCCAGATCTCGCTGATCCTCTAATGAGGCACAACAAGGTGATTTTGGAAGCGCAGGAAAAGGAAGGAAACTGGAACAAATTGTTGCCGAAACCCACTGGCAGAAGAGCAAGAACAGAAAGAACTGGGTTCCTTCTTCCCCATCCTAGAACTCTTCCTGAGTGGTCCTGTCCTGAGCATCACAGAGCGCAGAAGAGTGGGTTTGGAGCTGAATGAGTGTAGTTAAAGAACCAGAAAAAAATGTGTAGCTCAATGCCTCGAACATATTAGGCCATGTAATAAAGGTTAGCGCTCTTCTTTTCTTCTGCATTTTAGGACCTCTTTTCTTCTATTTCTCCAAGCTTTCCAGGGACAAAAAAAAAAAAAATACTTGGAGAAAAGCATTACCTTTTCAGTTACTGTAAATAGCTTAAAAAGAAAGTTTTGCTAGAATTTATTTTTATAACTAACCCTTAATTCTTCCAATAAGTCCTTAATTTAACACAAACTCAACTGGAACATTTTGTAATTCACCCTTAATATTAATTTTACCTCAAAATTCACAGAGTAAAATGAGTCTCAGGCTGAGTTGGCCATCCAGTGGGGTTCTTTCAGCTTTTCAGCTACTCTCGTGTTGGGCACCTCATGGTTTCTGAGCCTTAGTTCTTTATTTTCCCAGTCGTCTCACTTTAAGTTGGTGGGAGAAAGGAGAGTGAGAAAGATACCCCATATTTCATTACCTTCTACAACTCTTGTTCATCTTACATTCCTCCATCATTAGGAAGTGTTAGCCTAGCTCGGCTCTCAATTCCTTTCCATCTAAAACTTGTGTCTGTGCTACTTTACACTCTTTATGTTTACTTTCATTTTAAAAGAATAAACCCGGGTCTTCCTGCATTCATTTATTATGAGTTCTCTGTAGATTTCTCTTAGCAACCACCAAAGCAACTTCTTTTTCACACAAACTACCTCATAGACCTTTTACCTTGAAATATTTATAGGAATTTTAGCTAGTTTCACTAGTGTATTGGAAATTAAAAGACATCCATTAGGGAACAAAAGAGAGAAAAGACATAGTAAGTTCTGAGTAACAGAACATAAAAATAAGCATTTCTTTTAGTGCAATTTAAAAAAGGAAAATCAAAAGATTCACAAAGGTTTGTGGGGCATGCCAAAAAGAAATTTAAGGAAGAAAATACTCAAAACAAATATCATTACTCTGACATTTGTGAGTGGACGTTTGGGAGAAGGGGGCATGCAGAGGTAGTAGACAACTAAAATAACCCACAGCAACAATTTTAGAAACTCTGTAGTAACGTTTAGCAATTATAATCCAGATACAGTCATGCACTGCATAACGTTTTGGTCAGTGGTGGACCGCATATGCGATGGTGGTCCCATCAGATTAGTACCACGTAGCCTAGGTTTGTAGTAGGCTATACTATCTAGGTTTGTGTAAGTATACACTATGATGTTCGCCTAATGACGTATTCCTCAGATTGTATCCCCATCTTTAAGTGACCCCTGACCGTAATTGATTCTTAGGCTCTTACCAGTAAATTCCTCTCTGGGACATATGACTGTAACTGTCTACTAGTTGATTTTGAGTGACCTTTCTCACTTTTTAAAAAATTTTTCATATCAGTAAATTCAAGGAAAGTTACCGTGTATAAGTTGTAAACACAGTTTCTTCTTCCTACAGCCCACCATAATCATCCCACTATGTCCATACCACACGGTTCCACAGCAGGGTTTTACAACCGTGACACTTTCAACATTTTGAGCTGGATAATTATTGAATGTTGGAGGCCTTTCTGTGCATTTTCAGCTGTTTAGCAGTGTCTTTGGTCTCTGCCCACAAGATGCCAGTAGCAGCCCTCCCCAGCCTCGTCTCTGCCAGTCCTAGCTACCAAAAATACCCCAGGGGCAAAACTGCTCCTTGTTTAGAGTGTCTGTTTTATAGTTTCACTGAGCTTGACTTCCAAATTTCAAAGTTAACCTCCTGGTGATTGCTTTCAGATTGCTTTCAAATTTTGTGCGACTGCTTACACACTGAGCTCTCACTTTTGTTCAGCTGGTGACTCTCAGTTAAAATCACCATAGGTCTCCTGAGGCCTCTTCGTTCCTCCTCACAGTTCCGTTTGCTAAAGTAGGAACATAACAAGAGCACACCTATTTGTTTTATATGTGATTAATCCATGATATTTATCACCTTCCCTGTGGGCTAAATATAAAAGAAGATAGGGAGTCGTGAAAATCTACTCTGCCAAGGCCTACATAGAAAAGACATGTCTAGTAATAAATTCAGCCCACACTGCACTTCTCAGCCTTAGGCTGGCCACTTGAGACAAAGGATTTGTAAGTCTCCTTGTACTAATTCTAGATATTTTCTCTGACATACAGGATGTGTTTGGAAACTTAGAGCCAAACTCATTTTAAATTATCATCTTCTGTAACATAAATTCATATGTTTATATAGTTTTGCAAATTCTGTGGATGGTTTGGTTACCTTTGAGCTACTGCATTTTTCATAGTGACATAGATTTCAAGGAAAATTTGGCTTTAATGTTATTCAAGCTCACTTTTTCCTCCAATCATTCTAGCTGGGGGACCTATTTCCATAATACCTAGTGCCTGCTTATTTTTTTATTCCTGCTTCATTTGAAAGTCAAAAATAAATAAAAATGCATTTCCAAAGGACTTTTCAGTTGGAAGAGCCTTGTGGTACCCAACTTTCTAGTGAAATTTCTCAAGCTGCCTCTATCTTGGAAAAGGCAGATTCTCTTTTATGAATTAATGAACAAGGTAGGAGCTAAAAATTTCAAATTCAGCACTGCAACATTTTTATATATAATCAGACTATTGGGAATCCAGTGATAATTTGAATATTTACTCATTTGTTTTTAAGGACATTCATAACTTTATTTCATTGGAAAATTAAGTTTGAATAAGCACTAAATTCTCATGAAGACTAATCATAGATAGCTTCTTGGTAGACCCAGTTCAACTGATAGCCAAAGAAAGAGAAATATAATGTTCATAAATTGTCTTTCAATTAAGTTAAACAGCTGCCAATCATTCCCCATACTTGGTTTAGGGAGGAGGGTAAAAAGAAGCTTAAAACCTACTTATTCTTTAATTAGCCAATAATAAATATCTGAAGTCCTTTGAAGAAAAACGTGAAAGCCAATTATAACCCTTGGAGCCAACACAGAGCCCTTATTCCTGAGAATAGTGAGATGCTAAGAGGAAGGAAATGGCTCATAAGATGTTAGTGCTGGAAGAGATCTTAGAGTTAATAATCTAATGCTCTCATTTTACAGATGAGAAAACTGAGCACTTGCAGTTCACCAAGCTAAACATGAGATATTCATCTGTTCATTCAATAGAGCAAAACTATGAAGTAGGTTCAATTATTTCCCTTGAATCATGAGGAAATGAAGGCTTTTGGAAGCGAAGTGATGTGCTAAAATGTCACTTAGGTAAAGGATGGAGCTCTGCGGGCTTAAGCACCACACTACGCTTCTTCAGAGGTTTGGCAAAATAGTCAATAGCAATAGTAATCAGGAATATTACCCAAGGCCCAGTTCTGTCTATGATATCATGACACTATTCTGAGGCTCTCTGTCAAATATATAATGCCACTTATGAATACACAGTAACAAAACAGAAGTAAAAACCCAAGTATATAAAGTTGAACTGATAGTGCAGCTTTAGGTGAGCTCTCAAAGGAATTGAAAAGTTAAAATTCTTAAAAAGCTTGACAATTCATGAAATGTGTGTGAAATCATGATTGATTTGAGTAATCATTCAGGAATGAATAATAAGATGCTACTCTGTATTCATCCCCTTGTACAGCTATGATTATGATGGTTTGGAAAGAATAAATTGTGTCTGGGAAGCAGAGGTGTAGCCAAGGGGAAACATTTTGGCTGTGCCATTTCTGTGTCCTTTGCAGAGTCACTCAATCAAGGCAAACAGAAGTTTTTTGCCTATTCCTTGACTTTATTTCATTGACATGTTTTATTTGTCAACTAGACAGTGCTTGAACTTTGAAGAAAATCAGCTTTTAAAAAGGATTTTGGTAATAGTTGCAGCTAGATATAAGGCCCAAATAATTCAAAAGTCCAACCTTGGATTCTAACGTAGCTTTCGTAACTCCTATTCTTATGTCTGTACCATTTCTACATCAATACAATGCAGGTAATTTTTAGCACCACTTTACCTCACAAGAACACTGATGGCTTTATTTTAAATGCCTATGAAAAGTGAAATGGGGTATTTATGCCAAGATTGCAGATGCAGCCTTGTGTGTTCCTGCAGGGATGGTGAAATGGCATTTGGGGAGTGAAGTAGGTATTAAAACCTGAATTTACAAAGCCCATCTGTTATTTCCTTACCTTTTCCTATGATTCTAAAGCGTGTGTTTCCTGTTCCCTTGCATCCTTAAAATTGCTCTAGATAAATGAATAACATGGCAGTGATTTTAAAGAAGAAAGACAATAGATAGGCAAGTTGACTTGGGGCTGGTGATGGTGATGATAATGATGATAACAATGATGGTAGAAGCCAATGTATAATGAACTCTATGTCTTACTATGGTCTAAAACTGTCAATGATGCTCATTTAATTATTAATTTTTCACAACTCTGGACATATATATTATTATCATCTGCTTTTAGATGAGGAACTGAGGCTTAGAGAGATCAATTAACTTGTTCAAGGTTGCACAGCTGGTAAGTGGGCCTTTTGAACTTGACCTATCTGACTCCTAGGCCTGTGTTCTTAGGCATTGTGCTACAGTGAGTCTGCAATTATGTCAGCATGTTTGGTTAAGAATGAAAGTGATGACAGTCACAGCGATGATGAGGAGAATGAGTAAACTGCTTAAGAGCAAAGATTCTGTATTTTTACTCAATTATGTATTGCTCTTAACTTACAACAGTATCTAGCCTATAGCAAGCTCTCAGCATGTGTTTCTGGAATAATTGAATGAATGGGTGAATGAGTGATATTAAGGAATGCTCAAGATCTTTCTATAATAATAAAAAGCTCATTTTTAAAGAAGTCTGTCCATTTAACAGTGGTAAGTGGGTCTCTCACTGTGCTATGCTCTGTTGTGCTCTGGGTATAATGGTGAGCCTGCTCTCATGGAACTTAACTTCTGCTCACTGGTTTACATTTCCATTATAAATTCAACAGGCTTGCCTATCATATTCAACACATGCAAAATAAAATGTAGTTTAGCCCCCTTTGAAACTGACATCAAAGCCTGTATTGATAATACTGAAGTCAGGGCAGGAGTGGGGAAAATGCTATGAGAGAGAAGAATCATCCTTGTTTCTCAAAAATGTAATGCCCTCTACAGGTTACCTGACTTCAGGTTCATTAACAGAGTCTATTTTTCCCTTACACATAAATTATTTTTGTGAGCATATTAAAGCCTTTAGAAAATGAATTTTTTATAGGTATTATAAATAATGGCATGTTTTTTATGCTATACAAATGTACTGAATCCTGTTTGTATCTCTAACTCAAATTTTTTATTTGGCTTCCCAATCAAGAGCAATGACTAGGGGCCGGGTCAGTGGTGTGGTGGTTAAATTTGTTCACTCTGCTTCGGCAGCCCGAGGTTTGTGGGTTCAGATCCCAGGTGCAGACCCACACACCGCTCATCAAGCCATTCTGTGGCAGCATCCTACATACTAAAAAGAGAAAGATTGGCAATGGTTGGTAGCTCAGGGCCAATCTTCCTCACCAAAAAAAAAAAGAAAAAAAGCAACAACCAGAGGACTCATATAGTAGAGTTCCTTCTGAGCATCCATCCTCCAATATGATCACTAGGTCATGAGACTTATGGCTGTAGAGGAGAGGAAAGATGAGTCTTGAGGAAGAAGAGGCCTAATCCTATTGCAAGCAGAGAGATTGTGGAGAGTAAGAGTTAGAAAGGGTAGATTTTAGGGTGCTCAATACCCTCACTCCTTACCGCAAGAGATGGGGGGTAGTTATAAATATCCAGATAGATAAGGAGCCCGAGCAACTCAGGTCAGTAGCATTAACTCCTACACTACTGGGGAACTGGCAAGTAGGGGGAGGTGGTATATGCAGCCATTTCCAATGACACATTCAATTGTCTGGGTGAGAGGAGAAGGCAGATCGCTGGTATTAGCACATTAAGCCCAAATAGCCAGAGAGGATTAGATATACTTCAGGGCACATTAGTGCAGAAAGTGCACCAGTGCATTCATTCTACAGTAGAGGCAGGGAGGAGCCAGAGGACATTGGGAAGATCTACGGACCCAGTCTCCCCTCTACTGCCTTACACAGGCCATTCCTCTCTCCCATATGTTCAAACGCCACCTTGGAAAAAAGAATGAGAGGAAGAGGAATCTGAAAGGCAAAGCAGTTATCCCAAAGAAAACAAGTTAACATTTAAACAATCTCTTGATTTGCTAGATTTGTATAATCTTAAAGCTGAGTTAGACTGTGCTTCATCTTTCCCCTGCCCAAAGATAACCAGCAGAGGGAGCTTCTTGAGGAAGATCCAAATGGTTTTATAAAACTTCAAAAACAAAATTCTTCTCTTTGTATTTAAAATGTAATATAAAACCAAATTTGCATCCTTGCAACATATATATGAAACTTACATTCCAACATATAGATATAGCTGGATTGATAGATAGGCTAAACAGCTGTACATCAGTCTGATACGTGCATTTATTTATTCATTCATTCAGCTAATATTTATTGACTGCCTGCTGAGTTCCAGATATCCTTTTAGGCACTGGGGATATATCAATGAATCAGTGAACATGAAAGAAAATATAGTAGTCTATATATTAAAAAAATAATATGTCTCTGTGTATAAAACAAGTAAATAAAAATATGACGTAATTTCAGATAGGGATAAATGAGGGACAAAAATAAAGCAAGTCAATAGAGAGTGATGAGGGAAAGTCTGTTTTAGATGGGATCATCAGGGATGAACTTTCTAAGGGTTTCAGCAAAATTAGAATGAAGAGAGAGTGAGCTGTCTGATTTTCTGGGGTAAGAGTATTCCAGGCAGTGTCAACAGCAAGTGGAAAATGCTTGGGGTAGTCCTTCATGCTTTTCACTAGATATTTCTGCTTCTTACCCCTTCCTGGCACCCAGTAGCATTGTACTTTGGGCCCTGCTGTGTTGTGATGGGTCATATGGCCAATTCTGGCCAATGAGTTGTGAAAGGAAATGATATGTGTCACTTCTGGGCTGAAGCATTTACTTGTTGGCTTGAAAACTTACAATGTTTCTTTCTTTTCCTCTTCAAAACAAGAACTAACAATGTTCAAGATATTGGGTCTTCTCTCGTCCTTGGCTCCCTTAATAAAAATGATGGACTTGAGAAGATAAAGCCTGCTGGTTTTAAGAGTTGGAGATTTTGGAGTTAATGTAGTACTGTGGAATAACTCAGCCTAACCTGATGTGATAGGAGTGAGTTTAGTTTGTTCCAAAAAAAAGCAAGGAATCCCTTGGAGCTGGAGAAGAGTAGGCTCCAGAGGGATGAGAAAGAGATGAAATTAGAGAGGTAAATCTGGGCCAGATCATGTAGAACTGTGGAAGACAGGGTTCTAGGTTTGGATTATTTACTGAGTGGTGGGAAATTATTGTAGGGAGGTGATTAAACAAACAACTTTAGCCTTATCTGTTATACTTTGAAACCTATGTTAAAAAATGTAATGATTTCTTTCTTTTGAAGCTGCTATTTCACCAAAGGTTTAATATGCTTGGCTAAGAACATAACAAATTATAAAACTGTGATTTAGGAGCTGAAAAGATTTCAACTTAAACCTAATACCTTGGATAACTTACACCATAAAACAAGAATGGATCCAAGTATTTCTCCATTGGAAACATTTAGAAATTTACGAAATGTACGAAACTAACTTGATAAAAGTCAAACCAAACAACAAAAACTTCTTCAAGGTTACTCAGCTGTCTTAAAATTTTGTTGGAAAAAGGAGTTATAAATAAATATACACATAAACTTATGCTGTTAGAAGGATGCTCTTCTTTTTATTGTTGCTCTACTCAAAAAAGAGGAAGAGTTTGGCCACTTTATTTTTACTATTAAGCTGGTACAATGGCCTTGATTTTTTTCTTCTCAATAAGAAAGGCATATATGTGACATATCAATGGTCATGATTGCTTCAATCCAAGCAGAGAGGTGGAAATTGAAATAGTGACACGATGGAGCTCACAGCACATAAGTGTGAGTGTGTCAGTGGTTTTCATTCACTTTGTAGCTGCCATATCAATGGCAAGGAAAATAGGTTTGATTAGATTTGGCACTAGCTTTCCTCTAACAATATTGTCAAGAAAGGAGATTGTTCAGGGTTGAATTCCCAATTATTTCCTGCTGTAAGAAGCAGGATGAAACAATGTCTCCAGCATCAAATGTAATTAGTTCTCCTAATGACTTGTGTCTTTAATGTTAAAATCATATTCCTCTGTAGGAAGATTGACAAAACCATTCTTTCTTACATATGCACAATCTTTGAAAACTGAGTGGATTTGGTTGACAACTTATTTCTGTGTCTCTGAGATCAAAGCTCTGAAGAGATCTGAGATCAAAGTACTAAGGAGATGGGACACAAGATGTAACAGGAATAATATTTTGAAAATATTTAACTAATGTAAGTCACAGGTTTTGTTCCCCTTACCCCCATGTCTCATTTTCCTTCATCATCGTTTAAATATTATAGTCCTCAAAGGGAAGGAGCACACCCATGTTCATAGCAGCATTATTCACAACAGCCAAAGGTGGAAGCAGCTCAAGTGTCCAGTGATGGATGGATGGACAAACTGTGGTTTATACAAACAATGGAATAGTATTCAGCATCAAAAAGGAAGGAAATTCTGACACATGCTACAATACGAATGAACTTTGAGAACATTATGTAAGTGAAATAAGCCAGTCACAAAAAGACAAATACTGTATGATTCCACTTATGTGAGGTATCCAGAGTGGTCAGATTCATAGAGACACAAAGTAGAATGATGGCTGTCAGGGACTGAGCGGAGGGAGAAATAGGAAATTATTGTTTAATGTGTATAGAGTTTCAGTTTTGCAAGAAAAAAAAGCTCTGGAGATGGTTGGACAATAATGTGAGTATACTTAACACTACTGACTTGTACGCTAAAAATGATTAAGATGGGGGCCAGTCTGGTGGTACAGTGGTTAAGTTCAAGCACTCTGCTTCGGTGGCCTGGGATTCACTGGTTCAGATCCTGGGTGCGGACCTAGCACTGCCCATCAAGCAATGCTGTGGCAGCATCCCACATAAAATAGAGGAAAATCAGCTCAGGGACCATCTATCTTCCTCACAAAATAAATAAATAATAATGATTAAGATGGTAATTTTAATGTTATCTGTACTCTCACAATTAAAAAAAGTAAAATGTATTTTAAAAAGGGAAAGAGTGGTGAAAATTATATTAAGAAGGGGAAAGAAAGGGTATGCCTCTTATGATAGAAAAGTGAAGAAAGTAGACATCATAGCATTGAAGCCCTGGAAGAGTGTGGAAAAGAGAAAAGAGAAACATTGATGTGAAGAGGGGTCCAGTACATGTGTGCTTGTTTCCTCCCTGGGGATGTGTCCTGACAAAAACATCTACTGAGGGTGAGGTGGTTTGGGGAGAGCTGGGAGCAACAGAGCAAGTTGCTCTGGGGTGAACTGGAAGGTCATGGGCCTTTAGCATAACTCCACATCCTTTTCATCCAGGGTGGCACAGGGATGCTATCACAGCATTTGCAAGGGAGGTGTCTGGATAAATGAACCTCAAACAGTAGTTGTCACCCCCTGTCCTGTGTGAGGAAGGCGCCGGGTGAAGAAGTTTCTGTGTTCTGACAGGGTTTCAAAAAGGATGCTATTATGATGTCCCAAGAACAGACGGTTCCTACAGATACCATTTGAGAGAAGCAGAACAGCACTGTAAAGAAAGAACAAGAACTCTGAAGCCAGTCTACCTAGGCTTTTATTTCTGGTTTGTCTATCTTCTAGCTACGCAAACTTGAAGAAACTAATTAACCTCTCTGTACCTTAATTTCACTTCTTAAGAAGTAATAATAATACCTACCTCACTTTGTTGTTTGAGGATTAAATGAGTTTATACATGTGAAGATGCTCACATGACACTTGACACATAGTCCTCAAAAAATGTCAGTCATTTATTATTATTATTATTGAAAAGACATGTGAGGAGAGTGATCAAATAGACATTTGTCAACATTCGCTAAAGAAGCTAAGTCACTCAACTTCAAATGGAAAGCTTAAAGTTTCCATCATTTGACACCTGAGTATGAGTTAGGGAAAAATATCAGATCAGTTATTAGGAAAAAAATTAAAAGCTACCTTTTTTGTACATTGAGTGTAGTGTGAGTAAATTTTTGATTCCCCTATATGTGGAATTCATGGTATTCCTAATGTTTGCCTGCACCTAACATTTGTGGGACCAGGGAGACGGATATCACTAGAGCCCATATACCATCTGTGTAAATATTTAAAGGATACAAATCAAGCTAATAAAATAGTAAATAAAATATCTCCTATCCTTTGACTTTGAAACCTACACCTTCACAATGAACTGGAAGGCCAAGCTCAAATTTGGAATTAGCATGGAGTTTCGTGCTGGAACCTGGTGGGGCAGGCAAAGTAGGCTGTGTCCCTTGCCTCTAACCCTTCTCTTCCCACCGTCTGTCTCTGACCTGTGCTATAAGAGGCCTAACGCACATGCATTTTGTCAGCCTAGCCCACATGATCAAGCTCCATCCATACCCCTGTAAACAAACACCTCTTGCCCACACCTCAGGCGAAGAGATGCAGACATTAGCAACACAGGCCAGCCTCCTGGTACTTGAAGCATGGTGTAGTTGGAGAAGGGGCATGGGCTCCAGGTGGGCATGTCCCTTTAGCCCAGTCAACTCCTTACCTTGTAGAGAGGACTTTGGCCAGAGGACCAGAGCAGGATTGACACTTGTCCAGAGCCCAGAGCAAGATATGAACCAGAAACTGATTCCAAATCCCTCAATTACAGCTAGAGGGCAAAATCATCCAAAGTTAGAGGCCATCCCAACACTGAAAGAGCAAGAATATATAACAGAGGCTAAAAGACACTCAACAGATAGAGGAATGGGAATGACATAGAAGGTTATTTCTAAGGCCTTTCTTGAAATCAGGCACTTTGAAAAAAATGAACCTCTTCTAGAAAGAGAAGCCCAGCTCCAGCTCCAGCAGCTCAGGCTGCAAATGTGGTGATCAAGGACGTGGCATTTTCCATTGATTCTAAGAAGCACATTTATTTTACCTTTTAACATCTTGAAATTGGAATGTTTCCTATAATTGATGGTACTTTACAATTACTGTTAACTAAGCAACAGTTGTAAGATGGTTGTCGGTGCCTGTGCATGCACAAACTTGATCATAGCTGTTCACCCCCAACCTCACTCTGTATACATTGTTGGCTCTGTACAAGTTGTGTTGGGTTGCTACTTAAAATGTCTTCAATAAGATTATGCTATGATTTGGCACTGAAATAAAAGTTAGCTTGCATGCAGGAAGACATAGAAACAGAACAGCAGGGTATAAATTGGATGTTAGTGAAATAAATGTTCATTATTGGAAGAGTACAACTTCATGTTTATTTGCAAAACAACAACAAAGTGAATTACAGACCTTAAAAGCAAGATACCCACAAGTAGAGGAAGCTGTGTAACATTTTGTTACTGAGGTTATTGGTTAGCTATTGCTACCATAATGTTGCATAACGCTATCCCAAAACTCAGTGGTTTAAAACAACTCATTGTCATCATGCCTGTGTCTGAAGGTCAGCTGAAGTTCAGCTGGCTTAGGTGGGAGTTACTTAGACAGCTTAGCTTCTCGTTTCTGCTGTATATCTTGTATGGTTATATCAAAGTTTGTTTATCCATTTCCCAGTTCATCATTGCTTCCAGTTTTGGCAATTGACATTCTCATACAAGACATTTTGTGGACAAATATTTTCATTTCTCTAGATAGACAACTGAGAGGATAATGTCTAGGTCATAGACCAATGAAAGTTGAAGTGTCTAAGAAACACTCAAAGCTTTTCCATAGTTGGCGTAATATTTTACAGTTACCCCAGCAATGTATGAGGGTTCTGTTTGCTCCATATCTTCACCAATATTTGGATTATTCAGTCATTCCACTATCTTTTGGCTTGCAGTGTTTCTGATGAGAAAACTGCTATCATTCTTTAGTTATTCCTTTGTATATAATATGTCTTTTTTTCCTCTGGCCGCTTTTAAGATTTTCTTTCTTTTGGGCTTTCAGCAGCTCCACTGTGATATACCCAGGTTTGGTTTTCTTTATTCGACTTGGGGCTTCTTGCTTCGGGTTTGTAAAGCTTTGTGATCTGTGGAAGGATATATTTTGTTAAATTTTTAAAAATTTTGGCCATTATTTATAAAACATAATTTCTGCCTTATTCTTTCTTTTTCCCCTTCTGGGACTCCAAATACATACATTTTAGATAGTTTGATAATTTCTAAAAGTTACAGATGCTCTGTTTATTTTTTTCTACCTTTTTTCCCACTATGTCCTTCAGCTGGAAATTTTTTATTGACACGGCTTTAAGTTGACTGAATCTTTCTTTTACCATGTCCAATTTGCCTTTATGCTCGTGCAATGAAATTTTGTTTTTCACATATTGTAATTTTCCATTTTAGAAATTTAATTTGATTCTTTTTTACTTTAGAATTTCCACATCTTCCCAAATATTTCTTCTGTAACCATTTTATTCATCTTTTCCTGTAAATTCCTTAACATATTTTTCATAGTTATGTTAAATTCTGGAACTGCTAATTCTAGAATCTGAGGCATTTCTAATTCTGTTTATATTGACTTTTTTTCTCTTGGTAATGAGATATATTTTCCTGTTTCATCATATATCATGTTTTATTGTATTATGAATATTGCATTCTGAATGTATGTTTTCAAAAGGACAATATAAAATTTGTAATTTGTTTTGCTTCTTTTTCTTTCTTTTGTTTTTTAGGGTTTTTTTGGGGGGTGAGGAAGATTGTCCCTGAGCTAACATCTGTGCCAATTTTCCTCTATTTTGCGTATGGGATGCCACCACAGCATGGTTTAATGAGCAGTGTATAGGTTCATACCTGGGATCCAAACCTGCGAATCCAGGGCTGCTGAAGCAGAACTTAACAACTCTGCCCCTGTTTTGCTTCTTTGCCAGAGAATGCAAACCTGTTGCCCCTGTTTGGCAGTTCAGGTGAGGGTGCTGGCATTCAGAGTCTTTATGGTGTCAAACTGAACTGGTGCTGTATCACAGCTTTAGTAATATTGAGTTCACCTCTGATTAGCCCTGTGCCAATTTCCCTGTATCACCACTGCCCTTTTTATCTTGTCCATATTTGAACTGGGAGAAGGCTGGGCTTCAGTTTAAGATGTTTTTGTTTCACCTTTGGATTCAACTTTGGCATCCCTTTGGCAGTGCTCTGAGATCTGAGCAACACAGGAAAATGTGACTTCTCTCTGCTTGGCAGCCCCTCCTCCGTGGCTGATTTCTTGCTAATATTCAGATAGGGAAACTTATGTGACTGAGCAATTTACTTTCTGTTTGGACTCTTCTAGACTTTAATGTCTCCTGCCATCTCAGTATCATCTAAAACTCAGCTCTTTTCTTTTTGCCTCTACAGAGTCTTTTCATCTACAGCAGGCCCGCACCTCCGTTCACCCATATCCAGACCAAGAACTGTCCTGAGGTGGGGAGGTTGTTTTGGTTTTCTGTCCAACTTTGCAGCACTTGTTCTTCTCTGGAATTCAGTTCATCAAGACTTTATTATATCTACTATTCTTCATTATCCTCTTAGAAAATTATATTTACTTAATCTATTTTGTTGATATTGTTCTTACCATGATTCGGAAAGATTTTTTGGTTATTCTTCATATAAACTAGCCTGCCCTGGAGGTCTAGTGGTTAAGATTTGGCACTCTCACCACCGTGGCCCAGGTTCCTTTCTCTGTCAGGGAACCATACTGCTGTCTGTCGGTTGTCATACTGTGGTGGCTGTGTGTTACTGTGATGCTGAAAGCTATGCCACAAGTGTTTTAAATACCAGCCGGGTCACCCATGGTGGACAGGTTTCAGTGGAGCTTCCACACTAGGGATGACCTGGCCACCAACTTCTGAAAAAATGGGGCATGAAAACCCTATGAAAAGAAGCAAAGCATTGCCTGATACAGCACTGGAAGGTGACAGGATGGCGCAAAAAGACCAGGCAGGGCTCAGCTCTGCTGTCCACAGGGTCACTATGAGGTAGAATCTACTCCATGACACTAAAAACAAACCGTATAAACTAGAAGTGGAAGCCACATAAAGATTCACCTTTGTACTTAAATTTGTATTCACAGTTTTATATTATTTTTCATAAAATTTCCCCCAAATTAAATAAGCTTTAGGGCTCATGTACTTATATCTCTCCTGAAAGAATTAAAACACTTCATTCAGAGTGCAATTTTTTAAGCCAAGGAGACACTGAGATAGACAAGATAAATCCTACATGGGCCCTGCATCGAACATTTCTTCTCTCATGCCATCATCTTTCACCTTCTCCTCTGCCACCTTCTATCCCTCTTTTTTTACTGAAGAAATAGAAATAAAGATAAGAGTAAGAGGGCATAACAAGACAGAGTAGGGGCAGAATGGAAGAAGGAAGCCATGTTGGAGGCAAAGAATTTGGGTAGATTTTAGGGAAAGGAAAACCATTTTGACATACATTTATCCTTAGCATTACAAGTTAAGCCTCTAGCAAATTTAGACGTTGAAATTAAATTCATATACTCAATTTTACTGTGTTTCACTTTTGAAATATCAAGATGACAAGATGGCAGAGGGGTGGGGAAGGGTAGGCAAGCCCACAGGGAGTGTGGTGGAGAAGGAGGCTGGAGAGCAAAAGGTAAGGTTGTAGTCAACAGGGCAAAATAAGAAGGAAACTTCACTAAAAGTCCTACGCCCAACCCACAATCCACATCACTGTTTTGATCTTGTAACAAATTCTTCTTTGCCTCTTCTGTCTCCCAGCTTGAAGAATTTGCCTGAAGTTATAGCCAGGCCCTGTTCAACATATTCCCCTCTTCTCACACCTTCCTCTTCACTCTCCATCCCACTCCACACACGATTGAAAAACAGTTAGAGACCTCTTCAGCTCTCTCTCACTGGCAAAGCTACACATTGAGTATTTCCAGCCCACTATAGGATCTGTTCACTATAATCTAGCAGATGACTTCTAATGTCTTTAAATTCTGCAATGTTTTGATGTAAAGAAAAACAGGATGACTCACTTTGTGCTTTTGACACATTCTCTACAGATTGTCTTTCATGGATATAAAGCCATATACTATCAGCCTGACCCTTTACAAAAAGGGTTGAAGGCCCTAATACGAATAGAAAAGCCTCAATCTTGGTGTTTCAATTCCAGAGAAAAATTGTAAGTAATAAATCTCTTAGACTGTGAGCAGAATTAGAAAGTTTACTTAAACTACCATAAGGCAGATAAATAGATCTTAGTGTTAAAATATATTTGAGAATTTCCCCCCAAAGTGAATGGCTCTCTTTACCATCACTCTCAGCTAGATAAAACCTACTAATCTATGGTGTTGCCTTAGGACAGAACACTCATTTTCCCCTCAGGATTTCCTGGGATAACTATGGATATCCCATATTCTTATTTTGATCTGCATAGCTTCAGCTATCCACAGATCGTCAGAAGCTAAAATGACTATTTGGCAGAGAGCTGCCAAGGACCATTCATAGCTCAGGAGATTTAAAGATGATACCAGAGGATATCTGAAGCTTTGGCGCTGCAGACCTGCTGCAAAGATTTGTTGAAAGCAGAGGACTTATTTATGCTGGAGGGAAGAATTGCAATAGGAACACATAGGGATTTGGGCTGATGAATTTAAAACTGAGTTGAATTTAGTATATACCATGAACCCCTACTTCTTAATATAACCCGAAAGTCTTTAAAAAGCAGTAAGTTGAAAATGTTCTGTGTGCAGCTTGGGCCAGTGAGAGAGAGCTGAAGGGATCTCTTAACTGATTTCAGTTGTGTGTGGAGCGGGATGGGGAGTGAAGAGGAAGGCGTGGAAAGAGGGGAATATGTTGAGCAGGACCTGGCTATGACTTTAAACAAATTCTCCAAACCGGGAGACAGGAGAGGCAAAGAGGAATTTATTACAAGATCAAAATACTGATGTGGGTTGAGGTTAGGACTTTTCAAAGAATTTTCCTTCTTATTTTGCCCTGTTAACTACAACCTTACCTTTTGCTCTCCAGCCTCCTTCTCCACCACACTTCCTGTGGGCTCCTTACTCTCCCCTACCCCTCTGCCATCTTGCCATCTTGATGTTCCAGAAATGAAACACAGTAAAATTGAATATATGAATTTAATTTCAACATCTAAATTTTTCAGAGGCTAAGGATAAGTGTACCTCAAAATGTTTTTACTTTCTCTAATATCTGCCCAAATTCTTTGCCTCCTACATGGCTTCCTTCTTCTGTTCTGACCTGCTGTGTCTTGTTATGCCCTCTTACCCATATCTCAATTTTTCAAGAGGGATAGAGGGTGGCAGAGGAGAAAGTGAAAGATGGTGGAATGAGAGAAGAAATGTTCGATGCAGGGCCCATGTGGGATCTGTTTTATGTCTATCTTAATGTCGCCTCGATTTAAAAACTTGCGCTCTGAATCAAGTGTTTTAATTCTTTCAGGAGGGA